>NC_051413.1:31578472-31579395 GCF_015228065.2 Penaeus monodon
TTATTTTTATTATTTTTTTATCTTTATTTTTTTATTTTCTTCCTTCTTCCATTTCTTTTTAATTTTATTTTTATTTCTTATTTCTCTCTCCCCTTTTCTCTTTCTATTTCTTACTCGTGTTTATCCTTTATATTTTTTCCCTTCGCTCTTGCTGTTATTCTTACTGTTTTACTTCTGTTTATTTTTCTTTCTTTCTTTCGCCTCCCTCTCGCTTCTCCTTCTTTTGATTCCTTTTCCCTCTCACCTCCCTCTCGCTTCCCTCTCACTTCCCCTTCTCTTGACTCCTTTTCCCTCTCAGCTCTCTCTCGCTTCCCTCTCAGCTCTCTCTCGCTTCCCTCTCACCCCTCCTCTTGACTCCCTCTCCCTCTCGCTTCCCCCTCTCTTGCCTCTCACTCCCTTTTCTTGCCTTCCCCTCCCCCTCCCGCTCTCTCCACCCCCCTCTTAACTCCTCGCCCCCCTCGTTCCTCTCCCTTTCCTCGTGTCTCCTTCCCCCTTCTCCCTCTCTCCCTTGACCTAACCACTCTCCCTTCCCTGGCTCTTCCCCCACCTCCCCCTCCCCCACCATCCCCTCCACGAATAACCCCTGCCTACTCCCCCTCCCCTCCGTATCCCCTCCTCCGTAGATATCCCTTCCCCCTGTCTCTTTCCCTTCCCCCCTCCACACCCCCTCTCATCATCACCCCCTCCACCTACACCGCTTTCCTCCCCCCCCCCCCTATCACTTTTCCTACTCCACGGACACCCCACCCTCCCCCTCCCCCTCCCTCCCTCCTTCCCCCTCTATACCCACTCCACCTACACCCTCCCTCTCCTCCCTCCCACTTCCTCCCCCCCGTTACACCCCCCCCCCCATCACCTCTGTCAACTGCAAGACTTTTACTCAGTCAAGATGCAATGCAACGTATGCAAATATCGTCAAGTGT
>NC_051413.1:31579582-31579660 GCF_015228065.2 Penaeus monodon
ACGTAATTACGAAATGCTGAAATATCTTGTAACAGGAATGAAGATTGAAGCTGCAATGTTGTTGCCAAATGCTAATCA
>NC_051413.1:31580478-31580710 GCF_015228065.2 Penaeus monodon
TCATTATTCTCCTAAATGAACAAAAGATACATAAAAAAATTCTCAACGCACAAAAGAAGATAAAACTTTAAAAAAAGGTCATGAGAATTGGCAGATTTCAGTCACGTCATGTCATTTTCCTTGACGACATGACACTCCTAACATCTCAAACTTTCAGGCACGATTTCAGGAGGTGTATATATGATTAGGTATTTTAGGCAGATCGTAAATGACATTTGAGGACGGAGAAGGG
>NC_051413.1:31581358-31581536 GCF_015228065.2 Penaeus monodon
AATACAGCGCAAAATACAGCCTCAGTGATACAAGACTGAACTCGTTATCGCCATGTCAAGGTGAGCGAGATTTCATGCATATTTCATGCAAACGGCACTCGTCTGATACTTTGAATGTTTCGTTCCTTTGCAATTGCTTCTCGAACATCAATTGCATTTCAAGAGAGGAGATAAGTGG
>NC_051413.1:31582219-31582289 GCF_015228065.2 Penaeus monodon
TTCTTTTATTACTCTTGTTTTTATGCGCAATCACCAGCGTTTATGGCGTCCTTGGGATTAATCTAATTTA
>NC_051413.1:31582659-31582733 GCF_015228065.2 Penaeus monodon
TGCGACATTTCACAGGCTCCCGACAAGCATATAATTCCAGGCTTGTTTGAGTTACGACCCGCACACACACACAG
>NC_051413.1:31583622-31583733 GCF_015228065.2 Penaeus monodon
CGACACACACGTCGATAATTAAAAGAAAAATGCTAATTAACAGCATTTGTATAATCTTTTTGCTTTCTCTCCTTTTAGTGCTCTTCAGGTTTTACTCGTAAATTGATATCA
>NC_051413.1:31584006-31584089 GCF_015228065.2 Penaeus monodon
CCTTTTCTTAGGGGGATAATGGGGGGGGGGGGTGATTAATATACTGATAAAAGTAAAACACACTGTGATCCTGAGAAGCAAAT
>NC_051413.1:31585060-31585213 GCF_015228065.2 Penaeus monodon
CATACAAGTAGAAAAGGTTTATCACTCTAGGCAAAGTCTCGGCTAAAATGCCTCTCCATTCACTTTAAACGACGAGGCAAAAGGATATTTGTGTGACGGGGAAAGATACAGACAACTAGTTTGATAAAAAGTTGACGGTTTGCATGATACTGT
>NC_051413.1:31585331-31585466 GCF_015228065.2 Penaeus monodon
TCGAAGAAATGGGAATAAAGCACATGGAAAAAGAATAATAAAAATGTGTAATATTTATATCGCTTTTTTGCCAATAGTTACTATGGTAATGGAACTCGTTACCATCAATATTGTGAAAATGAGGTGAAAGAAGTG
>NC_051413.1:31585789-31585913 GCF_015228065.2 Penaeus monodon
AAACAGACAAATCTACAAAGTAAAAATGATAAGAACCACCCGCTAATGAATCATTAATTGCTCTAGATCTCTCCCATGCATAATTAAATACCTATATATCATTAACAGCAGTCCGAGCGGGATA
>NC_051413.1:31587173-31587315 GCF_015228065.2 Penaeus monodon
TTTCATCGATGATTTTGTATAATCTTTACACGGAGGATTATTATTATATTGGACAGCATGACAACGTTTGTTAATTGTAGAATTTAAAGCGTTTCTGTAAACAATTTTTATTTCTTATGATGAACAAATTGTAACGACTTGA
>NC_051413.1:31587641-31587746 GCF_015228065.2 Penaeus monodon
TTTATATAGACTTTAATCGACGAATCTACAAAGTATAGATCCCCCCCCCTCCCGCCTATTCTCAGCGTTGTCATCCTCACCATCCTCTTCATCACCAAAGTAGCT
>NC_051413.1:31587765-31587838 GCF_015228065.2 Penaeus monodon
GTTCTTTATTTATATATCTGTTCATTAAAACGTTACGTAATCATCCAGCTCTTTATCTAATAACCCCCCGCTC
>NC_051413.1:31588131-31588219 GCF_015228065.2 Penaeus monodon
GTTTTTATAGAGAAAAAGCAAATTCTGTTTATCTACTTACTATTAAAAGTAACCTATATATTCAGTTTGAGATTTATTTCTCATTATT
>NC_051413.1:31588253-31589200 GCF_015228065.2 Penaeus monodon
GGTGTTTTTGTAAGTATCTATGACGTGTGTGTCTGTGCATCTGTATGTTCTTGTGTTTACGTCCTAATCTGTGTCTTTGTTAACATCTTTTTTATCAGTTTGTCTACATCTCTGTCTCTGTGTGTCTGTTGCCTCCCCCCCCCCCTAACGTCTCACTTCACCCCCTACCCCCCACCACCTGGCGATTATGCTGACTCACTTAGTAATAATAAACGTTTTACCACATTTCAGAAGTACCCCCAAGCCTATAATTGGGCACAGCTGTTCTGACAGGTTCCCGACGTGTTTCACAGAAGTAAATATATGTGTAACGGTGATTTTGTTAAATGACACATTGCTCGACTTTGCACAATAACAGATTCGTTTGAGTCATGCAATTGCGAGGCGAGTGGTAGAGCAACATTGCAAGCTTGTTTTGAGATAATGGCAACATGACAGGCTTGTCATACCTACGTGACAGAATGATAGGTGTTTATGACAGACTACGTCGGTCTGTCCAGAGTTTGCTTTGAATAAATTAATCATGCAGATGAATGAATATATTTTCGTTCCGCTTTTAATTAGCAAAGAATATTACATTATTATTATTACAACACCAATATAAACCCAAAAATCAAACTTAGCGTTTTGACATATTGCAAATCCTTTTATGTCTTATCATAGATATTTACATAAATTTCTCTATATGTCATATTATTGGATCAAATAAGATTCTAGTGACATTTCAAGATAGATCTTACTTAATGAAGACAACAAATTCTTGACAAATACACAAACACAAACAACCGAGGGATAATTTATTCCAAATTTCAAACGACCCAACGACCCAACAACTCAACAACTCAACAACTAAAAAGCCTAACGACCAAACAGCCCAAGATCTTAACAAGCCAACAAGGTAGTTAATTACTTTAAAATCAAGATGGACTTTTCTGATAAATTTCTAA
>NC_051413.1:31590188-31590435 GCF_015228065.2 Penaeus monodon
CCTTTAGAACACACATACTGCTAACCACCAGCGTTATCTCTGCAAAGCTTTCTAAGATACGTGTAAATGTCTCGTGTTGAGCAAGGCCATAGCTGTCTAAATGTCTTGCTTAGTCTCGCCGCTTATGGTCTGCTGTTCGGCTAGTTATGGTGGTCGAAGTAAACGACATTTTTGCACTGGTAGGATATATTAGCGATTGTCGAAACCTAATTTACAAGTAGGGTCTTTTTTTTCCTTGGTTGGCTGA
>NC_051413.1:31590683-31590805 GCF_015228065.2 Penaeus monodon
TGTCTATCACACACACACAATCATACACAAACGAGGAAAAAAAAATTACTTTGATTTATATCCAAAATGAAGACAGAACTCATGCATTTTATATTTATATAAAAGGCCTTATACACATATCG
>NC_051413.1:31590833-31591062 GCF_015228065.2 Penaeus monodon
GGTACATGAGTTGAAAACTCATATTTTCCCAAATTCAAGAGCATATTCTTCTAAAATTTATCCCGCAGAATCATTTTGAATTTGATTAATAATCTTACTCACTCTTGATTGGGTGATTTAATTTGATTCATTGTTATTTTATGATTTATAGCCTCGTTTTCCCATTTATGACTTGGTGTAGTTTTCTTAAAGACTATCTTTGACTTAAAAAGAGCTTGTTTGGTTTTGC
>NC_051413.1:31591451-31591634 GCF_015228065.2 Penaeus monodon
TTCCCATTCTTATATTTAGTTGTTAGTTAACCGTGAACCGTGTGACTTCCGGCCAATGGTTCTTCTGTTTAATCTATCATCTTTTCATTATCAAAATATTAATTACTGTCCATAAATCCTCATAATCATTTAAGTTTCTTCACACAGTATATTCATCTCCGAATCAATATTAGGAAAAATGGG
>NC_051413.1:31591916-31592338 GCF_015228065.2 Penaeus monodon
ACTAGACCATACAAACACAAAACAAACCCAAAACTAATTACAGAAAGAATTTAAGGAACACGGCCATAAGCGCACTATTACCACAGCATAAAATAAGGATATCCCGTAAACAACTTGCAACGCATCGGATGCAATAGAAACAGTTCCCCAAGCCCAAGCATACCTCCATGCTAGGTGGCCAGATAAAATTATATCGCAAAGTTCACTGATAAATGGTGACAAGTTTTCCCTTGTCTTTAACGTAACCGAACACATAGTACTTCTTCGGTATTATCCTCGACCTGAGTGCACAGTCTTCTTCGGAGGGAAATTCCAATGACTGTGACGTGAAAGCTGTTCTTACAGTACCGTTTTATTTCTTTCCTATAGATTTTATTTTTGTTACCCCATTTAGATTAGCAGCATTCTTCACCATTATTGCT
>NC_051413.1:31593061-31593158 GCF_015228065.2 Penaeus monodon
TAGTACTTTCTTCCGGTTATTTACTCCCTCGACCTGCGTGCACAGTTTGTCTTCGGAGGGAAATTCTAATGACATCAAGAGTAACATCAAAGTTGCT
>NC_051413.1:31594619-31594735 GCF_015228065.2 Penaeus monodon
GAGGTATCGGCGAAGCAAGCGGTCAAGATTGCGAGTCACTAATGCAAGGTGTTTATAAATCTCTTGTTACAACAGTTTAGTCTGTTTGTTTAGATATGTCTGTTTATATACGCGCT
>NC_051413.1:31595451-31595754 GCF_015228065.2 Penaeus monodon
AAAAAAAAACTAGACGAAGCATAGAATATTAAATATATTTTGGTTATCTATCTTACGGGAATATAAACTGTAGCATAATCTGCATTGCAGGAGAAATATGTCCAAGAATTTGTAATATGAAGCAGAACAGAGTGAAAGGCTTATGTAACATATATATTTTTTCTTCATCTACGCCTTTTCTTATTCGTATGTAAATGAAGGCTGTATGAAAAGAGTGTTTCTGGGTCACATAACATGTCAGAAAAAGATGAAATAAGCTTAAGGTGATTCAATAAGTGTAGACAAGTTCTGCTCTCCCTCTTT
>NC_051413.1:31598394-31598553 GCF_015228065.2 Penaeus monodon
TTCGTCCTCATCCTTTTCATCATCTTCTTTTCCTTCCTGTTCCTTGTGCCTCCCTTCGGTCCCCATCGCCAGCGCCTTCCTCTCCCTCCCGTCCAGATGTTCCTCGCGCCCACCAGCAGATGGTCCTTCCTCCCCCTTTTGCCTAATCTCCATTTATCA
>NC_051413.1:31598989-31599124 GCF_015228065.2 Penaeus monodon
AAACCCTTCATTTCACTTTCTCCCTTCATGCCCTTCTCCCTCCCTCCTTCCTTTTCTCTCTCTCCTTTATTCTTCAACCCTTCCGTTTCTCCCCCTTCACCCCCCCTCTCGAGTTTTTTGCGGGAGGGTGAAAAT
>NC_051413.1:31599151-31599218 GCF_015228065.2 Penaeus monodon
AGAAGACGACACAAAGATGACTGGGAAAATGGAGAATTCACGATCAATGTGTGTGTGTGAAAAGGGG
>NC_051413.1:31599807-31599984 GCF_015228065.2 Penaeus monodon
GGGAGAAACAAGGCGAAGATGATAAACGAATATGAAGAAGAATAAGCGAAGGAAAGGAGATAATGATAATAATGATGAAAATGAAGAAGAAAGAAGAGAAATACGAGTATCAACAACGAAGATGAATATGATGATGAATTGCATAAAATGACATAAATTATTCTTCAAGAAATGAGT
>NC_051413.1:31604572-31604734 GCF_015228065.2 Penaeus monodon
GGGCGAAAGTGCGACGGTTGCGCTGCCCTCGACCCACGTGGCTGCCGATACCCCCTTGTATTGACCAAACAGACATGCGCCCTCATTTGCATATGGGGTACTTACCCTTTCTCTCGTCCCCCTTTTCACTCCCGCTCATACCCACACCCTCCAGCTAATGCC
>NC_051413.1:31605056-31605141 GCF_015228065.2 Penaeus monodon
CCCCCCATGTCTCCTGACTACCTACCCTTATACAATTTTTTTTTCGAGGGGGGGGGGGTTAGTGTCAGATCCGTTCACATCCACT
>NC_051413.1:31605369-31605560 GCF_015228065.2 Penaeus monodon
CACGCCCTCTGTCCGGCTTACCCCTTTGATCCGAAGCTCCCAGAACATTCGCTCGGCTTGAGTGTGCCGGCTTGCCCCAGGAAATGCTATCAATCCTTATCGTGTTTTGCTTGCGAGCGCCGTGGCCTGACGTCGAGCTCATGAAAATTGCATTGGCTTCTTGCACACGAGCTCGATTGTCATCAGCGGGA
>NC_051413.1:31606246-31606408 GCF_015228065.2 Penaeus monodon
ATTTTATACATAACAACAAAACACACACAGAAAAAAAACAAAAAAACCAAAAAAAAAAAAAAAAAAAAAAAAAAATAACAAAATTTTTAAAACAAAAAAAAAAAAAAAAAAAAAAAAAAAAAAATAAAAAACACACACACACCACCCCCCCCCCACAACAAA
>NC_051413.1:31606488-31606620 GCF_015228065.2 Penaeus monodon
AAAAAAAAAAAACCCCACAAAAAGAAAAAAAAAAAAAAAAAAAAAAAATTTAAAAAAACACAACAACAACACAAAACAAAAAAAAAAAAAAAAAAAAAAAACACACACACACACACACATAAAAAATTTAAA
>NC_051413.1:31606694-31606825 GCF_015228065.2 Penaeus monodon
ATACATACAATAATAATAATACTAAAAAACACCACACAACAACACACACACACACCAAACCACCACACAAAAAAAAAAAAAATATTATTATACATAATTTTAAATATAAAATATATAAATTTTTTATTAAA
>NC_051413.1:31606886-31607119 GCF_015228065.2 Penaeus monodon
AAAACCCCACAAAACACAAAACAATAAAAAACAAACAAAAAAAAAAAAAAATAAAAAAAAAAAAAAAATTAAAAAAAAAATGGAAAATTCCCAAAAAAAAGCCAGGGGGAAAAAAAGCAAATTTTCGAAACCCAACCAAAGCCAAAAAGGGGGGATTAAGGGAAAAAAGGGGGAAATTGGGAAGGGAAAGGGGGGTTGGGGGGAGGGAAAAAGAAGGGGGGAGGAAAAAAAAG
>NC_051413.1:31608174-31608285 GCF_015228065.2 Penaeus monodon
ACAAAAAACCCACAACCCCAAAACACCACAACACACACACAAAATATTAAAATAAAATATATTAAAAATATTATTATATAAAATTTATAAAATATTAAATTACATAACCCC
>NC_051413.1:31608407-31608659 GCF_015228065.2 Penaeus monodon
AAAAAAAAGGAACCGGTTTAAAAAAAAAAATTTCTAAAATGGGTTAGAAAAATTATACTAAAATTATTTTTTTCATACAACCCCCCCCAAACCACCTTAAGAAGGAGACAAAATTATATTAAAAAAAAAAAATGGGGGGGG
Organism: Penaeus monodon; assembly: GCF_015228065.2. Lineage (NCBI taxonomy): Eukaryota > Metazoa > Arthropoda > Malacostraca > Decapoda > Penaeidae > Penaeus > Penaeus monodon. The sequence continues at coordinate 31,608,549 of NC_051413.1, forward strand.
GGAAAAAAATAAATTAAAAAAAAAAGGGGGGGGGGGGAAAAAAAGGGGGGGGAAAAAAAAATTTTTGGGAAAAAAAAAAAAGGGGGGGGGGAAAATTTAAAGGAATACTTT
>NC_051413.1:31608747-31608853 GCF_015228065.2 Penaeus monodon
GGGACGGAGGGGGGGTGCGGCTGATGGGGGGGTTTAAAGGTGGGGGGGGGGGAAAAAAAAAAAAAACCAGGGTCATATGTTGGGGGGTTGGAGGGGAGTGACTTTG
>NC_051413.1:31610452-31610760 GCF_015228065.2 Penaeus monodon
CGCACTGTTTCCGGAGGCTGAAGGCAAGAGAACTGACCCAGCGCGGAGTTCGAGAGATAAAACGTGACAGGAAATATTGCTGCAAAAACAATTCTGCACTTCAGCAATTCTCCGACAAAGGAGAAACCACTGCCTGAGGGAGGAAAGCGAACTTTTCGAGTGGCTGCAGTCAAGCTACACTGGATATGACCTTCTTGAAAACGCTTTACTTTGGCCTGGCGTGGAGCGGTGTGCGATTTCGCTGGTCGGGTCATCTCACAGGGCTGTTACTCGGCTCACTATGGCTCTGTATGTATAGACACTTCATC
>NC_051413.1:31611260-31611381 GCF_015228065.2 Penaeus monodon
AAACCACTTCATGATTATCGAAATCACTAACCTGCTCTCTTCCATTCTGGAGCCGCAACAGCCAATAGTCTTTATCAACTCATTCACAAAATGATTCTCACATTAACATGTAAATAGGCAA
>NC_051413.1:31613367-31613467 GCF_015228065.2 Penaeus monodon
AATTAGCCCAATGCATATTCTATCATGCACAGAATGGCTCTTACTTACTTAGTAGAGACTCCCACTCAATATGATCCTAGTGTCGGCATGAAAAAAACGT
>NC_051413.1:31614064-31614221 GCF_015228065.2 Penaeus monodon
GCAGATAATGCACCTTTACAAACCTCAGCTAACATGTTCTGCGTTGTAATTTAAATCTAATCTAGGCCCTCACACAACAGGGGAAGATGCTCTGCTTCTTACTGTGTGAATTGCATCTATCTTGAGCTCGTAAAACTTGAGTGTACTGGACAACATT
>NC_051413.1:31614960-31615527 GCF_015228065.2 Penaeus monodon
AATAGTCAATCCTGCAAGTTTTATATTTCCTCTCCCTTTAGAACGCGCCTTGGCTATTCTCTGCCGGCGGTTGCAACTCTTGTTACCTCCCAGGCATTGTTTTTATTCTTATCAGCATTATTGCAAGCTGTTTAGGCGGCGAGCGAGGGCCAAAAAAACGCATTCATATTTGGTTCGTTAAAGCAAAGGCATGCTCGACGCGGTGGTTAGTAGGGTGTTTAGGTTGTAAATGACAAAAGAGGTTCAGCTACTGAGTTGTGAATCCCTTTACGGCGACTCTTTAAACGATCAAATCCTAGTTTATGGTATCGTATACTACGAGCCAAACTCCTCCGTGGCAGTCGTCGGCGTGCTTAAAACACTTGTACAGCTTAGGGACCAATCACGGGATCGTCAGCGGCACGAAGAGACCAGATCACGGCCGCGCTAATCTCGCCCTTAATTACAAGGGGGAGAGGGACCTCCTTGAAGTTTCGTGAGGAATCGAGAGTTTCGAAATTCCTTTTTTTTTTTTCGGACGATGCGATGCGATTCGGAAGGTGAGACGGGCAGGCTGGCGGGAGAGGG
>NC_051413.1:31615919-31615984 GCF_015228065.2 Penaeus monodon
GAGACACAGGTATTTAGAAGACAAAATAGCTTTAACATAAGATACAGTGGAAAGATTAACTTGAC
>NC_051413.1:31618077-31618303 GCF_015228065.2 Penaeus monodon
TATTGCTGTTCCTTCACTTGCCAAAATCCACAAGAACCTTAAGTAAACAGATTCCTCTTTGATTCTCTTCCAGTTACTAGTCTCTCCTCGGTCCCTTCTCTGGGCTGACATGACCGCTCGGCAGGTGCATGTTAGGTAATGAAGTGAAGAGAGTATACGTAGGTGTGTTTATTGTAAGAGTGGATTTGTTATCATTGTTAAGTCGAGGTGTATTGTTATCGAGGTG
>NC_051413.1:31619174-31619431 GCF_015228065.2 Penaeus monodon
ATCACTTTGTTTTTCAGTTTTAAGAAAATGAATATTTTTGCTTTAATATTTCTCAAAAGAATCGAAACTTTTATCAGAGATTGAAGAAGTGGATGCGATAGTAACTTTGATCGATAAAGATAAGGTTTAAACTGTTCTTGAAGTATAATAGAAATTCTTTAAGAGGAAATAAATCGGACCATTAGTCTGTCTGTAATGGTTTATAAACTGGTGTGTGATCTCGCTTGCACAAACGAGGTAAAGCACTCACGCTCATG
>NC_051413.1:31619567-31619638 GCF_015228065.2 Penaeus monodon
CTACATTTACATCCACATGCATACATGTGATCTTACACATAAAAGCACTTACTGTAAAATTTCAAAACAGA
>NC_051413.1:31619721-31619894 GCF_015228065.2 Penaeus monodon
TTTTGCCATGCATTGCACCTTGACTTTTATTATTTCTTTGACTATTATTTTCAATTGCTCTGTGCATGCACGTTCCACAACGCTGTTTCATAGCTTGCGTTTTACAGTTACACCTAACATGTGTTGAACGATAAATGCCACTGTAGTTAGTGCACAGATAGGAATGTTACGGG
>NC_051413.1:31619933-31620095 GCF_015228065.2 Penaeus monodon
AAGGGAGCTAGAATTGTGCTTTGTGATTTATGAAGTCATAACTGGCCTGATTTTTTTTTTTTTTATAGAAAGTATCGTGCTAAGGAAAGGCGAGGAACAGGATTGTAAAGTAAAGAAAAAAATATGAAGAAATGGTAAAGAAAGTTAGAGAAAATGTTTATT
>NC_051413.1:31620583-31620732 GCF_015228065.2 Penaeus monodon
CTGCCACTAAATTACCTACCTGTTCTTCCTCTATTTTGGAAATCAATAAAAATTGTCCTTGTAAACAATTAGCACTAGGGAGAGGCGGTCCTATCAGGGGAACACATCGCGCATTCCTCGCGTTGCGCCGATTTTACTGGCGATTTTAT
>NC_051413.1:31621712-31621852 GCF_015228065.2 Penaeus monodon
AAAGAGAAAATAAAAAAAAAACGTAAGAAGAGATAAAAGACAAGAGTGAGGGAGATAATAAGCGTGAGGGAGAAGGCTGAGGGAGGACTAATGAGAGGGGGGGGGGGAGGTAAGCATTAAAAAAAGGACGTTTACATATT
>NC_051413.1:31621941-31622025 GCF_015228065.2 Penaeus monodon
TTCTCATAGTATATATTTCACTCCTCTTGAATTTTATTGAACGTGTATGAATAACGAGCGAGGGAGAGAATGAGGAGAGGGAGG
>NC_051413.1:31623325-31623658 GCF_015228065.2 Penaeus monodon
CCAACCTCTCATGCTTGGCTTAATAACGTATCTGAACTTAGCATAAAGGTAATTGCCCGTAACCGTGTACAACTTGGCTTCGAAGCGTGAAAAGGTTAATGGAAAGCGTCTTTTTTCAAATCAGTTGTTATTTATCGATTGGCTTGTACGGATTCCCTTATAATAAGCTTAAGTCGGATCAGATCCTCGAGCGAGATCAGAGAAATTGGAGTCTGTTGATTTTATTTTATTGTATTTTATTTATTGTTATTTTTAGTATTTTTTTTTATTACTGTGGTCGATTTCAGTGTGTATCTATTTTCTTGATTTTTTTTTTCATTGGGAATGTTTAAG
>NC_051413.1:31624374-31624519 GCF_015228065.2 Penaeus monodon
CTGATCGCGGCCCGGGACCTAGAGAGCAGCGGAGGACATTCGTTTTCCTCAAGATGACCAGCGAAGATCTCTCAGAAAATCAAGGGTCTTTAACCTAAGCTTCTTTTCTCGCGCGGAATCTCTGCTTCTGTGTGTGTGGCTATAT
>NC_051413.1:31625052-31625239 GCF_015228065.2 Penaeus monodon
CATACATAAACATAATAAGTAAATGAATATACATATAAGAATTCTATTAATATAGTAAATATACAAATATAATATAATATAAGAAGTATATATAATATAACAACTGAGCAATAGATATAAAAAAAAAGTAATAATTAAAGCGAATGAAATAAACAAAGATGATAAATATAAAGTAATAAAACAGCTC
>NC_051413.1:31625365-31625440 GCF_015228065.2 Penaeus monodon
AGGGGAGCCAACAAGGCGAATAGACATAGAAGAATAACCCAATAAGAAAAGAAAAAAGAAAATAAAGCATAGACG
>NC_051413.1:31625581-31625787 GCF_015228065.2 Penaeus monodon
GCTACCAGTCCCCCTATATAAAGACCTTACTTACTATAAGTAGAGTCACCCATGAATACATAACACGCACATAATACACAGTCATCCGTATGCAAATCGCGAATGGCAGACGGCGCCTACAACCCCACGCCTTTAATAAGGGCCTTGGGAGTCGTACATAAGGATCGTTTCGTTCGTACGTACGTTTTGTGTGATTTTTCTTATTA
>NC_051413.1:31626555-31626767 GCF_015228065.2 Penaeus monodon
CATCCTAGGCAAAACGCATGTTGTCGATATCGTTGTCATCAGCTGCTGTAGTGTATGTGCTACATATGTTGGTGCTGCAACTCGTTCAATCTGCAACCCTTGCGTTTTTTTTTATTAAGTAGTTATATATATGCATAAAAGCAGGCTCGGTAGGGGGTAAAAGGGGGGTGGGGGGTTGCATTCTTGCTTGCAGAGGTGGGGGCATCTCACTG
>NC_051413.1:31626907-31627063 GCF_015228065.2 Penaeus monodon
ACTCTTTTTCTCTCATTTTTCTTTCTCTCTATGTCTCTAAATTCTTTTCCTCCCCCCTTTCTCCCTATCTTCTTTTTTGTTTGTTTGATTTATCTATGACACTTTTTACCTTGACATTCACGCCATTTCCCTTTTCTATTTGTCATTAATATGCCA
>NC_051413.1:31627522-31627657 GCF_015228065.2 Penaeus monodon
CCCCCTCCCCACCCCTCACCCCCCAGTTGTCATATAGAGATCACACAAGAACCGCGCAGTCGAGAACATTCTTTAGAAGGTAGATTGATGGCTAGAAACTTGGATTAACAGGTAGACGGGTAGATGATTGTACGT
>NC_051413.1:31629722-31629874 GCF_015228065.2 Penaeus monodon
AGAAGTGATGTAGAAAGGGGGAAGGAATGATGGGAGCAAGGGGAAGGGGGAGGGGGGAGGGGGTGAAAGGGGCAGGTGGATTGCCTGGGGGAATAAGGCAAGGGGGGGATGGGTGTTAAAGGCGGCAGGTGGGTGGGAGAAAAGGTTGAGGG
>NC_051413.1:31630010-31630114 GCF_015228065.2 Penaeus monodon
TGACCTGAATATATATCTGCTTTTTTCGCGCCTGGGTTGAAGGGGAGAAAACGGGGAGTTGCGGCTTTCTGTTGGAAGGCAAGACGCTCGTCGCATCCGAAAAA
>NC_051413.1:31631002-31631132 GCF_015228065.2 Penaeus monodon
CAGCTCTTTGCTTGATCTTATTTTCCCCAAAAAACCTCCGTTAACCGCAAACCTGAGCCGTAGACGCGTCGGCGGAACAGGTCTCGTCTCCTGCTATTTCTGGGCCGAGAAGGCAGTCTGAGAATATCTC
>NC_051413.1:31631609-31632121 GCF_015228065.2 Penaeus monodon
AGAGACAGAGCGCTCCTTGCTAATGACGATTATCAACCTCTTAATTGGACCATAGGTTTTAATTAAGTAATCTTTGAGGTTGTTTTTGTGTTTTTTTTTTTGGTCTCCTTTATTTATCTTTTTGTGTGTGGTGTTTTTTGTCCTGATTTTTCGCGTTTTAAATTTATTCTTGTTTTTTTTTTTTCGTTTTCGTTTTTCTTTCCTACTTTTTTTTCGTTTTCTTGGTTCTTTTTATTAACATTTTCTCCGCTTCTCCTCTCTTTCTTTATTTTTTAATTCCTCTTTCTCGTCGGTTCTTCCTTTAACTTTTTTTTTCGCTTCACTTTCTTCACTTTCTCTTCTTTTTCATTTTTCATTTTGATCTTTCGTTTTTCACATCTGTTTCTTCTTTCTTTTCTTTCTCCATCTTCCTCGCTTTCCCCTTATTCCTTTAATTTCCTCCATCTCCTTTTTTTACACTTTTTTTCCTTTCCTTTCCTTTACTTTCTACTTCTACCACTTTTTTCCACTTT
>NC_051413.1:31632336-31632662 GCF_015228065.2 Penaeus monodon
ATGATTCTTAATCTGAAAATCCTTCATTCCATAAATCATTGTCTTGGTCTCCGTTCCTCAAAGGTTATTATCATTATCATTTTTTTTCTTTTTTTTATAATACGAAGCAATTAAGTGATGTAATAACCCTTAATAACCATCATGATCACCTCATCTCCCGTGTAAAATCGATAAAGAATAAGTTGTAGCCTTTGTTTAAGCTATTAAAGGTTGATTTAGGTGAAACAATGAGGTGAAAGCAGAGTTTAGCAGTTAAAGCGCTTTCCCGCTACCTGGTTCTTGCTCTTTTCTAGCGGAATGTTGGGCCGATGCTCTTTTTTTCTTCT
>NC_051413.1:31632721-31632796 GCF_015228065.2 Penaeus monodon
TCGTTCTCTATTATCCTCACATCTCGCGTATGAATTTTCCACCTTGAGACTCACACTTCTTGATTTTCTCTTTGT
>NC_051413.1:31632818-31633154 GCF_015228065.2 Penaeus monodon
AAAAAAAATATATATATTTTCTTCGCGGAAAAAGGGCCGTCTTGAATACAAAATAGGAAAAGTTTAAAAAGATAGCGAGTCCCGTTTTCAAAATTCTTAGTAAAATTCTTCTAAATAGTACTTGGCAACTCAGTGCCACCCACAGGAGTTGCCACGACGTGCAATAAAATTTAATGTTTATTACACCTGTCTTACCGGTAGAGTGGGCATTAGCGCTCACAAGGTCGGCGCTCTTATTATTATATTACAGGATATTAACCTCTATGATGTCCACGGTCAGAATATATGATTACTGTTATTCACTTTAATGGCTTCTCCTCTTTCACCTTTCGTATG
>NC_051413.1:31633255-31633447 GCF_015228065.2 Penaeus monodon
AGGGTAAATTCTAGAGATAAAGAAAACGGTTTCCTTCGCTAACTAATTAACTCTGTAGACGACTCATGCGACTTGCTCATTTAAATGTTTGTTAGTATGTGATTAAACTGAAGAAATTGGCACTTGCTTCCAATTCTCAAAGACGTTTAGCAAGATCCAGTCATAACGCGATCAGGAAAGTAACATTAAGCG
>NC_051413.1:31633563-31633818 GCF_015228065.2 Penaeus monodon
GGGAATGAAAATAAAATCTCCAAGGGCACAACAGTCCATATATATGTATAAGAGCCATAGCCTGTTTTCCTAATACACATTCCCCTCCCCCCTCCCCCCCTCCCGTATTGAAAAAGGGGTACCTGGTCATTACTAATTTTTATTACGTATTTCGGACTTAATCTTTTAATATGTCTTTTCATTACGATAGATAATGTCTGTTAAGCCTTATACGTTCCGAATTCGTTGTAACTGTCAAGGTACTATTGATATGGG
>NC_051413.1:31634393-31634561 GCF_015228065.2 Penaeus monodon
ATAGTGCGACACAGACTGGAGAATTATTGGCCTTCTCTTTGGCCTCAAGGAATATAATTTCTTAAGAGATAAATCAACGTTTTCTACCGCGTGTTCGGTGAGATATAATTTCCACTTTTCCGTAGCGTTACAAGCTGTAAAGGCTATTAGTACTAATTGAGGCCTAAT
>NC_051413.1:31634581-31634671 GCF_015228065.2 Penaeus monodon
GGAGGGGGAGGGAGGGAGGAGAGGGGAGGAGGGGGAGGGAGGGAAGAGAGGGGAGGAGGGAGGAGAGGGGGGAGAGGGAGGGGGGAGGAG
>NC_051413.1:31636199-31636927 GCF_015228065.2 Penaeus monodon
CTCAAGTAATTGATTTCTCCTGTATTGTTTGCCTTCCCGCAGACAGCGCCCAACACCCGACTTCTCTTGAAACTTCTCAAACTTCTCCTGAGATTTCCCCTGAAACTTCTCCTGGAAACTTCTGAAACTTCTCCTGAGATTTCCCCTGAAACTTCTCCTGAAACTTCTGAAACTTCTCCTGAGATTTCCCTAAACTTCTGAGATTTCCCTGAAACTTCTTCTGAAACTTCTGAAACTTCTCCTGAGATTTCCCCTGAAACTTCTGAAACTTCTGAGATTTCCCCTGAAACTTCTCCTGAAACTTCTGAAACTCCTGAAACTTTCCCTGAAACTTCTCCTGAAACTTCTGAAACTTCCCCTGAAACTTCTGAAACTTCTCCTGAGATTTCCCCTGAAACTTCTCCTGAAACTTCTGAAACTTCTGGGATTTCCCCTGAAACTTCTGAAACTTCTGAGATTTCCCCTGAAACTTCTCCTGAAACTTCTCCTGAGATTTCCCCTGAAACTTCTCCTGAAACTTCTGAAACTTCTCCTGAGATTTCCCCTGAAACTTCTCCTGAAACTTCCGAAACTTCTGAGATTTCCCTGAAACTTCTGAAACTTCCGAAACTTCTGAGATTTCCCTGAAACTTCTCCTGAAACGTCTGAAACTTCTCCTGATACGGTCGACGCAAAAGAAAACGTTTGTCTCTCTCTCTTATCTTTCCGCTTCGCTTCATCGCAAAGGT
>NC_051413.1:31636978-31637069 GCF_015228065.2 Penaeus monodon
CGGGCGAAGGAGAGAAAGAGAGCGGAAACTGACATCAATTGAGTGAAGGCATTGCTACTTAGTTATGCTATATGTGCGTGCGGGCAGAGGT
>NC_051413.1:31637422-31637679 GCF_015228065.2 Penaeus monodon
ACAACCACCGCCCGATAATGCTATACATAAGAAACCGCAATAGATCATTATCAATCAGCTAAGTAGTAGTAGGCCTCCCATTCAAATTTCTTTTTTTTTTTAGGCTTAAGTCGACTGTCTATTCCCGGAGGCTAACATAATTTTGGAATTTTTTTTTCTCTCTTTCTTGTCTCTATTATTCTTAATGATATTAGGAAGATTAAAAAAAAAACATTGAAAGAAACAAATCGAGGTGATGTGGATGAGTAATTAATGCC
>NC_051413.1:31638106-31638197 GCF_015228065.2 Penaeus monodon
ATCTGCCATTCTTACGTTTCCATGACTAGTTATTTTCTGTAGTAAATACAGATAACGAACTATTTACGATTTCTGGCAGCGAGAGGGAGCG
>NC_051413.1:31640154-31640239 GCF_015228065.2 Penaeus monodon
GTGGGCCCCTCCCCCCCTCCCCCGGGCGAACCTCTCAGCTGATGTCAACCTCACGGCGTGTTATAATCTTTTGAAATCATAAAAT
>NC_051413.1:31640748-31640971 GCF_015228065.2 Penaeus monodon
GATAAGATTGAACAGGAGAGACACAATTATAGTTATCAATAATCTCAAAATAAAAATAGTTTCTTATTCACGTTTTTGTGTTTCATAATATATTTTCGAGCTTACATTACATAATCTTAACATTTTCCTTATTATTCAACATCAAAGATATATCCAAAAGCGTAAATATATCTTTGCATATGTATATCCACTCCCCGAAAAAATATATTATTCTTTTAAAAAA
>NC_051413.1:31641032-31641384 GCF_015228065.2 Penaeus monodon
AAACATTTAGCACTGTTACGACCCCGCCCTGACGGCAACGTAAACAAATTCAATGAAAACAAAAGCGATCTCTTCATTATAATCATTATCCTCACCGAGATCGATTAATTCTCTCCATTATCTTCACCGCGACGGCCCGCGACCAAACGAATCGCAAAGTACAGTAACCTTAATGGTGATTGCAGTTATTCTAATCACAGGATTATCCCAAGACATTACCTTCACCAACGCGGGGATTATTTTCACCGTGATGTTGGATATGTGTTTTAGAGCGGTCATTTGCATCCGATTTTGGGCCTCGAATACTTGCATTTAAGCTGCTTGCGAGGAAAATGCAAGCAAAATTCTAAAA
>NC_051413.1:31641433-31641513 GCF_015228065.2 Penaeus monodon
CGGGAAAAGAGTGTTTGTTAGAGGGTATTTGTGTGCGTCGGGCGGCTGCTGGGATGCGACTCAGGATTTCTGTTTCGCTG
>NC_051413.1:31642218-31642379 GCF_015228065.2 Penaeus monodon
TGTGTATCTTTGTGCGTGTATTCATATATACAGGTAACTAACTATACGTTGTTTTTAGCCCATGTCAAGGATCATCAAAAGCATAACAGGACGGAGCGTCGCCAGAGCGATTGCCAAGGCGAAGGAGAAGGAGAGTTGGAGAAGGTCTGCCAGAATCGCCG
>NC_051413.1:31642790-31642871 GCF_015228065.2 Penaeus monodon
CTACTTTCCAAAGGTCATAGGATTATATAAATAATTTCATTTTCTATCAGCCTTTGTAAATGAATCAAATATCTATCTTAC
>NC_051413.1:31642982-31643247 GCF_015228065.2 Penaeus monodon
ATTTACATAGACTCATTATTAAAGTAAGGAACCCGATAAAAAAAAAAATCAGCATTTTTTTTTATTTATTTATTCGCACGGGTGAATAACTTAAACATAATCTCGTAAAATAAAGTCTTTAAAATCAATTCTAGGACTTTCTCTACTACAGCGAATGTAACAGCCACAAATGTCAGTCGATATGCAAGCGCGCAGTGACAGGATTCTACTTTCTTTATCTTTTGCAGACTTCACCCATGGCAGCAGTGACTCCGCTCGGTGATAA
>NC_051413.1:31643718-31646050 GCF_015228065.2 Penaeus monodon
AAAAGGGGGATAGTGTTAAAAAAGATATTACGTAGTTTATCCTTTTCCATAATACAGGTACACAGGAAAAAAATCTGCGGGCAGCGAAGGCGCTGAACGTGTACAAACCTTCTAAATTTAGTTTCCGAATTCTTCCCAAAGGGAGGGTTAACCACCCCATCGTCGTTGTTGTCAGCTGCACCGGGTATCGTTACACCCTCAGCACAAAATGCCTCGGCGGTGCTGAGATTTATGAACGACCATCTCGCATGAACTGTAGGGTCATTAATAGTACTGGCAGTGTGGTAGAATCTTTCGGAGGACGAAGCGAGTTAAGTAATTGTATATTTACTGCGATGCCGAAATGTATTTAGAGTTGTAAACAGTCGTATGTTTTCGTAAACAGATACGATGCGCAAGTGCTCACGGCACGGGGAAGTCAAACCCTATTGAGCAAAGTTTGAAGCGAAAAAAGCGGCCAAGATTTTGGGGGGATACACGTTAAGAAGGCTAATGCAGAAGAAGCACTAGACTAGCTATTTGTGCAGCTGAAGGACCTGTTTTGTGGATGTGGTTGCCTAACTCGAGATCCAGAATACGACGTTTCAACCATTCAGACATGTTAGAAGTCTTTGTTAGTAGCCATTGTGTCTGCGTCATAGTCGAAGCCAGGCGTTCACAGCAAAGCCTAATGAAGCTCAGGTAACAAGGAAGGCAAAGGGAGGGAGAGAAGAGTGGACATATTTAAAGGGACATGTTGGTAAGAGAATCGAATATATTGTGAAAGATAGGCTGGTCGACCTCTGAGCGGAGACAGCAAAGATATTCTAAATCAGCAAGCTCTAAGGGGAGGAGTGTGTAATGAGACTGTAGTGAGAAAGGACATCTTGATATATATATACCTCTAAGAATAAAAGAAGAGAAAGGAGACCGTTGTAACAAGGTATTATGCCTGGCAATTACTCTGGTATGTGCTACAGTAGGCGGGATCAAACATTTCCATGGGACTTTTGTTAAAGGTGGCGGCTAGTTTAGAATCAGCACAAGCATAGGAAGAATATATGCGACATGGGTACTTTCCAGGAATCGTTTAGGCGCTGCAGCTTCGAGGAATCCACAGTGTGTTGAGAGGACCATTGGTCGTCAAGATCAAAGTTGATGCATACGAAGAATGTTTAACTTTCTTCGCGTTATATGCAACAAAGACTTGAGATCACCGAGTCTCGAGTGCTGGGTCTTGTTTCCTGCCACCATTGTCAAGGTGTCATCTGGATCTGTGTAAATAATCTCAAGATAATAACTACCCATGAAAACCTAAATCGAACAGGATCTAACGTGGTTATACCCTAAGGCCAGAAGCTATATAGCTGAGAAAGACCATGGGATTATGGCAAAGCATAATTATGTAATCCTCAGACATCCTCAGGGATGACATACACGTTGAAGAAATAACAGATGTCTTGCCAAAGACTATGTAAGAGATTAAAAGACAACATAAGACTGCATTAGTTACAAAGAGAAAAAAAGAATATATGGAGAATTCGCTCCTTTCCCAAGCTGACTGCGACAAGAGACAACAAACTCAATCCATAACAAACCACATTATTTAAAAAGACGAATTAAGGAGAAAGACGGGGCCAGGCCGATGATAGTGATTTGAGCGAGTTATCTTTGGTCATTAGAGGAAAGTACAAATTAAACAGGAAAATTCGGACGCAGCTGTATTGTATACACAGTGATGCTCAGACAGGACAGGAAGCGGAACACGCATCAAAACACGCACACAAACACGCACACTGACGAATGAATACAAATAGATTGGCGGATAAATGAATACACACACAGTAAAGAAAAATTGTGAAAAGCCAATCACCATTTGCCAAAGAGAGGAGAAAAAAACAACAACGAGAAAGAAAAAGAGAACAAACGGACAAACGTTTCCTCTCTGCTAAACGTTTCCTTTCTGACAAACGTTCCTTTCTAACAAACGTTTCCTCTCTGACAAACGTTTCCTTTCTAACAAACGTTTCCTTTCTAACAAACGTTTCCCCTCTGACAAACGTTTCCCCTCTGACAAACGTTTCCTTCCTGACAAACGTTTACCTTCCCTATCCCCCCCCCCCCACTTTGCATTCTCCAGACGTGAACTTGGAATCAACGAATTTAATCTTACTTATAAATAATGAAATTGTGGCAAGTGCAGGATTTAAAAATAAGAATTGATAACTTCACAAAACAAAGGTTATCACTAATGCGTCCCGAGTGGAATGTCATTTCTACTGTACATATGTTAACATCTGTTCGTATGCAAATTATCCTTGGCATCATTGGATTTATTTTTTTTTTTTCTCAT
>NC_051413.1:31646372-31646531 GCF_015228065.2 Penaeus monodon
AACCACTATTGCATTCCGTAAAGATAATTACCTTAATCAAGCTTTGATTTATGAGATAAAATGGATAGAAATATAACAATAAAAAAAGAAATAAGGAAAAGAGAGAGAGAGAAAAAAGAATGTGAAGAAAATAAGGAACTGGCTAACCAAAGTGCCTAT
>NC_051413.1:31646666-31646775 GCF_015228065.2 Penaeus monodon
GTCTAACGAAAGTATATTTTGAGAAAAAAATAAAAGGAAAAGGAAAGGTAATTAGTGATTGGATAAAAAAAAGTCGAAATTTTAAAGCAGGCGCCATTTTTTTCTGCCT
>NC_051413.1:31646923-31647071 GCF_015228065.2 Penaeus monodon
CTCCTCCGAATTGCTACACTTTACAGAATTTGTATTTCTTAGTTATTTTTGTTATTTTGGGGGGGTTCTATTATTTTCTTTTCATTAAATTTTTGGGGGGCTTTTAGTTTCGTTTCTTTCTGACGTCAGTGATTTGGGCAACTTAAGA
>NC_051413.1:31647163-31647227 GCF_015228065.2 Penaeus monodon
ACGTCGTTTTCCCCTCCCCCACCTTTTTTTTTTTTTTAGTCTACTCTCTGTCTTGTCCCCCCCC
>NC_051413.1:31647305-31647409 GCF_015228065.2 Penaeus monodon
TTGATAATGACACAGTAATAACATTGATAACATCAGTCATGATAATAATTACTATTCTTATCAATCTATCAACTTATTTTTCTTTCACTTCCTTCTTTTAAAAC
>NC_051413.1:31647543-31647629 GCF_015228065.2 Penaeus monodon
CATAGAGATATAGTCATACACACGTGTACACGAATATGCACATTATCGTATTCGCGTGTGAATGTACTAATCCATGTATAGAAATG
>NC_051413.1:31647999-31648156 GCF_015228065.2 Penaeus monodon
GATTCGACGGGGCGCCAGACACCGCTCGCGGCCAAACGAGATACGGCTTCTTGTCTCGGCCAACGAAGCGGCGCAATTTCTGTCAGCTTGTCCGTTTCTCGTTGTCAGAATCCGTATTTAACAAGTTGATCTGTCGCTTGGGGTTTACGCAGGCTGA
>NC_051413.1:31648931-31649014 GCF_015228065.2 Penaeus monodon
ATTCGAAACAGGTGATCGAAATATTCGCAAATAACCCGCCGTAATCACAACTATCTTTGCTTACATATTCTTCACTCAGCATC
>NC_051413.1:31649057-31649201 GCF_015228065.2 Penaeus monodon
CCGATGTTATAAAAGAGATTCTGTTTTTGTTTTTTGTTTTTGTCGCGTGCGTTTTGAAAAAGGCTTGTACAGGAGGTCATTTCTCTCGGTCAGAATGCTCTTTGAAGTGAGTGACGTGAGTGATACCGTTTTCTGTAGTCGTGC
>NC_051413.1:31649654-31649928 GCF_015228065.2 Penaeus monodon
ATTATACAATAATCGCAATATTTCCTGAAAAATTTCTCCTAAGAAATCAAAAATGACTTTTGAGTCTAATCACACATTTTGCCTCTGAAGCTTTCATTATCATGCATATTTGATCACGATTTGCAATGTTGAATAATGTTGATGGCAATAATCTTAATTTCGATTATCACTGTTAATAATCGTCTTTGGTGTTAAGTGAAAATAGTCGGGTTCGTGTGAATTGATGGTGCTGGCTGTCAGTTCTTTTAATAAGCGAAGAAGAAATGGGAAAGAT
>NC_051413.1:31650694-31650795 GCF_015228065.2 Penaeus monodon
TCGTCCCGTTAGGTCGATGGTTGCAATTTTCCTGCGGTTCACGAGAGCAATTGCCAACTACCCATATTTACCTTAGGGAGTTTGTGCGTTTCCACCTTTTC
>NC_051413.1:31651430-31651700 GCF_015228065.2 Penaeus monodon
TCTCTCTCTCTCTCTCACCCCCCAACAAACACCCCCCTCCCCTCCCTTCCCCCTCCTTTCTCAAAAAAGAAAAAAAAAGTTCGCACCGCCCATAGACGCAGCCTCCCCTCCTGCATCCGAATCGCCACTAAGGGCCGAGCGGGCGCCCTGACTTGCCTGTGGTTCACGTGTGATCTTTTACGAGTTGCCATTAGTCTGTCTGTTGCCATTTTTTATGACGTCGTTGGCATAACTCCGTGGTTGCATGATTTGCTCGTGGTTTGGGTTCCC
>NC_051413.1:31651805-31652001 GCF_015228065.2 Penaeus monodon
TCGCTTTTCGTTATGATAATTTTCTTTATCTCCTCATATCCCTCTTTGTTTTATTGTTTAATTGTTTACTTGCTTATTTTCGTGATGCATAATTATCTGTAATAAAGTCCTTACTTAGTTGATAGTTTCATCCTTAATTTCACCGCAATTTAATTATTTTCCTATTAAACAATTATTGTTTTTTTCGATTCAATTG
>NC_051413.1:31652762-31653257 GCF_015228065.2 Penaeus monodon
ATACGTACCCTTATCAGACATAATTGAAACCAAATACTAGGTTGCGAGACAAGACAGAAAAAAAAAGAAAACAGACCCACTTTCCAAATCAAAGGAAATTCCTATATTTAGCAATTCTTCCCCTACCCCCCCCCCCTCACCACTCATCCCCCTTCCCCCCCCCCAAGCTCGGTCCCTCCCACCTATCCTCTTCTCTCTCTATCCACTTCTATTCTCGGTTATTTCCGTTTCCATCCACCTAATCCCCTCCATGCATCCACCTCCCCCCCCACTCGCAGTCTTCCACTCGCTCATTCTCATCCACCCACTCCCACCCACTCCCCTCTCCCCCCCTTCATCCTCTACCCACTCTCTCTTCCCACCCACCCACTCCGCCCACTATCATTCCCTACCCACCCACCCACCCACTCCCACCTCCACCCACCCCTCCCTCCACTTCCCATCATTCCAACCCACCCACTCCCACTCCTACTCCCCCTTAACCCCCTCCCCTGC
>NC_051413.1:31653294-31653364 GCF_015228065.2 Penaeus monodon
TCATAGCCATATACTAAATAACACTTTTGCTCTGACCTCTGCCCGGGTGAGCGAGTGTGAAGGGAAACTG
>NC_051413.1:31653402-31653594 GCF_015228065.2 Penaeus monodon
ATTATTATTAGGCTTAAGATTAAGTGTTTTTTTTCGGTATTTGTGATATGGTATTTATTTTATCTATTCATTTTTTTTTTTTATTTGGCGATTGTCTTTTTCTTGTTTTGTTATTATTTTCATATATATATATATTTTTTTTTTAGAATTCGTAATTTTGAATATGATAATTTCTTTTTTTTTTTGTTTCTT
>NC_051413.1:31653701-31654034 GCF_015228065.2 Penaeus monodon
TCCTCTATTTTTCTTTTTCTCTTTTTTTTTGGCGTGGGTGCATGGCGGGGAGAGATGGGGGGGGGAAGGGAGTATATGGGTAGGGGGGGGGGCGAGATAGGAGTGGAAGAGAGGGGGAAGGGGAGTATGGGTGGGACAGGAGGGGGGTAGAAGGAAGATGGGAGGGCCAGGGGAGATGGGGAGGGCAGGGGGGTGATGGGGAGGGCAGTGTGGGAGTATGGTGAGGGCAGCAGTGGGGTATGGAGGGGTGGCGAGGGAGATGGAGGGAGAGGAAGGGGAGCAGGAGGATGGGAGGGGGGGAGGGATTTCTGATGTCTCTCGTTTCTCATTAAA
>NC_051413.1:31654374-31654499 GCF_015228065.2 Penaeus monodon
GATGTAAACGTGTGTTTATGCAACCGAAACTGACATTTACGTGGATTTCTGCAATAAAAAAAATGAAAAGTTGTAAGAAAACGCAAAAATCTGAGAAAATCTGACCAAAATTGAGATTGTGATCA
>NC_051413.1:31655634-31655750 GCF_015228065.2 Penaeus monodon
CAGCTAAAGTGAATCAAAGAATAACGATTTAAATCAAGAAGTGAAACCTTTTTTTCCTAAGAAATGTAGTCGCCAGCATCTTCAAACCTGAGATAACATCATTTTGGTTTTAGGCA
>NC_051413.1:31656630-31656736 GCF_015228065.2 Penaeus monodon
GTAAACTATATTTATGGAAAAGGGAAAAAAAGGTGTGCAAGGGTTTTTGGGGGGTAAGCATGAGGAAAAAGGGCGTTTAGTTTATGGGGGTCTGGAAAAGGAAATG
>NC_051413.1:31657002-31657070 GCF_015228065.2 Penaeus monodon
GGGGCTTTTGTTAAAACCTGGTGAGCGGGTTGTCAAAAGCAAGAAGTTGCAGCGCATTGGGTTTTGCT
>NC_051413.1:31657127-31657221 GCF_015228065.2 Penaeus monodon
GCACTTTTTCCTCTCTTTTTTCCCCTCTTTTTTCCCTTTTTTAGTCATTTTTCTCGTTTTTGCCTTTTTCTCGCTTTGTTTTTTTTTCCTTTTT
>NC_051413.1:31657535-31657667 GCF_015228065.2 Penaeus monodon
AACCCCCTTTCTGAAAAATGTACGGTTTAACTATCCCGTTTTTGCCCCCCCTTTTCCCCCCTTTCCCCCCCCTTTCACCCCTTTTTCCTCTCTTTCCCCCTTTTTTATTCTTTTTCCTCCCTCTCTTTGACG
>NC_051413.1:31658163-31658331 GCF_015228065.2 Penaeus monodon
TCTTGCAATAACGTCTTTGAGAAAGAGACCGAAGTATGTATATTTATTACATATCATTGCATAGCGTTGCTGCTTTATCAGCAATATGTTGCAGACTAGGCGGGAGGGGAAAATTTATCTTGCAAAAATAACTTGGTGATAAAGGGTAGATTTATATATCATTTTTAT
>NC_051413.1:31658459-31658604 GCF_015228065.2 Penaeus monodon
AAGAAAAATTCATTTACTTTGTGTGGCGCTATTTTTATCTTTATCTTCATTTTCCTATTGTTTTCTTTTCTTTTCTTTTCTCTTTCATTCTTTCGATTTTCTCTCGCTTTTGGCTTTTCTCATTCTGCTTATTTTGATTTTTCCC
>NC_051413.1:31659035-31660012 GCF_015228065.2 Penaeus monodon
TACGTCTTCTTTATGTCTTCTTTTTCGTTTTTTTTATTTCTTGTTTCACTTTCGCTTTTGGCTTTTCTCATTTTGTTTTATTTTTATTATTATTATTTCTCTCTTCTTTTCTTTCCGTTCTTACTTTTTTTTCCTTCTCTTTTTCTTCTGCTTCTTCTCCTTTTTTTTCTTTCGTTTCTTTTCTTTCTTATTGTTCTTTCTTTTTTATGTCTGTTCTTTTTTCGTATTTTTTTTATTCTTCTTCCTTGATGTTGTCTTTATCTGTCTCTTCTCTTCCGCCCTTTATTATCTCTCTCTTCTTCCTCTATTCCTGTCATTTATCCATTTTACTTTCTCTTCTTTCACCTTTCTGCTACTTCTCTTTTTTTTCTCTCTCTCAATTCTTTCGTTTTTTTTTCAATTCCATTTTTGTTTCATTTCTTTTTATCATTTTTTCCCTATTTTTCTGTTTTCCTTTCTCCTTCTCGTTAATTTTCTTTACTGCGCTTATTCTCATTTATTGCATAAATAGTTATTTTTTTCTATTTTTCAATATAATTATTATATTTTTTTCGTGTCCGTATTTTCTTTGTTTTGTTCCTATTCTTTCCTTCTTGTTCTTTTTTTTTTCTTATTATTATTATTTTTGTTTTTATTATTTTTCGTATTTTTTTACCTCTTTTTCTTTTTTTCTTCTTGTTCTTGTTCTTGTTCTATTTTTTTTTTATTCATTTTCTTCTTTATTCATTTTCTCCTTCTTTTTCTTCTTTATTCATTTTCTTCTTTTTCTTCTTTATTTATTTTCTTCTTTTCTTCTTTATTCATTTTCTTCTTTTACTTCTTTATTCATTTTCATCTTCCTTTTCTTCTTTAATCATTTTCATCTTGAGTTAAGACATAATTTCTTGAATACTCGTCGCAACTTTTATTATTTGCCAAACGAAGATTTTTTTTTTTTTTTTACTAATTTTGAAAACCCCTTTTTCCTTTCCTTTTCG
>NC_051413.1:31660143-31660380 GCF_015228065.2 Penaeus monodon
GTGGTTGAATGACTTTAAACTAATCGAAATTTATTTAATAGGATTTTATCCGGAAAAGATTAATAGAACTGTAACTGGGATCTTACTTTTATGAGAAATAAATTTCCTTTCGCTGATTTATAGTTTATTGTATTTTGTTTATTGACCATTGCTGGAAAGAAAGCGGAAGGTATTGATAACTTCATGAGGATTCTGACACCATTATGTTTTTTTTTTTTCTGTTATTACTACTACTAT
>NC_051413.1:31660576-31660778 GCF_015228065.2 Penaeus monodon
TTATGTACAATCACGAAGCTTCGAAGCCTAAGTGAAACAAGTGTGTTTCGAAACACGTTTGACAAGGTTTTCGATTATGACACAACACATATAACAGACCCATATGTCGTAGAAAGCTTAAACCCATTTTGATAAAAGCAAGGATTGTCTTTTATGCTAATAACAAACAAAAAAGTACATAGAATGCCCCCTCCCCCCCCCC
>NC_051413.1:31660804-31661221 GCF_015228065.2 Penaeus monodon
CGGCGAAATTAAGTTAGTCGATTAGCAAAATCATCACACCGTGTTATTAAATTCCACGAAACCCACAGCGTGTAAGCTTTATATCTACAAGCAAACACACTATTTACAAGCTTGCTACCGTATCAACAGTATATCAAGAAAGAAATAAGGCTAAGGGTACTATTTATCGGCGTTTATGAGGGAGAAGAATGAATTACCGTCCGATTATTGGTTGATTTTTTTATATAATCTTTGGTCGCAAATTAACTATTTATCTTATAAATATGAATTCGCTTTCAATGTGTAAGTATAGGGATGATTAATCAGTGTATATATAAAAAAAAACTGTAGAAAATAATAAAATAATATGAAAATTACCTTAAATATCGTCATCATCGTAACACACGGAAAGCGATTCTCATTTTTTTAATTCCCGAG
>NC_051413.1:31661416-31661536 GCF_015228065.2 Penaeus monodon
ATACGAAAAGAAATACCCTAGAATGTTGTGCTATAATGTTCATTGATGAAAATAATCAAAATTGCCAGTGAACACTCATATCAATATCGATCAAACATTGATTTTAATCTTTAAATTCAT
>NC_051413.1:31662413-31662999 GCF_015228065.2 Penaeus monodon
GAGGAAGTCTTCTCCGCCGCAAGTATTGAGTGCTCGCCAAGCCAATCCATTTCACTAGGATTATTAATGACATCATTTCACTTAAGCTACCGCGTTTTTATATGACTTTAATCATAGACATTATTTCTACCCTTATTAAATCGAAATGAAGGGTGTGCAGCTTGATTTATATGACTGAATGATGCTTAAATGAAATTTCTGAAAGCAAAAGATATTTTCTTTATTGAAAACGAGCTTAAATGGAGGAGTTAATTTCTTATAATCAACCTAAGTGATGTAACTACATTAATGAGATTTAATCCTGTTTAAAAAATACTGCTATGTAGATAAACACGTGTTTAGGTTCATAAGTCACTTTGTCTTCTATAAATAACTATTAATCATCACTTTAATATTTTTGGGGTAGTCAATTATGCAATTTTAATATATTTCCTATTATTAAAAAAAAGAGAAAAGGGGAAAAAAGTGAGCAATGACAGTAAATTCTTTGGAGAATTAAATCTGATTTGTGAACTTGGAAAAGGCGCTCGATTCTTCAATGGCGCGGTTTCGGGATCTGTTATGGACTTAAACAAACAAAAACCCC
>NC_051413.1:31663138-31663378 GCF_015228065.2 Penaeus monodon
ATAAAAAAAAAAAAAAAAAAACTAAAATTATAATTAAACAAAATAACCAAAAATTTATATATTAATGTATATTAAATATAAAAGAGAAAGGGCGGGGGATAATAAGGGTAAGGACAAATAACCTTTAGGTGAAAACAAATAAATGAATGTGATTGAAAATTCTAATGACTAAATATGCATAATATGAAATTCAGCAAAAAATCCTTATCAAAACCATAAAAATTTAATTAACAAAAAACC
>NC_051413.1:31663478-31663830 GCF_015228065.2 Penaeus monodon
GTTTTGGATTTTGGGGTAGAAATTATAGCATTAATATAGTATATTAAGAAAAAAATAAAAAAAAGGATAAAATATAAATAATATAAAATTTTTAAATAAAACAAAAAAAACACACAATGGGGAACAAAAAAAGAAACAAACACCAAATAATAAGATAAGTAATGTTAATAGTGTAGTAGGATGAAAAAGAGAGAAAGAAGGAAATATAGACCAGAAAAGGAAAAATAAAAAAATAAGAGGGAAAAGAAATAAGAAAGGGAAAATTGTGAAAATGAAGGGTGTGGTTAAATCAAAAATAAAAAATATGGAAATAAGGCAAAAAATTTTACTGAAGAAAAATTTAATTATAATG
>NC_051413.1:31664850-31664974 GCF_015228065.2 Penaeus monodon
CTTTTTACGAAATTTCTTATTTAAAACAATTTTGAACCACATTTCATCAACCGAAAAAAAGTTGTTCAATTTCCTTATGATTAATTTTTGATAAAAATAATATATTCTTGAATACTTGCTTTGA
>NC_051413.1:31665616-31666088 GCF_015228065.2 Penaeus monodon
TTTAAATAAAACAACACACACACCCCACAACAAACAAAAAAAAATATATATATATAAAATATAATATAAAATTATAATTATAAATATAAATAAAATTAAAAATATAAAAAATATAAATTTTATAATAATTTTAAATATTAATAATTAGTATTAAAAATATTAAAATTAGATTATAAATAATATATATATAAATTTATTATATTTTAAAAATTATTATAATAATATATATATTAAAAAATATATATATTATATTATATAATTATAATATATATTATTTTATATTAATAAAAATAGAAATATTTATTTTTAAATAATAAATTAAAATTAATAAAAATTTAGAATAATATTTATATAATATTATTATTAGTATTTTTTATATTTAATTAAAATATATATTTATATATATTATATATATTATTTATATAATATTAAAATTTTAATTATGTTTTTAATTTATTTTTATATAATTATA
>NC_051413.1:31666473-31666635 GCF_015228065.2 Penaeus monodon
AAACTCCTTCTTCCCGGTTGCAGATAGAGAAAAAGTTGCAACGCTGATTCACAACATTAGTAAACGTCGCGAGCAGGGTTCTTGCTGCTTCCATTAAGCAATAAAGGGATGTACTTTGTTACCGTTTTCATCAATTTACACATTAGCCATCTGTGCGATAAT
>NC_051413.1:31667250-31667362 GCF_015228065.2 Penaeus monodon
TTTATCACTATTAGATTAATTTTCGACGAATGGAAATAATTGCAGTGTCCGCTCATGGAGGAATGCAGCATCATGAGGAAGGCTGGGCCGGGGGTGGGGGGTGAGGGGTGGG
>NC_051413.1:31667777-31667883 GCF_015228065.2 Penaeus monodon
CATCATTACCAACAGTCCGAATGATTCTAATCCAGTACTTAATTAAAGACTCCATTCCATTTATATTCCAGTCATTCCAACGAACCTTCCTCTGCGGTCGATTCCC
>NC_051413.1:31668290-31668919 GCF_015228065.2 Penaeus monodon
TTTTTTATCCACTAAAATATACTTTCATTAATCATTTTCTAATCACATACTTGCTGGGCGAAATCACAAGGTTGATCTTTTTTTCTCTCTCCTCTCGTCTAGTTATTTGCTAAAACAGCTCAAACACTGTTTCTAATGACAACATGTTGCTAAACAGTGATCCCTTCTGCGTCATTTCATATACCTCAGTTCTCGAGTCAACAATGACCCTTTGCGTCTTTATTCAGTTCAAAAGGTGTCACAACATATACTCCAATACGTCGGTATATTTCGAAAAAAAAAAAAAAAATGTGTTTGTCTGTTTATGTTAGAGTGTCATGATAGGGAGTTTGGTGGGGGGGGGGGGGGTAGAGGGGGTAGAGGGGGGATGGAGGGGGGGTGGAAGGGGGTGGAGGGGGTGGTGGGGGTGGAGGGGGGTGGAGGGAGGTGTCATAGATGGCACTGACGTCAAGGATATGCGTGCCATGTGGTGTGGTATGTTGGAGGCACGCGGGTATGTTGTATGTCAGTCCATGTTCTTGGTATATACAGATTATAATCATTGATTATTTACAGACTTATTATGAATTGATATGTCCTTAATCTGGTCATTGTTGTTAAGCATAATTTTGACTTATAGAATCTTACTT
>NC_051413.1:31669115-31669185 GCF_015228065.2 Penaeus monodon
AAAAATGAACAAGAAATGCCAAGAAACCGAATAAATTTTGAAGAACACAAAAGCCACATCTCAAGGACCC
>NC_051413.1:31670000-31670105 GCF_015228065.2 Penaeus monodon
GGTTCCTTGTCGTTCACCTGTCAGCCTTGCAAATTACTACTAGTAGCTTCTTGAATCATTCATGCCATTGCAAGCTTCTCTCACGCCGATGCAATGAGGCCTCAC
>NC_051413.1:31670576-31670680 GCF_015228065.2 Penaeus monodon
TTAAAAAAACGTACAAAGTCAGTTTAAGCGTATTTATCACAATCCGTATGTATCTTTTCGCGTAATCCTGCTTTCGAACGGACAAAAGACAAACGGACAGGAGA
>NC_051413.1:31671255-31671377 GCF_015228065.2 Penaeus monodon
CCAAGCAGTGACTCGGGAACAATATGAACGTCTTCGAAAGCACACAAAAGCAGTCTTGTATTTCGCCCAAAAATAAATTTGTATACAGAAAACAAGCTTCACTTTGTAATATCGTCGACGGG
>NC_051413.1:31672471-31672595 GCF_015228065.2 Penaeus monodon
CGTGTTTGTGTTGAGTTGCAAATAAAGTAATACCTGTTGCCCTTTGTTGCTGTTGTTGTGTCGTAGTGTTTATTAAGATTCCCATTATGAGCACTTTGATCTAATGACAACATCTCCACCAGCT
>NC_051413.1:31673284-31673535 GCF_015228065.2 Penaeus monodon
ACTATCCTTATTTACATGACAATTGAAAACACTCAGTTCTACCTTTTTTTTTATGCAACCCCATTTTACAAAGAGAATGTTCACCTCACACGCGTATCTCCATTGTTATTGCAAAGTTAAATATTCCGCCTCTTTAATTTTCTCTAATTAATCAAGTAATTCCACGTCGCATAAGTATAATAAGTGTAAAAGTATGGTAATAGGATGGGTTTATAAGTATGGATGAGAATGAAGAGGGGTCGTAGATGTAA
>NC_051413.1:31673569-31673931 GCF_015228065.2 Penaeus monodon
GATACTAAGTGTCCAAGTCGACAAAAGATGGTTTTAAAATGTGACAAATATAATAAATCAAGGATAGAAAAAAAAGGTATGAAGTAAAAAAAAATGTCATAGGCATATAAGTGTGATTGTATAAGTATGGCAATATAACCATCATATAAGTATTTTAAACACAAAAGACAAAAAAAAAAGATAATTCGCGTGGCACCTTCACGCTGGGAACTCTCACGGGACATAAATCTCAGAAAGGCACCTCAATAAATTCATGTCATTTACGGTCTAAACGTACAAAAAAAGGGGAAAAAGAAAAAGGAAAAAAAAGGGGGGGGGGGAGTGAAGAAGAAGGAAGTAAGGCGAATTAAGAACTGAATAAA
>NC_051413.1:31674334-31674765 GCF_015228065.2 Penaeus monodon
ATCCACCTCGCCACGCATTAAGCATACCTTCTGAATAAAACCTTTTGTTCCTCCTTCGCAAAACGAGTGACATGACGAAGTGCCAATGACATGTGTTGCGATCGCAGCCAAGAAACGAGAGAGATAGAATGTGCCTTAAATATTCGTATTTTCCTTTCTTTGAACGAAAACGAAATTTCGATTTCTCTCTCTCTGCCACCACCCAAGGCGCAGACCTCCTCCATTGTCACATAGCACTGTCTGCCCACAACGTATAAAAGGGAGAGAGATCCGTGCTGGCAGATTCAGATAAGATTGATTATGCTAAGAGAAAACACTGATGTTGTTCTGGCGGTTTCTTGTGCTCAGTTGTGCGATTTTTTTTTTAGCGGTGATTTGCGTTGTGTGTATGTGTGTTAGTTTTGGTTCAGTTTGTGTCTTTGTAAGGGTTG
>NC_051413.1:31675269-31676024 GCF_015228065.2 Penaeus monodon
CCCCCCCCAATCTTTATTGCACGAGTACGCCCTCCGCGAGACACAAACATATCGCGGCTTTCACAAGGGCGTCAGGAGCAGCTCGCCCCAACCACGACGTCAGCGCGAACCACGTCAGCGGAGTGTCAGGTCGAGATCTCCTTTTGGGACGCGAGTTACTGCTGTCAGTACGAAAAAAAAAAATCTGCGACTTTTCTGTTGTTTTTCTTTATTTAAGATAATTTCCTGTGTATTTTCTTTACTTTAAGATAATTTTTCTTTACTTTTTAAGATAATTTCCTGTGTTTTTTCTTTACTTTAAGATAATTTCCTGTTTTTTCTTTACTTTAAGATAATTTTCTTGTTTTTTCTTTACTTTAAGATAATTTTTCTTTTATTTTCTTTATATTTTAAAATAATTTTCTTTTCTTTTCTTTTTTTTTCTCCTTATTATTCTTTACGGTAATTTGCTGCGACTTTTCTTTGCTTTTTTTTTTGTTTTCTTTACGATAATTTCCTGTGATTTTTCTTTTGTTTTCTTTATTTTTTTATTTGTTTTCTTTACGATAATTTACTGTGATTTTTCTTTTGTTTTCTTTAATTTTTTCTTTATTTTCTTTCCGTGACTTTTGCCGAGGTCGTTCATTTGCATATTTGTGAGAATATGAGTGAGGATTTATCTATTTTTAAAAAATCATTAAGGTGTGTTGATTTTTTTTTTAAAGTATATTTTTGACATCTTGCTACTTTGTCTGTCTGTCTATTAAGGTAATTGG
>NC_051413.1:31676287-31676415 GCF_015228065.2 Penaeus monodon
AATTAAGCTATGGAACTACGACAATTCAATCAACGAATCAAGCAAAACAAGCGGGATAAAGAAAGGCAAGCAATGAGAGTGATGAGCGCGGCGATACCTCAGATGATAAGCATTCTTCACGCGCCTTA
>NC_051413.1:31676713-31676884 GCF_015228065.2 Penaeus monodon
AGCGAGAGTGCGTCAGGGAAGCGAGAGTCTGTGTCCCTTGCCAGGCAGGTGCGGGAGAGAGCGTGACTGCTTGCGTCATCAGAGTGAAATAAGACTCACCCTTTCCATTATTAGAATTTCAGGTGTGGATACGCCCGCGCTGGGACGCCCTCCTGCTCGCGTCTCCGGGCG
>NC_051413.1:31678179-31678340 GCF_015228065.2 Penaeus monodon
ACCTCGGTTGGTCATTGGCGACGCAGCAGGAAGTTGGTATTTCTTGTTTTACAGAGATTAATAGGCAAGGAATGCAGGTTCAGCGGCGGCTATTCTTGGCAGCCTCGGAATCTAGCAAATAATTGGTGGTTATGCTGCAGATGTATTGATAATGATAACGT
>NC_051413.1:31678920-31678989 GCF_015228065.2 Penaeus monodon
AAGCCAAACCTTAAAATGAAAGATTAACATATGGCATTTAAGAACAAAATTATTTAGGGCCAGAAAAAA
>NC_051413.1:31679250-31679369 GCF_015228065.2 Penaeus monodon
AATCTCTCTCGACAAGCGGCAGTTGACTGAGTGCAAGCAAGAATATCACACTTCTTGCTTTAATTGCTGACAGCTTGACACGTAATGCTTGTATAAGCAGAATGGTTAATGTTGATTTC
>NC_051413.1:31679657-31679946 GCF_015228065.2 Penaeus monodon
ATCATCCTAAATACACACCCCACGCAATAACTTCACCTAAACATACCAACCACCCCATCACAAGCACGTTTTCCCATCACTGCCAAAACATCCCATCTCGGCCTACCTTCTCTTCCTGCACATGTGTGACCTCACGTGGGGTAGGTCAGGGCAGGCAGATGACGCAATCCAGTCAGCTGTGATTGCCAGGCAGTGTTAGCCAGGCAGAGGCGGGATGAATTAGCGGATTCGGGGGATGACTGAAGTGTTTTTGATAATCAGAGTAGGTGGGGGGGTATGTTTGCTTCGC
>NC_051413.1:31679976-31680086 GCF_015228065.2 Penaeus monodon
GGGTCGTTTGGTCGCGCTCTCACGCCCTCGCCTGGTCAGTGATTCACTCTCGCGATCGATCGGAGAGATCACTTGTTTGGTTCCTCATTTTCTTGAATGCTAGTTGGGTT
>NC_051413.1:31680371-31681181 GCF_015228065.2 Penaeus monodon
GAAACATCCCACACTATCATTATTGCACTTTTCCTCTCGCCCTTTCTCTAAATTACTCTTTGGCAATTAAAAAAGAGAGAGAGAAAAAAACAATGATCAAACTGTAATCTATATATGTGAATCTCTCCCTCGACCTCGCTACAAAGGATATCCCCAATACGAGATGTTAAAACGGGGTTTCATAATATTGCCACTATCCGCACGGTTACAAAGGTCAAGGAATATAATTAAAAAATTGGTCGTTATCTGCGTTATGTAGTGGAATAAAGATAACAGGTGATAATCATGGATAATGTAGTGATTTTATGCGTAGTCGAGTCGAATCTTCATTAATGTTTGAAGAATAATGAGTGATAGGTTATAAATAATGAGTATCTAATGAGTATATGCTGAGTATCTACTGAAATGCTACTGAGTTTTTGCTAAGAATTTGCTGAGCGTTGGCTGAGGATCTGATGAACAGCTCTTGAGTATTTACTGAGTATTTGTTGAGTGACTGTTAAGTAACTGCTTGGTATTTTTTTTTCTTGGTTCAGCCTGTTGCGTTGGCTAAATCATCAAGGTATTTCTTTGTCTCTCTTTGGCTCTTGAACCTTCTATCTTTCCTTCAATAGATAGTTTCTCTAAGCTTTATAAGTCAGCGATTTAAGTTGTCTTTCTATGATACATTTCATAATCTTTCTCTCTCTTACTTAACTCCATGTAAGATTGTAGCGTTAACGTGCATTTCTGTCCAAGAAACTTTTTCAACATTTGTTTTGTTTTGGGCCTCGTCATAAATGTGACTTTTGAATACATCCTTTGAATATC
>NC_051413.1:31681213-31681508 GCF_015228065.2 Penaeus monodon
GCTTATCCAGCCTTCTTTAATCTAATAAACTTTATCTGTTTCTTTATATACCTTCATTTTTTTTTCAGGGATCTTCATGATTATATTAAAATCGAGGATTTCTGATGTCATCCACTTTTGTTTTGCTTGTACTTTCTTGGGAATTATTTAAAAAAAAATCTTTAAAAATATTCTTCTGATTCCAGTCCTCACAGACATCACTTTTCTCTACCACTAATTTATTGAATTTGTTGGTCATCTTAATTTTAAATTGTTTTGCTATATCTGCTGTCCGGGCGTGCGTTTGTACTAAGAA
>NC_051413.1:31681745-31682093 GCF_015228065.2 Penaeus monodon
GTGTTACCATGTTGACAGGCACCAAATATAGCATTAAAATAATCCCTTATTATCTCGATTTCTTGGGATTTACATACTTTTAAGATAGTCATAGAATTTAATTAAATTCTTCGGTATCTTCAGTTGTTGGTGCATAAGCCTGTTCTCTAATTGTCCAAGCTTAAAAAACGATCTCGCAAGTTCCAAATGTTTAATCATTTTGCAGCATGACCGTTCTGAACGTACGTACCTGCATCTCGTACACATTTCTACCGAGCGACGCACCATGTACTGATGGTCCCTTCAACGCTGTTCATATTTTTATCGTTTAGATTCATGATCAATCGTGACAAAGGGGACAATAGCGCA
>NC_051413.1:31682241-31682632 GCF_015228065.2 Penaeus monodon
ACTAGGCTTATTTGAGGCCATATTCGCCTTGTCATGTCCCTGTCATAGGGTTATGAGAGTTTTCCTAGGTTTATCAGTGTCACCTGATAACCCTCTCCCCTGGTAAGAACATTGAGTTCAGACTATCACCCGGTTGGAACCCAGCCAGTTGAGTATCTACTGAGTAAAGAATGGAATAATTATTTGCTAACTTTCTACTGAATATCTGCTATCTACTGAGCATCTACTAATCTACTAATGAGCATCTGCTTATTACAAGCTCATTTTCTACTGATAATTTGCTGAATAACTATTGTTTAACTATTGAGTCTGCTGAGTTTCTGCCATGTATTTGCTGAATATAGTAATAAGTATGGAGAATAGTATTAAGAACAATGCGTGGCGGCTTTAA
>NC_051413.1:31683200-31683268 GCF_015228065.2 Penaeus monodon
CCCTTCCAACATTGTTCAACGTTCCAAGCACTTGTTCAGCTTAACGTTCATTGTTACGTGTCTCTTTG
>NC_051413.1:31683488-31683653 GCF_015228065.2 Penaeus monodon
TCATTAACTACCTTTACAGTGGTTGACCCTCAGTTATTAGTGTCTCCCCCACTTCTTCCCTTCGCTGTGGGGGGTCATTTTCTTTCTCTGTGTAATGAGAAAATTGATGATTGCTGGGTAAGGGAATTAGGTAGATGATAATCGATGTTGAGCTCGATTTGGACC
>NC_051413.1:31684930-31685089 GCF_015228065.2 Penaeus monodon
TGAGTTTGTACTCAGGAGAAAGTGTTATTGAAAAAGATTAATGTAGACAATAGATCACAGAAGAAGTTAGACGTTCCAGAAGTGAAATGATACAAAATAATATTACTGTTACTTTTGATAATGATAGTGATTGGCGAGGAAGACAATATGAAATATGAC
>NC_051413.1:31685833-31686058 GCF_015228065.2 Penaeus monodon
CAGTAAACTCAATAACAGCATCATAATTGATTCCTTTTCAGTCATTATTATTACTATCAGCCTCATATTTTTTTTCGTTCTCGTCACTAATACCTGTTCTATTATATATTTTTTTCTATGCTATTTTAATGATAAGTAATATTCAGAGTTAATTATCGAAGAAAATATTTTGCATATTAGAATTTTGGGGCGAAGGTAGGCAGTTACATAGTAAAGGTTGGCGGG
>NC_051413.1:31686559-31687115 GCF_015228065.2 Penaeus monodon
TGAGAGAGAGTTTTTTTTTATCTACATCTTTTTCTACATCTCCTTTTTTATCTCAGTTCCCTCTTCTCAATGATTATCATCAATTTTAATTCACATTTCTCTAGTCACACTTTCATCATCCTTTTCTCTCGTCAATATTCACACATTCCTCCTCTCTTTTATCACCATTATCCTTCCACGCCCATTATTCGCTATTTCCTATTCGTCATTTTCACTCATATTCTCTTTCATACTCTTCTCACTTATCATCATCTTCTAGTCACCCTTTCATCATTATTTTCTCTCACTCATAATCATCCGTCTCTTCTTTATCACTATTATCCTATCTCCCTTCCCTCCCCCTTTGTCGCTACTTCCTCTTCGTCCCTTTCACTCGTTTTCTGCTGACTCATGTTTCCCTGTTATCAACTATGCCACTCCATTCATGCAATAAATTCTTTTTGGCTTTGCATGTCACCTTTGATTTCATGCATTTGCATATGATTGCTTGCTCCGACTCGCATGTGTTTGTGGTATGTTGCAAAGGATTTTGTGTTTGTTTCTGGCATTATAATAA
>NC_051413.1:31688103-31688578 GCF_015228065.2 Penaeus monodon
CGACTACAAGATTTTTTCTCTTTATTCGATCCCTTTCATCAGATCTCTTCAATTGTCTTTGTTATATGTGCTGTAATATATCAAACGATAAAGAAATAAAAATATTTATATTTTTTTCCTATTCGTTTTTCTAATATCAAAATCATTAAAATAACTCACTTTATCACTACAAGTGGGTGGATGTAAAGTGTTCGAAAGAAAAAAACATTATACACACACTCCCTTTACCCTTCGCCTGTTATTTGTCCCAATAAATCATCGAGCATTGGAGATTACAAACGAACAATAAATTTTAAAGTGCTTTTGAACACATATCCTCCGGTCATCTTGAACGACCTGTCAAATATATCTCATAAAAGTTAATTTTGCTTCAGATGTTAAGTGACTGTTCAATGTTTCGGAACACTTTTGAGAACGAGCTTTTCTTCCCGAGATTACGCGGGAAAAATGGAACAGGATTTTCAGATCTTCAGCG
>NC_051413.1:31688626-31688829 GCF_015228065.2 Penaeus monodon
GGGAAACTAGTTTTCGTATTTATTTAATGAATTGTTATCTTGATTTCCACTTGAGTTTGTCTTTCCTGATTTGATTTATTGTTACGGTGTTTTTAACACTTGGTTATTATCTGTTTTCGGTTTGAATGCTAATTTCATTCGCAAACGGGGAGATAGAAAGTTAAATAAATATATGCGTTAATCAAATGCCTTGTTCTCGATGG
>NC_051413.1:31688890-31689581 GCF_015228065.2 Penaeus monodon
AAACCAGCCTTTCATCGCCAGTCTTACTCAAAACACCTCTTTCGCCGTATCTTACTTGTGCTATTAAAACTTCGGAGTCTAAAATTCCCTTTGGACCAGTTACATATTCGCACCAATTCATATCCCTGACCACTTGAATCACTGTCCTCAAAAAGTTAAAATGTTGCAGGCTTTGCTCACACACACGCTGTACATCGCTGAAAGATCGCAAAAATCACCCCAGTGGTAAGAGTAATGACCAGCATTTCAGAATACAAGACTTCCCTTGCCATATCAATTACATCATTTGCTATTGTCAACCTCTCAGAAGCCTGTCTCGCAAATGGTATCAAATAAGATTCATGCTGCCTCTTACGAGTCATCTCTCATCTTTTCCTGGACGCGTTGGAACGTTGGGAGCTCTCGACACGCTCATGTCACTCTGTCATGTATTCCTGTCAGTCACTGGGTTGTTTTGTAAGCTGCTGGTGTCAGTGCTGCTGCTCGAGCAAGTCTGATAATATGTATCGGTAATTTCGTTGTCGTAGGATATTCAGTTTATAATGCTTATGAATTCTTTTCGAAATTTGTCTCCGGAGTTCCTTAGGGTTTGTATTTTAGGTCCCTCACTTTTTCACCTCTTTTTTTTGTCTTCTTCAAATCGGTAAGTTGTTTTTCGTCGATAAATTTCTGATAATCTATCTCCTGCGGC
>NC_051413.1:31689645-31690004 GCF_015228065.2 Penaeus monodon
TTCAATAAACTATGTCGATGGTACATGCATTCGAATCAGATATAAATTCTCTTTAGGAAATTGCTGAACTACAACCAGGAGATAACTCGGACCTACATCTAACAGGAAAAAAACTAGAAAAATGGTAGTTTTCTGGTCGCCGGTCAAGCACAGGCACTGCTCACTTGGACACTAATCTGATGCTAAGTTGCACCCGTAGGAGGTCACTTTAGAACCAGACACACTTTTGAGATAAACATGCAAATTTCGAATATCTCTAAACTTTCACAATTTGCTCAAAAACTTAGACTTCGAAAAGCACAACGACTAACGCATTGCTACTTTCTACTGGTTTTAATGATTAAATATTGCTCTCCTGG
>NC_051413.1:31690132-31690349 GCF_015228065.2 Penaeus monodon
TTTATAATTTTGAATATAAGGTTTTTTCATCATTGGTGCTTCAGTACAATATGTAAATTCCTAAAATCGTGGAAAATGCTAACCATCTTTGCTAATCGAATCTTCCATCTTCCAGTCCAGTTGCTGTCGTTGACTCTAACGAAAGAAATCCTAAATCTTCGCTTACTTAAATTTATTTCATTAGTTCGGTCACATCTAGTCCACTTTTCTTCTGGGT
>NC_051413.1:31690623-31690912 GCF_015228065.2 Penaeus monodon
CCCTCCCACACAAACCCGCCCACACACACACTTAAATCCCATTCATATTTACTAGCCAAGGGATCAACCTAAAGCTCATTTTGATAATAGCAAAGGCAATTTCAATGATTATGATAACCACTCCTTGCTACCTACCGCTCGTAAGTAGGAACAACAGAATGCTAAAAAGAACAATAATTCTCCTTTTTTTCCTTCATTCCCTTCTTCGAAAACGATAACAAAACCGGCTTCACTAACTAGAAATATACGATTCATTTGTCTCACGGCAAATGGAGTAGCTTATTCCTTA
>NC_051413.1:31691191-31691787 GCF_015228065.2 Penaeus monodon
TACATACTTCTGATACACAGTAGTGCATTTTTCCCTCTCTTTTTTCTCCCCTTTTCTCTCCTTTTTTTAATAATAATTATTCCTTTCCCCCGTCTGCCGTTTTCCCAAGGGTTTTTTTCCAACAACCGAACGATACGTACGTCTCCCAAATCATTTTAAACTCTTTGAGTGCGCCCTTCCCAGCCTACCTCCCTTTGTTAGTCATGGCAGATAAAAAGAAACTTAGGCGTGGGGTTTTAGGATTCCTTTTTAATTATTCCAAAACGAAAGGGGGGTTTTGCCTCTCCTGCTATGATATTCTCTGGGGTACATGATGGCTATGTAGTTCAGTGGTCAGTGGTACTAATACCCTGTTTTTTTTTTTTTTTCCTTTGTGGGGTTTTTTTGTGTGTATTTCCCAGTGGTCGGGGTACAAATTTCCCTGTTTTTTCTTTTTTTTCTTTTTTTTTGTTTTTCCAAATTTTTTGGGGTTTGTTTGCTTTGTGTTTTTTGTTTGTTTGTAAATTGCATTTTCGTGGTCGGCTAGAAAATCCCCTTTTTTCTCCCCCCTATATCTCTTTACTTTTTACGTTTTTTTTTGTGCCCCACCCCCCCTT
>NC_051413.1:31692242-31692373 GCF_015228065.2 Penaeus monodon
AGCAAACAGTAAAAAAAATCTTCCTCCTCTTCGTCCTCCTTCTTCCTAAAATCTCACATTCACATGCAAGTTGCAGTAGACTCGTTTTTCCTGTTGATTATTATTGCAAAAGTACCGTCTCATCATCTTGA
>NC_051413.1:31694091-31694225 GCF_015228065.2 Penaeus monodon
CAAGAAATTTGTTTTCGAATTAAGGATAAAACAGGTACACAGCGAGAAAAAGTATGAAAAATGCAATTGATAATAAAGATATATAAGAGAAATTTGGAAGATAAAACTTAAGAGGAGTGCCGCCCCCCCCCCCC
>NC_051413.1:31694342-31694635 GCF_015228065.2 Penaeus monodon
TGATATACATTTTTTTAAAACGAAATTACGAAAAAAAAAACAAGAAGCTAAATAATATACATTATTTTCTTCTTCTTTTTTAATGAGGCAGAAACAAAAATATCACAGTGACATGAAGGTGTGACCTTTTGGGGTGTACAGATACGATGATGCATAACGATAAATGCGTTTTATGGTGATCAAGACAGTTTATTGTGCTTTTATTGTTGATTTTAAAGAGTCATAAAAGGGAAAATTTCTCGGGTATTCATCGTTGTGTTTTTTTTATGAATTTTATTGTTTGTTTTGATAGT
>NC_051413.1:31695439-31695587 GCF_015228065.2 Penaeus monodon
TTCCCTTTTATATAATTCTCTTTAATAATTCACTACAACCAATTAATAACATCCTCGTTCCCGCCACTGCAAGAATCACTTATGAATACTGCAACAGGTTTTCTCTTTCATGCCAATTAATAGTGCAACAGCAGAGCGTGTCGTGTGC
>NC_051413.1:31695609-31695904 GCF_015228065.2 Penaeus monodon
TGTTGCAAGCTTTGTGTTCCGGACGATAATCTTTTATTGCAAATGGGTTGAAAATAAATGAATTTATGATTTTTGTGTTCTTGTTTATTTATTTATTTATTTTTAAGTAAAAGTCTTTCAAGGGGATTTTATTTATTTATTTATTAATCTTTTTAAAAGTTAAGGGAGGGTTTTCGGGCCGAGGATAATGAATGATCACCTGTTGGCAACCTGGGTCTTCGAGGGGGAACTAGTGCAGAAAATCGTCAATAATGTCCGCTTGGATAGAACGGTCACCGGGCTTTTAAACACATAC
>NC_051413.1:31696106-31696207 GCF_015228065.2 Penaeus monodon
CCCCTTTTTTGGTTTTTCCCTTGTGTCCCTTTCCCTTTCCCTTTGCGTTCTCTTTCCCCCTTTTCCCCCCTTTCCCCGGGCTTTTTTTTTCCTTTTTTTTT
>NC_051413.1:31698700-31699144 GCF_015228065.2 Penaeus monodon
CATTTTTCCTTATTCCTTATACGTTATTCTAGCTTTTATTTCCTCGTATTCATATTTTTCCTTATTCCTTATTTCTTATACATTATTCCCGCTTATCCCTTTTCTTCGTCTTTTCTTTTCTCTCTTCTCCTCAATCCACTCCTTTTCCTTGTACGTTATTTCTTCTTATCCTTCTTCTATCTTCTCAATTCTCCATTTTTCCTTATTCCTTATTTGTTATTCCTGTTTCTTCTTCTTCGTTTTCTCCTGTTTCTCTTCTCCTTAATCCTCCCTCTTCCCTATTCCTTATACGTTCTTTCTGTTTATCCTTTTTCTTCTCTTTCTCCCTTCTCCTCTTTCTTCTTACTTTTTCTTACCTCCCCTTTCCTTCGTTCACTTTACTTTTCCCTTCTTCATTCCCTTTTCTTCTTTTTCTCTTCCTCCCTTTTTTCCTTATCTTACTTA
>NC_051413.1:31699416-31700468 GCF_015228065.2 Penaeus monodon
TTTCTTTACTTCTAGCTATTTCTATTTTCTTTCTTTTGTTGTCTTCCTCTCCCTTCCTTTATTGATGTTATCTATTCCTCTTTTTGCTTTATCTCCTCTTTCTTCGTTTCTTCCTTCGTCGTCTACCCTTTCGTTTTTCATGTTTCTTCTTTCCTCTATCTTTATCTCTGTGCTTTCATTTTTATTCTCTTCTTACTCCATCCCCTATTTTTTCTCCCCTCCTTCTAACTCCTCCCCCCCTCTCCCTCCTTCCTCCTGCTCTCCTTCTCTCCCCTCCCCTTCTTCACGTCCTTCCTCCCTATTTTTTCTCCCCTCTCCCTCCTTCTTCCTTCCCCTGTTCCCTTACTTCCTTCCCCTGCCATAACTCATGTTTTCCTCTCCTTCTTCAACTTGTCTCGCCTTCCTCTCTTACTGTCTTTTTCTCCTTGCTCCCCCCTTCCCCTTTTTCTTTCCCTTGCTTATCTCCTCTTTTTCTTCCCCGCTCCCCTCTTCTTTTCATGTTTCTTCTTTCCTCTCTCTTTATCTCTATTCTTTCATTTTTTTTTATTCTCTTCTTACTCCCCCCACCCTTATCTTCTTGCCCCTTCCCCCTTGCCCTCATTATCTCCCTTCTCCCTACTTACTCCATACCCATGCGTGGTTTAATCCACCCCTTCTATCATTCCCCTTCCCCCTCTCCCTCTCCCCCCTCCTCTATACCCTCCCCTTCTACCCACATACCCACGTCCCTCTACCCTTCCCTTACCCACAGACCCCCTCTTCCTTTAATCTTCTTACCTATCCCCCCCCCGTCCCCATCCCTCTAACCCTTCTGTTCCCCCCTCCACCTACCCTCCCCCTACCCCACACATACCCTCCCCCTTATACCCTTCCCCTACCCCTACCCTACATACCCTCCACCCCTCCACCTCTTACCCACTTCCCTCTACCCATACCCCCCCCCCCCCCCCCTGACCTTACTGCCGGCCACTCTCGGCATCCGGACCACGTGCGTACCCGCTACAACGTACCCGTGTGGGCGGCACTGGGGCATTCTGGCTGGGTACGCGAGA
>NC_051413.1:31701303-31702424 GCF_015228065.2 Penaeus monodon
GCAATAGACATTCTAGCTGGACGTTGACCCTAAGCACCTGAATCAAGTATGCTGAGGGTATATCTAGAGGAACAGTAGTATGAGATATGCTCCGGGAGTGACATTTAGGAGCAGTACTGTAATAAACTGGCGATTTATTTCACCGAACGGCAGTACGAGATGAAATGATAAGCTTTTGGATATCCTCTTGAAGAGAATTTGCTATGGGAATGGTCTACGGGTGATTTTAAAAAACGAGGGGTTTGTTTTATGCTTCGGGACAGCGTGTTCCGTGAACGGCAGCGTGATCTGTATTCGGACACTCGTTAATGTGCGAATTGTTAAGAAGGTTGAAGTCAGGTTGTGTGCTTGTGGGTGTTGCTTGGGGAAAGGTTGGGAGAGATATGCTTGTGGATTTAAGTCAAGCGAGAAATGGTCTCGTGGCGTTCTCTTAAAAGGAACGTCTGTAAAGGAATTGCCTGTGGATTTGTCTGGAGTGACAGCTGTAAATGCCACGTTTGTAGGTTTACATCCGGGAACAACTGGAAGAGATGTGTGTGTAGGGATATCTCAAAGACCTTTTGTAAAAGATATGTTTGCAGGAGAAATTTATGTGGGATATACTTCAAGGAACAGATATAACAGATGTGCCTGTGGAACACAAGGATCAGTTATAGGAGTTAACTGCTGAAGGAGATATATCTGTGGGATATATTTCAAGGAACAACAAAAAACATGCCTGTAGAACTCAAGGAACAGTTATATGAGATATACTTCCCATACAGTGGGATATACTTCAAAGAACACATGTAACAGACTTTCCTGTGGTTATACCTTAAGGAACAGCTGTGACGGATATACCTTAAGATATACTCAGTTGTAAGAGATAATATACCTGATCAGAAAAACGAGGTCTTTGGGGGTACTCCCTGCCTTCTTATTGGCTTCTTGCTACGTATGGTAAGATGACAGCGATCATGCTTCCCCCTTTTTTCCCTTCTAAGACGGATGAAAGTGCCTGCTTTACGGCTATGCTAGCTGACAGTATCTGCCGACAAATATAGCTTACATATGTCTCACGCAAGAGTAATCTGTGTGTCCGTGTGCACTATATATGTAAGTAGGGGGAACTCTCTCCCTTC
>NC_051413.1:31702792-31703015 GCF_015228065.2 Penaeus monodon
TTCTTCTTCCATACCGGCAAAACAGCTCTTACGTAAAACACCAAGAAAACAAATGAAGCACAGAAGAGAATTAGCATCGCGGCAAAACGATTTAGATTGTGTGAAAGAAAACGAGATCCTTTAATGAACGTCCTCTGTTACGTAAGCCGGATTTAGTCAGAGCGTTTGAAACTCATCTGTAAAGGGATCGTTAATGTAAATACATGTTAACTAAGAGAATAAT
>NC_051413.1:31703132-31703295 GCF_015228065.2 Penaeus monodon
CCAGAGACACCACGTCTGGACAAACAAATAAACAATTACAGATTGCCTGACGAAAACGAAAGAATTGAGATAACTCACTGATACCCTTAATGAGAGGGATTATTTGCTGCCTTTCCAAGTACGTTGCTTTGGATGTGATAATTCTGCTGATTGGGACTGAGAG
>NC_051413.1:31703990-31704371 GCF_015228065.2 Penaeus monodon
CTGAAACGTAGAAAACGAAACATTTCCAACCCCATCTAGCGGTTGAAATTACAGACTGCGCTAATAACACCCCTTAGGAGTAAGTGTGGGTAGAAAAGGAGGTGGAAAATGGCTTTTCTCCCTCCCTCCCTCCCTTCCTCACCTCCTCCCCCTTTCTCCAGATATTCCTCCCTCATTCACTCTTTCTCCTCCTCCCTTCTTCACCCTTTCTCCTCCTCCCTTCTTCCCTCTCTCCACCTTTTTCCCTGTCTCCCATTTTCCTTCTCTTTTCTCTTCTTTTCGCTTTTTATTTATTCTCTCTCCTCTTCCTTTCTTTTCCTTCGTCACTTATTCTGCTTTCTCATTCTCATTCCCTCCTCTCTTGCCTTTAACTATGATACC
>NC_051413.1:31704871-31704985 GCF_015228065.2 Penaeus monodon
GTTAAGCCGAAGGGGCCATGAATGCAAAGGAATGCATTAATCTCACTGAATCAAGATCAACGAGCGAATTCCAGAAGATCTCCGCAACAAGTGACTCGAAGAAAATAACCGGAC
>NC_051413.1:31705745-31705858 GCF_015228065.2 Penaeus monodon
CCCCCCCCCCCCCCGTGTTATACGTCAAAATCTGCCCTGTAATACTACCGCTGAGATCGACCCCGTGGCGATTTAGTCAAGGGAGAGATGGCAATGGCAATAACGGGTTTATT
>NC_051413.1:31706038-31706186 GCF_015228065.2 Penaeus monodon
GTTATTGTCATCATTGCTATCAATTTCATCATGATAATTTTTATCATTGTTATAATGAACACTTGCTATAACAAATACTTTCATTATTATTACTATTACTAAAATTATTAACGATTTTTTTTTTACTCTTGCTATTAACCTGCAAATA
>NC_051413.1:31706292-31706360 GCF_015228065.2 Penaeus monodon
CTACTAAAGCACGCATCAAAACTCACCTTCAAATAACTGTTTTAAACCAAGCCCTCAATCCCTCTTAT
>NC_051413.1:31706388-31706574 GCF_015228065.2 Penaeus monodon
CAGATGAGATTCAGGGGATGCCAATTAGCCCATTAATGTCAACAGAACTTCATCTGGGTAAAGAAATCGCTCGGTCATCTTACCTTAACTCGCATACTTTGTCGTAAAGGCGAAATTCTCATAATTTCTGTATCGTAATTTCGCCTTTCATGACTTGTGTATGGTATTTTGTTTCGTTGACGACGG
>NC_051413.1:31707339-31707505 GCF_015228065.2 Penaeus monodon
ACAATATTCACATTTTCATCATCTTTCTTATGAACGCTAATTCCCTTGTCATTTTATCTTTGATCGCAATATTTCTTTTCCTTTCGCTTCTTGACACCGGGCACTTCAAGCAGGCTTAACTAACGATGCCATTTTAGGGACAACTCTTTTATTCCATGTCTGGCTC
>NC_051413.1:31708246-31708316 GCF_015228065.2 Penaeus monodon
TTAGAGAGGGGGGGGGGTGAGAAGTAGCTGAAATAGACCCCCACAGGCCGTCAATTAGCTGCGAAGTATT
>NC_051413.1:31708916-31709640 GCF_015228065.2 Penaeus monodon
CAACGAACCAACCCCACGTAACCTGGACTCCCTCGAGATTTACAAGCGTGCGTTTACAAGGTAGTAAATAGTGCCCGGGTACGTAAATCTAGGAGCAACATCGTAAAACTAGAAGAGTAATCATCAGGGCGCAACTTCCAAGACGTTTACAGTTGGTGTGCTTCGTGGGAGGGAAAGCAAAAGGGCTACTAATGAAGCCTCTATGGGGTGAGGGTGGGTGAGGGGTGGGTGAGGGGGTGGGTGAAGGGTGGGTGAAGGAGGGTGGGTGAGGGTGGGTGAGGGTGGGTGAAGGAGGGTGGGTGAGGGTGGGTGAAGGAGGGTGGGTGAAGGAGGGTGGGTGAAGGAGGGTGGGAGATGAGGGTGGATGAGGGTGAGGGAGAAGGAGGAAGTGGGAGGGTGGGGGGGTGAGGGTGAGGGAGAAGGAGGAAGAAAGGAGATTGAGGAAGGAGAAGGAGGAGGGAGGAAGTGGGAGGGTGGATGAGGGTGAGGGAGAAGGAGGGAGGAAGTGGGAGGTGAGGGAGAAGAAAGAGGGAGGAAGTGGGAGGGTTGATGTTGGGGAAGAAAGGAGGGTGAAGGAGGAGAAAGAGGGAGAAAGTGAGAGAGTTAAGGATAAGGGAGAGAAAGGAAGTGGGGGTGAAAGATGAGGTAAAAGGGAGAAAAATGAGAGTGAAAGAAGGGAGAGGAAAAAGTGAAGAGACGAAGGAAGTAAAAGAAGAAAAGGCGT
>NC_051413.1:31709805-31710042 GCF_015228065.2 Penaeus monodon
ATATAGGAGGAGAAAGTAAAAAAGGAAGTGAAAGATAAGGAAAGGAAGTAGAAGGGAGAGGATGGAACGAAGGAAGAAGGAAGGAAGGAGAAAGAAGGAGGAAGAAGATAAAACAAGGAGATATGAATGATAAGGAAAAGAGGGAGAGAAGAAAAGGAGAGGAGAATAAAGAAAATAAAGAAGAGGAACGAAAAGGAGGCGAAGAATAGAGAAGGAATGGAAAATGAAAATATAAAG
>NC_051413.1:31710117-31710212 GCF_015228065.2 Penaeus monodon
GTCAGCGAGAAAGTGAAGCAGCGACCACGTACTCTCACTCCCAGGCACCCCCATGGCACCCGTGGCACGTCCTCATGCTAATTGGTTACTAAGGG
>NC_051413.1:31710509-31710624 GCF_015228065.2 Penaeus monodon
TTTAACCTCCCTCCCTCCTCCCTTTCACAATCTGCCCCTCTCTTTCTCTCATTGTGTCTCCCCTCCCCTCTCCCTCACCTCCCCTCTCCCTCCTCTCCCCTCTCCCTCCTCTCCC
>NC_051413.1:31710753-31711137 GCF_015228065.2 Penaeus monodon
ATATTAATAAACTCTTGCATATAACCTTTCCTACGCAGCGTCCAACAGCTAAACAAACACCCAAAATACTATTGTCCTTAACGACCTGCTTTACGAAGTGCTAAGTAAATTTGTAAGCAATGTGCGACCCGGTTAGCGTGACCTGTTGTCTACAGGTCAGATCTAATGTGCTTGTAAATGTCTAGTCTATAATGTATCTCCGAGCTCGATTGTGTCAGTACTGTTATTTTTTCTCTCTCTCTCGTCTAATTTGCATCTTATTTTTGTTTCTCCTCTTCGTGAGAAACGGAAACGATGAAATTTTTCCCGCTATAAATTTTAGACGTTTAAAGTAAAAAAAAAATCATTTTTAAATTTTTTTTAATGGGGAGTGGCCCCTTGTGT
>NC_051413.1:31711953-31712031 GCF_015228065.2 Penaeus monodon
CTCCTCGTTTGATCCCAGGTACAAGCTAAAGATAGGGAGCGCATGTATATATAACCCTGGCTGACAGAGGCAGTCACT
>NC_051413.1:31712164-31712242 GCF_015228065.2 Penaeus monodon
ATCCCCGTTTTATTTGGCTCTACTAATTAAGGTATAAACATTGCGATTTTTTTTTCATGGCGGTCCAAACTTGTTCCG
>NC_051413.1:31712319-31712384 GCF_015228065.2 Penaeus monodon
CATCTATCTATCCATGAGACTTTCTCTTTATACTTTGTTGATGCGTATGTATATTGCACTTGTAA
>NC_051413.1:31716914-31717025 GCF_015228065.2 Penaeus monodon
GATTTATACACATCCACTTTTTTCCAACTTTTAGTTCAAAATCTTTGCCTCTAAGAACCTATTCTCTCAGTTATTGAAGAGCCTTGAGATTTGGCTCTGACACTTAGCAAG
>NC_051413.1:31717119-31717451 GCF_015228065.2 Penaeus monodon
CAAAACTAAGACACACCAAAACAAAAAAAAACACACCCACCACAAATATATAAAAAAATAAATAAATAAATATTACAGAGAAATAATATAAACCAAAAACAGAGACCAAAACAAAAAAACACCGAAAAAAAAAAAAATAAACAAAGAATTAGGAGCCAAAACCAAAACACTACCAACAACAGCATATCAAAACATGCACAACATAGGCGAGCAAAATTATGGAGGACGACTAATATCATGAACAGGAGTTGTAGTGAAACAGGGGGCGAGCTGTTAGGGCCTTCGTGCGGGATCTTTATTTTCTCTGGCCCTCGGAGTGTCAACATGCTGGC
>NC_051413.1:31717504-31717610 GCF_015228065.2 Penaeus monodon
ACGTGTGCGTGTTTGTATGCGTGGGAGTGGAAGTTTATGTTCCTATGCAGCTCACTCCTGGAGAGAAAGTGGTGGAAATAAAGGCGGTGCGCGAGCGTCGAGACAA
>NC_051413.1:31720503-31720860 GCF_015228065.2 Penaeus monodon
GTTCGAGATCGCCTGCGCCCCTCCTCCGTTACGCACTTTCGAAAGCAGCTCAAACGCTCGGCCAATTCAAAGCATACTGAAAGCGGAGGGGTGGGGGGGGGGGAATCTCGCAGTCCATGTAGCATACGGCATGCAGCATAACAATGCCCGATCAGTCAAATCAGCAGTATTCTGCATTGCGCCGCTCCGATAATTTACGCTGTCTGCAACAATTATAAGAGACACATTTGGCGCAGAGGGCAGCATGCTCTACATAGTGAGGAGCGTATTGGTAAGCGCTTCGTAGCGTGACCTGAGCGCTCTGGAGGCAAGCAACTGACTTACAGCTTTATTACGCCGGTCTGTCAGTTATAAGAC
>NC_051413.1:31722178-31722302 GCF_015228065.2 Penaeus monodon
TGCACTGGGAATCAACATGTCATTTAATTGCTAAGGATCGGCAATAAGCACAATCCATTGCCGAAAACAGGAAAATCAACATAACTCTTTGGCAAGTAATAAACCAACACTTCATTAGGGGGTA
>NC_051413.1:31722363-31722770 GCF_015228065.2 Penaeus monodon
TATGTATATAATTGTGTATTTCATATATAGAAATGCAGTTTATTTTATTTGTGGATTAAGGGGATTAGGATAAGCCATTTAAGTTTTATAGTGAAAGTAATTGTTGCAGCAAAGTTTACATCAAAGACTTTGATTATTCAATGATTATTAAATCTAATCATCTGATAAGTTTCATACCCATTCTAGTGTTTTTACCTGCAATGATCCTGATAATTTTGTCGATGAGATTATAAAAATCTATTCATATTATGACTCAGTTTAATGACGATGGAACAGCAAAGATGATAATTATTAATTAATATCTCCTATCTTTTGGATTTTTTTTTATTTGTTCCTTGTACCTTTAAATGGAGTAAAAATAATTCTTGTTCCCTTTCTCCTCATCTCTTCGCAATTATTGCATATTA
>NC_051413.1:31722902-31723161 GCF_015228065.2 Penaeus monodon
CCCCCCCCCCTCTCCCCCCGAACAGGATTGTCTCACCGTGATATCATTCTCTCCAAAGACCTGTTTTACGACTGAATTTCCGAAGCTCCGAATTGCTCGCTGTTTTAGATGCGTCTCGAGACCGGATTCCGAACGCGTTTCGAAACGTACGATCGTAAGGGGTGACTGAAGTATACGTTGTGAGTGCAATGCTTATGTGGCTCGTGGGTGGGGCAGGGTGGGTTGGGTTGTCCGGACTGCGAGGGAGGGAGATTGATAG
>NC_051413.1:31723398-31723717 GCF_015228065.2 Penaeus monodon
TTACCTGACGAATATATAACCAAAACAACTTTACTTTACAAAATTTTAATTCAGGACGAAATGGCGCAGTCATGCATGCTTTGTTTTTGCACGAATAGATTTCTAAAGAGCCTGCATGTGGCACTGTGCAATAAAGAAAAAATTGTGTCAGGAAGTGGCACATGTGAGACGTGTCATATGCAATAAAAATCTTCGGATGAAAGGACGCTGGTGTTTCCACTTAGTAAGGTCTATTTTCTGTGGCATAAAGCACGGAAAATGTTTTAAAGTCTTTGGGAGGAAAGGTTGGACCTATCTCTAACATGTTTTTATTGGGGTT
>NC_051413.1:31724011-31724121 GCF_015228065.2 Penaeus monodon
AAAAACAAAAAGTAAAAATAAAAACATATATTCCTTAACACACCCCGAAGACCAGCAAGCACAACTTTCCTTTTAACCTCTACTTCGCTTGACATCCAGAGATTAATAAT
>NC_051413.1:31724599-31724845 GCF_015228065.2 Penaeus monodon
CTAAGATGATGATGATAAGGCAACGTACGGGCATGACACACACCCACACCCTTGGCAATAGACTTCAAGTCATTTCCCATTTTCCGGGTGAATATTTAGGTAGATTTCATTGGGGCAGGTCAGGGTTAATGGATCCCCCCCCCCCACCCCCCTCTTCAGCCAAGTTCTATATTCAGTTTTATTCAAATTTCATCTCCTCTTGAGGTTTAAAGAGCAAGAAATGTGCTTTTGTTCTGCTCTCGGTAT
>NC_051413.1:31724999-31725122 GCF_015228065.2 Penaeus monodon
TATTTTTTTGGGAATTCCTTGTGCTTGATGATGTGTCAATAAAAAAAAAGGATTTTAAAGGGGTGTTGTTTTTTTGATATTGCAATATTGCAAGGAAGGAAATAAGATGAGCACAAAAAAGCG
>NC_051413.1:31725250-31725364 GCF_015228065.2 Penaeus monodon
AGTGGGAACATCACATTTATTTATTCATCCATTGATTAAATATCTTTTATAATCAACGTAAGTCAAGTTTTTAAAATTCCCGAAATTGCTTCGGAATCTTGAAAAATCGTCAAA
>NC_051413.1:31727423-31727706 GCF_015228065.2 Penaeus monodon
CCCCCCTCTTCTCTCTCCCTCCTCTTCGGTCTTGATGTTTTGTACATCTCAGAATAGCATGTTGCAGCTTTTGCAAGTGTCAAATGTAAATAACATTGAAGCCAACAAGTCCTTAATTATAAATGATTAAGCTTTATTAGATACCTCATTTCCACCTCGGTTGCAGCCTGTCGATATCAATTTACTCTGATAATCCTGTCATTATGTTGCGAATTTCATCATTAGCAAGACACTATTCGAGTTTGATATCACTTCGCTCTTTTCTATCATTCTTGGGTGTGTG
>NC_051413.1:31728690-31728884 GCF_015228065.2 Penaeus monodon
CCCAGAGACACAGAAAAACGTTCTCTCTCGTTCCACCTCTTCTCGTCCATGTGTGTTTCCTTCTTATCTTATCCCATGTCACGTTTATCGCGATCTCCTCTTGTCACCCGCACTTTATCGGTTTCCTTACAAGAGCGTCGTCGTCGGGCGGAGGGAGAGCGACTGCCCGACAAGTGCTAAACATGTTTCGTGTT
>NC_051413.1:31729414-31729575 GCF_015228065.2 Penaeus monodon
TTTTCGTTTTTTTTTCTCTTCTTCTCAATTTTTATATACTTCTTCTTTATTGCTCCCTTTCCTTCCGTTTATTTTAGTGTTTCTTATTCTCACGTTTGTTTCTTATTCTTAAGAATTAAATTATTCATTTTTTCTTCTTTTCAGCAACGAATAATAATTAT
>NC_051413.1:31729705-31729806 GCF_015228065.2 Penaeus monodon
ATGATATTTTCTGCCTGAGATAATAATGATATAATATAATTTTGTTTTTTTCAAGAACAAGTATTTTAATATATTTATGATTACGAATGGTATACGAAGAA
>NC_051413.1:31730064-31730185 GCF_015228065.2 Penaeus monodon
ATGTCATGTTATAACTCGTAGATTAATGGAGAACATATTGAACGTTTGTGTTTTGTTTTTGCTTTATTAAAGTGGGTTATAAATCATATGAGAGAAAATAAACACACTCATGGTCATATCG
>NC_051413.1:31730466-31730588 GCF_015228065.2 Penaeus monodon
TCTGTCATGCAATTAAAAAAAACCATTGTATAAATAGCGTAAATCATGCA
This sequence comes from Penaeus monodon, assembly GCF_015228065.2. Classification (NCBI taxonomy): domain Eukaryota; kingdom Metazoa; phylum Arthropoda; class Malacostraca; order Decapoda; family Penaeidae; genus Penaeus; species Penaeus monodon. Next base: position 31,730,517 of record NC_051413.1, read on the forward strand.
CAGTCATCACAGACATTCATAGATTTTATAACATCGACAACAACAATAAAAAGAAAACGGTGAAATATCTTT
>NC_051413.1:31730621-31730708 GCF_015228065.2 Penaeus monodon
TATATTTACATACAGACAGGCCGACAAGCAAAACTCTCAGAGAATTCTTGTTAGTTCAACAAAAATAATTGTTTAAGAAAATATTGT
>NC_051413.1:31730811-31731463 GCF_015228065.2 Penaeus monodon
CATAAAAAGACATTTTGTCTCCCCATCTTTTTTTTTTTTCATAACTTATTTTTCTTAATGTTATTTGTCTTTCTCTCCCCTTCCTCTTGTTGGTCTGTTTTTGCTATACATGTTATGTGTATAATTTGTTATATGTATATATATTGTTATATATGTATTTTGTTATACATATATTATATACATATTTTATTATATACATTTTCGTTATACACATTTTTTGTTGTTGTACATATGTCTAATATCTTTTTCTTTCAATATATATTTTGACTTGCCATAAATAAACGATTCCCTTTAGTTTGTCCGCAATTAACAAAGAGCACATTTCACGCAAACACGAAGCAGCGCTCGATCGTAAACACACAGTAGGCAGAGAGCAGATCCGAGGAGATAGAGTCGCTCAAAAATATGAGTGTGTAAATAACTCTTAGATAAGAAGCGATAAGAATAATCTCGAGACACTATCCTTTCGAGACGTGGTGAGTGGCACGAGAGTTATATATTTTTTAATTTTTTTTTTCCCCTTTTTTTTATAATGAGCTTTACGGCATCTCCTCATGACAGCTCGGAGCTACGGGCGACAGACTGACGCGTGGGAGGTGAAAAATAATACTCATGCTCTTGGATATAGATACTGCAAGGCTAGCGAGATGCT
>NC_051413.1:31733015-31733169 GCF_015228065.2 Penaeus monodon
CTGAAGTGAATGGCTCTTCCCGCTGTACTCAGGGATGCATCGCTGATCTCACAGACTGCGAGGGGGGGGGGGGGGGAGTCACTGTGCTGGGCACTGATCGAGTGTAGGAAGCAGGGGGAAGGGGGAGGGGGAGGGGTAAGGGGCGTTCTCGAGA
>NC_051413.1:31733555-31733688 GCF_015228065.2 Penaeus monodon
CTCCACCGAAGCCCACAGCACCTGTCTGGCAGCGGGAAATCTTCAAATTACAATTACAAGCGATAATTAGTCTTCGGAAACTATGCAAAAAGTGCGCTTTTCCTTTGGCAATTAGCACGAAGAGAATAGGCAA
>NC_051413.1:31734038-31734122 GCF_015228065.2 Penaeus monodon
AAGGGGGAGTAAATGGAATGAGAAGAATCTAAGAGATGAATTTTACGTCACATTCGACTCACTCAAAGCTACGACGCTAGAATA
>NC_051413.1:31734816-31734990 GCF_015228065.2 Penaeus monodon
CGCTGAGGGCGTGGGTGGAAAGGGGGAGGAGAGGTGAAGGGGAGACTGAAGTATTTTTGGAATTATATATCGTAGGCCATGACAGTCGGGTCCCTTAACGATCCCAGACATATGTTATCCGTTGGGCGAAAGAGTCAAGAAGCAAGAGATGGCTCTATTATAGGATGAGGAAGT
>NC_051413.1:31735120-31735322 GCF_015228065.2 Penaeus monodon
CACGAGACAAATTAAGTGAAATAAAGTAGTTAGGATTCCTATATCACCTTTTTCGGTCGTTCCCTTTCGGTCTCTTGTTATGCACGGCGTTTGCACGAATCACGAGCGAAATATTAATGGGAAAGTGCTGTCGGTGAACCATTTATAGTCATGAGAATGTGGTCGGTCATGCGTTAGAATGACTAAGGTGTTTGAAGAGAGG
>NC_051413.1:31737322-31737448 GCF_015228065.2 Penaeus monodon
CTGCTTGCACACTTCTGACAAAACCACAGAACAAACACAGCCAAGGGTAAATGTCACGCTCTCACTTGCTCTCCCTAATGGAACCCAACAAACGCTTCGCCACCTGATGATTAAAGGAAAGAGATC
>NC_051413.1:31737472-31737744 GCF_015228065.2 Penaeus monodon
AAATTTGCATATTATGACTGCTTGGTAAATATTCACTGGCTTGAGAGAGTGAATGAAAGGGAAGGAAATAAGTCGATTGGAAGAAGGAAATTTTTTTTAATGAATATGAAAAGAAGGAGTTATGAATAAGTGAATAAAGAGGAAAATAGGAAATTAAACAACATGAAAAAACGAAGGAAATTTACGGAATGAAGGACGTAAATCGATCTGAAAGTTAACCGAATCAAAGGAATGAAAAATAAAAATGACTTGAAAGAAGGGATGAAAACTTG
>NC_051413.1:31737772-31738148 GCF_015228065.2 Penaeus monodon
CTTGAATGAAAAATATGAAAGAATGAAGAACAGAATCAGATCCGAAAGAAGGAATGAAAGAAATTGAAAGAAGGGAAACACAAATAGACTTGGAAGAACGAATGAAAATTTTGAAAGAATGAAAAATGTAATCCGACTTGAAAGAAAGAATGAAAAAAAAAAAAAAAAAAAAAGACATGGAAACCTAAAACGAAAGAATCATAAACAAACTTGAAAGAAGGAATTAAAAAAGGAAAGAATAAAAAAAAGAATATTAACAGACATGAAAACTTTTAAAGAAAGAATTAAAAACATAAACAGAAAGAAGGAAGGAAAATTTTTGCCCCCCCCCAGAAAAAAAAAAAAAAAAAAAAAAAAAAAAAAAAAAAAAAAAAAA
>NC_051413.1:31738196-31738353 GCF_015228065.2 Penaeus monodon
CAACAGACATGAAAGAACGATTGGAATTAACTAACTAATGTTAATCGACACGAAGTAAAGACAGACGTTAATTAATTGAAAAAAAAAAAATTAAAGGAACCAATTTGAAAGAAGAATAAACTGGAAGGAAGGATTTTTAATTGACTCGATTTGATAG
>NC_051413.1:31738486-31738582 GCF_015228065.2 Penaeus monodon
TTAACCGACTTGAAATAAATGAAAGAAGCGTTGAAAGAAGGAATGACATCCACTGACTTCAAAGAAAGAAAAAGATGTTCAACGGCTTGAAAAATC
>NC_051413.1:31739354-31739493 GCF_015228065.2 Penaeus monodon
CCGCCTTTGCCTTGCCAAACATTAATGATAAGAAGCAGATGGCAACGGCTATTTTCGGGCGCCTTCCTGCCAAGACGGAGCCAAGAATATCTCGGAGACGAACGTTAATAGCTGCCTCCTCGTCTTAGGTGGACAATCG
>NC_051413.1:31740173-31740551 GCF_015228065.2 Penaeus monodon
TGAGGGATTCGAGGAAGAGAAGACCAAGGAGAAAGGAGGGGTAAGGGAAGGAGGGGAATGGAAGAAAGGGAAGAGAAAGGAGAAGAGTTAGGGTAAGGGAAACGGAAAGGGGGTAGGGATGAGGGGAAAAAAGGTGGACCAGAGTTGAGGGGAAGGAAAAGTAAGGGAAAAGGATGAGAAGGTGAGGTGTAGAAAGGGGAAAATCATAGACAAGAAAAGAGGGTATAGGATAAGGTGGATAGGATAAGGAGTGAGACGTAGATGAAAGAGGAAGATAGAGGAAAAGGAAACAAAAGAGGGGAAAGAGATGGGATGAAATTAAGAAAAAGGAGATGAAACACAGCGAAAGGATGACTAAATCAAAGAGACCAAGTAGAG
>NC_051413.1:31740727-31740849 GCF_015228065.2 Penaeus monodon
CTGAGGTAATTTTAACCTCGTGATTTTCCATTCGGAGAATCCCCACAGGTGGTAAATGGAGAGGAAATTCTTAGAAAGGAACTAAGGCCATTGGAGATGCACATGTTTACAGGAGATTGGTG
>NC_051413.1:31741370-31741444 GCF_015228065.2 Penaeus monodon
GGCAGATCAGACAGACAGACTTCTATATGCACATAATCTCAGATCTCTACATCCACATCTAGTCTTTTAATCTC
>NC_051413.1:31741563-31741769 GCF_015228065.2 Penaeus monodon
TTAAAAGAATTGTATGAACTATTTTGTATCACTAATATAATCGGTAGTTTCTTTTCATATGTTATATTCGATATATCTAATTTTGATATACCAATTTTTTGATATATCGAGATTTTGAAATATATCTTAGACGGTTTTTTAAAATAAGATTAAGATATAAGCACAAATTTTCCTTTATTTGGACTGGATATATCGTGATGATAAGA
>NC_051413.1:31741832-31742039 GCF_015228065.2 Penaeus monodon
AAAAATTGAACGTAAAAGTATGGAATAAAAAGGAAAAGCAAAGAAGTGAAAAATATTGAAAAAAAAAGAAAAGTAAAATTGAATGAAACGATATACATTTAGAAGACAATTCCTTTAGAAACGAACTACCAAAAGAATACAGAACGATAATAAAAAAAAAATTACGCTTAAAAAAAAAAAAAACGCATAACGGAACTTAACCATCCG
>NC_051413.1:31742070-31742226 GCF_015228065.2 Penaeus monodon
ACCCACCTTGAAACACCACATTTCTCGCTAGTATATAATTTTTTTTTTTTCTCGTCGCTCTTCGTAAACTGGCGATTTATCTTCCGAACTGATAGGAAACAGTTAAAATTAAGCGCAGTTTGTTTTCAGCTTCAAACACTCATGCATGGTTGCAAG
>NC_051413.1:31742653-31742857 GCF_015228065.2 Penaeus monodon
TCGTGTATAAAGTGCAGAGAACCGATAAGAACTTAATAATAATGAAACAACTTGATTGAGTTACGTAATCAGTAGTCTCAATCAGCCTCCTTGACTCACCCATTTTCTAAACGTTCTAATATTTTTTTAAGGGGAGACTTGACGAAACCTTTTAATTATATAAATCTCGGAAATGTGTCCGATAAGTTTATTTTTCTTTTTAAT
>NC_051413.1:31743692-31744170 GCF_015228065.2 Penaeus monodon
CATTACTTTCCACAAATTAAGCATCTAAAGCATCACAACTATACTTACAGCACCCATTAGTGGTTGCCAACTGTTTTTGTTTGAATTGATTATCCAACGGTCTTTAACGGTTTTCAACGGTTTTTAACGGTCTGTCTCTTCAAGGAAGCTTTTCTATTAACTGACAACAATCTTATTATCACGGTTTGATTTATTATTACTTTTTTATTGAAAGACTTATGTGATTCAAAAATCAAATAAAGGAAAAATATGTGATAAGATGATTAAGCAAAAAAGAAAAGTTATATGATAAGAGAAACTGAATGAATAATAATACTGAACTAAACGGCGTATTTTTCTATGAAAGTTTCATGAAAGTTTGTACATTTACGGTGAATACTCTTGATATTTTGAATTAAGTTCATGGATCTCCAATTTTGCATTTGTGCCCCCCCCTCAAATACTGCAATAGACATGTTGCAAAGGGAGCAAATGTTAA
>NC_051413.1:31744706-31744949 GCF_015228065.2 Penaeus monodon
ATCCTCCTCTTGGACTGAGCCACCAGAATCGACAGCATCTAATAATATCTCAGTTGAAAAATAAACAATGAAGGTCAGACATTTCCTTGTTCCATTACGAGTGACACGAATATAGATTCACGAGTATACATTCAGTCGGAAAACACAATCTATCTTTGACTCTGCTTATGTGCATGCTAACTTGTGTCTCTCCAGGGATGTGTGTGGGTATATGCATCGCGATGACACATTATAAAAGGAAGG
>NC_051413.1:31745214-31745459 GCF_015228065.2 Penaeus monodon
CGCAAGCAGCCGAAACCAACATATGTCCCCCAGGTTTGCCTCTGCAACGGCTCCCCATTCCACCCTCGCCAACCCATTCTTGCAACCGGGATATTCTCCCCATAAACGTCTCTCAAGCTTTCATGGGCCTCTTGCGTTAAGCTTGATGTTGTCGATAAACATTCGAGTGGGACTTAAATGCTTGCAGCTTGCATAGACTCGATATAATTAGAAAATCAGCCGGGAAGGAATTCTAAATGTGGTTA
>NC_051413.1:31745967-31746191 GCF_015228065.2 Penaeus monodon
GACTCTCCCTTTCTTGATATTCCTTCCTCCCCAACCCCTTCTCTCCCTGACTCCCTCCCTTTATCTTGCTTTCTCTATTCCTCCCCCCTCCTCCCCTCTTTAATCTCAGTTTCCCCTCACTTCACCCTCTTTGCAGCCACCTCTTCTTCTCCATCTTCTTAGGATACATCGGTCCCTGTTTTTTTTTTCTGAAAATATTGTTTTTCTTTTTTTTTCAGAATTAT
>NC_051413.1:31746211-31747325 GCF_015228065.2 Penaeus monodon
GAAGGTATTACCCCTCTCCCCTCCCTTGAATTTTTGTCTCCCTTTTATCCCCTACTGAGTATTTCCCCCTCCCTTTCCCCTCCCTCTCCCTCCCTCGCTTTCCCCTCCCTCTCCCTCCCTCGCTTTCCCCTCCCTCTCCTTCCCTCCCCGTTCCCTCCCTCTCTCTCCCCGTTTCCTATCCCTCCCTCTCCCCTCCCTTCGGATTCCTCCCTTCTCCCCTTTTAAGATTGGGTCTTCCCCCCCCCCCCACCCTCCTCCTTTTCTGGAATAACCCCCTCCCCTCCCTCTTCTTCTTCTTCCCCCAACTTCTCGGCCTGACCCCTACCCCTCCCCTCTATGAAGACACAATCGCCTCCCCCTTTCCGAAATCCCCTCCCCTCCCCCTTTTTTTTAAAGATACCCCTTCCTTGTCCCTTCAGAGAATACCCTCACCACCCCTCCCTTGCACTGAATACAGCCCCTACCCCTCTCTGAATACCCACCATCCCTACCCCTCTTTGAATACCCCCCTCCCCTTGCCATACTCCTTCCCCCCTTCCTATACCCCCTCCCCCTTCCCATACCCCATCCTACCCCTTTCCCATACCCTCTCCCCCCTTCCCATACCCCCTCCCCCTTCCCATACCCCATCCTACCCCTTTCCCATACCCTCTCCCCCCTTCCCATAGCCCTCCCCAATTCCCATAGCCCTTCTCCCCTTCCCATACCCCCCTTCCCCCTTCCCATACCCCCTTCCCCTTCCCCTTTCCCCCCCTTTCTCAGCATGCCCCCCCCCTCCCCCTCGTACCCAGAAGACCAGCTGGCGCGGACGGGACGCACCGCTGCTCGCGCGGGGTCTGAGGGGCCTCTTAACGAAGGGAGTCACTCGGTGGAATCGCGTTTGGTTGACGGTCTTGGCGGTGGTGGTCGGGTGGGTTGGGGTGGGTTGGGTTAAGGTGGGTTAATGTGGGTTGGGTTAGGGTGGGTTAGGGTTGGGTTAGGGGTGGGTTGGGATGGGGTGGGTTAGGGTGGGTTGGGTGAGCAGGGGGTGGGTGGGGATGAGGGAGTGAAAGTAAAGGGGAAAGAGAGAGGTGGGGGTTAGGAGAGACAGGGAGGGTGAAAGGGAGGGAGAACG
>NC_051413.1:31747599-31747733 GCF_015228065.2 Penaeus monodon
AATAACATCACAATATCAACAAACACAGGCTCCTTAACCCTTTCAATAACTCATGTTTTCAAAAGCACAGGAGCTGTAGTTGCCTGTCTAAAGCCCCCCACCCCAACGCAAGCACAGTTTTGCTGGTTTTTCTT
>NC_051413.1:31747900-31748010 GCF_015228065.2 Penaeus monodon
TCTTTTTCTCCTCTTTCACCTCCTTTCCCTCCCCCCCTCCTTTCCCTCCCCTCCCCCCTCTTTCTTCCCCTATCATTATGAATCATCTGCCAAAATGAAGCTTCCTCCTT
>NC_051413.1:31748140-31748354 GCF_015228065.2 Penaeus monodon
TCCCCAACATCCGCTTAATAGCTTGTTAATCTTGGTAAGTTTACCGGACCTGAAAATGCAGTGAGATTTATTGACTGGTTTATTGACTGGCTGCTCTCCGCCTCCCCTCGTTGATAAATCACCTTGAGGGAATCGCTAACTAGGGTTGGGCTCTGTTAATTTCCCTCACGCTGTCTTTATTCTTAATGATTTTCGTTTGGTGGTCATGTTTTTT
>NC_051413.1:31748806-31749036 GCF_015228065.2 Penaeus monodon
AATAAAACGAATTCTGGACCTCGTTGTGTAACACTCTATCAAGCCAGTGTTTAATTTATGACCCGACCAACAATGATCAGATTTATCCTCCTCCCAGGGCCCGGGGGTCAAAGGTCACAGATCCCCTGAAGTGCCCAAGGTCGAGGCACTGACGCCCGAGAAGCAACAATTTATTCTTGGGTTTGCTTTCAAAAAACCCGAAAAGGCTTTTTGTTTGTGTTGGGAATTGT
>NC_051413.1:31749664-31749780 GCF_015228065.2 Penaeus monodon
CGAAAGCTCTGACTCCACGTTCTATAAATAACCGAAGTTTTAGCAAGATGTTTTGGCTACAGAACAAATATCTATTGTTTCTCGTCTTTTACGTAAGCGGATGCGTCATTTTCCCC
>NC_051413.1:31750447-31751070 GCF_015228065.2 Penaeus monodon
CCCCTTTCCTCCTCCCCTCATTCTGCATTTTTTAAGATATTCATTTTCTCCCCCTCCTCCCTTTCTCTCTACCCCCCTCCCTCCTTCTCCCTTTTCCTCTCCCTCCCATTATGTTTTTCTTAAGATATTCATTTTTCTCACAATTCTCCCTTTCTCTCTCTCTCTCTCCCTCCTTCTCCCCTCGTTCAGCTTTACTTACGATATTCACTTTCTCTCCCTCTTCCCCTCTCCCCTTTCTCTTCCCCTTCCCCCCTCCCCTTTCCTCTTCCCCTTCCCTCATTCTGCTTTTCTTAAGATAGTCATTTTCTCCCTTCCTCCCCTTCTCTCCCATCCCCTCCTTCTCCCCTTTCTTCTCCCCTCCCTCCTTCTCCCCTCGTTCAGTCTTACGATATTCACTTCCTCACTCTCCTCCCCCTCTCCTTCTCCCCTTTCCTCTCCCCTCCCTCCTTCTCCCCTCGTTCAGCCTTACTTACGATATTCACTTTCCTCTTTCACCTCGACGTCTCTCTCTCTCTTTTTCCTTTTCTTTAAATCTCGAAGACGCAAACGCTCCTAACGTCATAGTTAAAGAGACGAGGTTTTCAGATGCGTGTGAATATTTTCTCTTATTTTCCTTTTGACGA
>NC_051413.1:31751468-31751564 GCF_015228065.2 Penaeus monodon
TAGAATCTACTCACTGAATTAATAATATCCGAAGACACGAAGACATTCATCATTCCGAAAAATAAAAATGGCAACTCATACGAACTTTCCTCTGGC
>NC_051413.1:31751610-31751758 GCF_015228065.2 Penaeus monodon
TCCCTATCGTCAGCCTCTTCCTGCATCGTCAGGAGGCCCTGGCGTCAGCCGCAACCAGCGTGACGTCATATGCTGACGCCTGATGTTATCCGTCGGTAAGTTACGCGCAGCTGAAACACGTCAGCGAAGGGAATGGCTGACGTTCCGA
>NC_051413.1:31752126-31752399 GCF_015228065.2 Penaeus monodon
AGGCTCACCCTTTGCTATAATAGAACCTGAATACCCACTTAAGTGTCCGAAAAGTCGTATCTCCTAGTTAATGTGTTTCAGGAACCCAAGTAAAGTGTTCTCGACGACTTAGCACGACAGCACGACCCCTAAGAACCTGGTACGACCTCGTTAACACTAGACTCTGGTTTAACGCACCTTGATGTAAAGTGGTAAGTGGTAAAGTGGTTAGGTGGTAATGTGGTAACTGGCAAAGTGGTAAATGGTAGGGTGGTAAGAGGCAAAGTGTTAGAA
>NC_051413.1:31752461-31753571 GCF_015228065.2 Penaeus monodon
GAGTGATATATGACAAAGTGGCAAAACAAAGTGACAAATGGCAAAGTGGCAAAAAAAAGGAAAGTGGCTAATGACAAAGTAGCAAAGTGGCAAATGACAGAGTGACAAAAAACAAAGTGGTAAATGACAAAGTAGCAAATGGCAAAGTGGCAATGTAAAGTCGTCATATGCCACTTGTCTGCCATAGTCTAAAGTGTCAAGTGCTGTTCTACTAGTTTACTGATTGAAGATTTAAATATCACACAGATATGAGTATATTTCAAAATGGATGTTCAAATTTAAGAACATCATTTAAGAACAAGGAGAACATCCGTCAATCAAAAACATCGAGAACATTCATCGGTTAAGAACATCGAGAACATTCATCGGTTAAGAACATCGAGAACATTCATCGGTTAAGAACATCGAGAACATTCATCGGTTAAGAACATCGAGAACATTCATCGGTTAAGAACATCGAGAACATTCCATCGGTTAAGAACATCGAGAACATTCATCAATTAAGAACATCGAGAACATTCCATCGGTTAAGAACATCGAGAACATTCCATCGGTTAAGAACATCGGGAACATCCGCCAAACAAGAACATCAAGAAAAAACATCCGTCAAACAAGAACAGCATCAAGAACATCCGCCAAACAAGAACATCAAGAACACGTTTGTCAAGAACATTATGAAAAGAACATTTGCAAGTCTGTTGGTGACTGCAAGCGCCAAAAAAAAAAAAAAAATTATGCAAGATCAATATAAGTTTAGCAATATAATTATGTCTCGTAATTATCTTCTTAATTACGTTCAATAACACCGGCTTTTTGTTTTACCTTCGTTATTAGTTTGTAAAACACTGTTGTCGATAATTAACACAAGACGGAATCATTTTCTTATATCGATGACCACTATTAAGAACAAAGGAATACCAGTCACAGCGGATATAATCTTACTTTCACAGTGTTTGCCCAAATAACAGTCACCGCGGATGCATAAATATAAACAATAGTATAAGTACATCAAAATATTGAGATGAGGAGTTTGCAAATCTAGACATAGAATAATTTAAGATATATCACAATAATGATAGAAAAGTTCACAACCTACCAGTAACTGAGGGC
>NC_051413.1:31753658-31753860 GCF_015228065.2 Penaeus monodon
TATTTCTTCTCACTTCATCTTATTGCCATATACGCTCGCGGGTTTTCCATTAGGGTGTTCAGTGTTCAAGTGTCCTCACCCTCGCGTCACCCTCACGTCACCCTCGCGTCACCCTCACGTCACCCTCGCGTCACCCTCACGTCACCCTCGCGTCACGCCTCACGTCACCCTGACGTGAGTTCTTCGGCGGGCGTACCGTATT
>NC_051413.1:31753889-31754469 GCF_015228065.2 Penaeus monodon
ACACAGGCCTGAAGATCTTATCAAATGTTTAAACTATTTTTGCTGTTGTTTCGTTTTTACGAGTTCGTTCATTTCCAAATAATATTTAGGGAATGTGTATCGGGGTAGAAGAGAGTAGATTTGAGTTAATGTGAGAGATAGAAAAGGGTGGATTTGAGTATATTTTGGGGTTGATAGATGTAAATTTGAGCATATCTTGAATATTTTTCTCTCTCTAAAGAGTGAGCGATTTGTTATTCAAACATTAAATATTCACATTTTTCTGATATTAAAATTTTTCCTTCTTTTCTTTATCTTGTCACTGGTATTACTATTTCATAAATGTTTCGCTGAATGAAATAAAGGAGTGAATAAACGCCATTCATTTTACAACCTAATTTTATTTATTACATATATACTTTTACACATTACAACGTAATTTTAGTGAATAATAAAGATCAGTCTCACATTCATCGTTTGTTCGTAAGACTTCCAGCAAACTCCTGCTCGCGCGTCCGTTTGTGCCTGACGGTCGCCACGAATGGTAATGGCTTTGCGCCGCGATCTAACATTTTTCTCACACCTTACATCGCAGGATAAT
>NC_051413.1:31755697-31756009 GCF_015228065.2 Penaeus monodon
GCGGTGCTTGATGAGGCAGGGTTTGGGGATTAAGAAACACAATCACCTGTTCTTTATCCGTTTCCCGTCACTAATCCCAGCGCACAAACGGGGCCCTGCAGCACACATACCTTTAACATATATTCTACCTGCATTTCAATGCCATATACGAAATACATTATTAGCAGATGGCGACAGTTTCTGAGCCCCCCGTGGTGATAAGGGGAAACAGTGGCACCCGGGCGTTTCTCTGTTAAGAAGGGAAAGAGAGGGGTCGGTTAACTGTCTTATAAACATGATAATTAATTTTTTGTCGGGTTTGTGTTGAGAGAG
>NC_051413.1:31756039-31756173 GCF_015228065.2 Penaeus monodon
AGGACGGCGGTATGATCAAATAAGTCTTTAAAAAAAAAGTGGCCAGTTTTCCTTTTTTGTATGATAATATTAGGAAATAATAATGGTGATGTAATGATATGATATGGGTGAGATGGTGATGAGATGTAAAATTA
>NC_051413.1:31756919-31756984 GCF_015228065.2 Penaeus monodon
TGGTGGATGTGAGTGATGATTTTTTTGGGTTTCTTTCCAAAATTGTTTTTTTACCGCACGGTTTG
>NC_051413.1:31757051-31757194 GCF_015228065.2 Penaeus monodon
TTTCCATTTTATAAGGTTTTTTGGGAAATATTCTAGTTATCCTGCAAAATGTCCGAAGTCGAAAATCTTTTCCGTTTTTTTATAATGTAAAGGAAAGGACACAAAAAATAATAAAATAAACAGAGAAATGCATAAATCAGCTG
>NC_051413.1:31757491-31757761 GCF_015228065.2 Penaeus monodon
GACATGTTGATGAAAAAAATTTTATCAAAACGGGGGCCATCAAAGGACATTTTTCAACCAACTTCCCAACGATCGCAAATCTATAAGAAAGTTCCTTCGCCTCCTATCAGGTATTGCATCGACAGTGTAAAAAATGGAGGCAGAGCGAAGGAAAATTGACCATTGTCGTTAAGATTATGCGCTTGGAAGGGCCCCGTTGCGCAATTGCGGCGGTGCCACGTCTCCTTAGAACAGAGGGGTTGTGTGTATAAGTCTCTGGACTTGAAAGCC
>NC_051413.1:31757851-31758007 GCF_015228065.2 Penaeus monodon
CAATTCTCGTGTATGTAGGCACGGCGCGCCTTGCCAAGTGCCATGCCTTTTTAGAAACGGAGGGGGCGTTACTAAAAAATTTTCTGACCATGAATGTACGTGCTTTTAATGTAAACTTTTTTGTTCATTACATAAAAGAAATGTAAGGCTAGATTA
>NC_051413.1:31758042-31758296 GCF_015228065.2 Penaeus monodon
GGGCTTTCGCGCTCCTGCGGGCGTGCCCACTTTCCTTACTTAGAACAAAGTCGAGTGTTTATAAATTTCTGGGCATGAATGTGTGCGATTTTATGATATTCTAGTTTTAATAAACATTAAGGAATGCAAAGCCAGGATTTGTTGTTTTTGTCATCGTATATTCTTTTTCTTTTCCTTTAATATCTATTGTTCGTCATGGATATCTATTTTTCGAGAGTGAAGAAGAGAGCGAGAGATTGAAAGGGAAAAAAAAA
>NC_051413.1:31758359-31758512 GCF_015228065.2 Penaeus monodon
CGGGCAGAGACAGAGAAACTGGCGGAAAAAAAATGACGCCATTTTTTTCCCATTTTACCCTACATTTAAGCTAACCCTTCACTGAGATCGGGGATTCGCGAGTTTTTAAAGATTGCCTTCTGTTTCACCTTTTTGATATATTTTTAGAGGGGT
>NC_051413.1:31758817-31759350 GCF_015228065.2 Penaeus monodon
AAAAAGAAAAAAATCTGAGAAAAAAAAGCAAGACGGCACCTCAACGCAAAAAAAAAAACGCAATTAATCCCCAAAAGTGTTAATGACCTTTGATAACCCCCATTATCATTAGCCCCCGCGTGATTAAGTAGCCGTAATAGCCCTTACCGCAGGATCGTCACTAACTACCATTACACTTGAAGTAATACATGTGAAGAGAGAGATTAAGGAAAAGAGGAGAGACGGATGGCTTGAGGCAAGGGGGGGGGGGACGGGGCGATATGTGAAGGCCTGGAGTGGTGGTGGTGTAGGGGGTGGGGGTGGGAGGGGGATGGAGGGTGCGTGTGTGGGAGGGGGGGGGAGGGGGAGGGTTGTATGTGCGTGTGTGTGGGAGGGGGAAGGAGGGGGGTGCTTGTGTGGAGGGGGGAGGGGTTGTGTGTGCGTGTGTGTGGGAGGGGGAAGGGGGGGGGTGCCTGTGTGTGCGTGTGTAGGAGGGGGAAGGGGGATGAAGGAGAGGAGGGGGGGTTGTGTGTATGAGAGAAGGGGAGAGGGGA
>NC_051413.1:31759551-31759689 GCF_015228065.2 Penaeus monodon
TTTGTTTTTGTGGTGTTGTGGACGTTTATGCATTTGTGTTTGTGATTTGCTAATCATGCTGGGGCGTTTTACACATTCCTCTCATTCGTAAATTAAAGATTTACCCCAAAACTTGTCTGTATGGAGAAGTTCGTTTGA
>NC_051413.1:31760246-31760996 GCF_015228065.2 Penaeus monodon
ATCTGCCAGACCCACCAATTCATAAAATGGGTTTGAGCGTCTGCAAGTAAAACCCCAAACATCTACCTTCCCCTACTCATTCGCCAGCTCATTCACATCGCAAAAAAATGAGCAAATACCGTCTTTAAACGGATCCTACATCTTTAAAACTCCCCAAATTATGAACCCATCACAACATCTCACCTGCGTTCAAGACTTGGGCAAATGATTTACCTTCAGGGTAGACTGTACTAAACACGACGCCATGAACAGCTGTGTTTTCTGATCAATATTATTATTTGCTCATTATCTAATCCCGAGTAAAATTTACGCCTTTTATGCTATCGGGTCCTTTGATTCTCCGATAAGGATAAATAGACCATGGTTACCTCGCTACCGTAAGATGCGTGGATATGAGGCGATATAAGGAATGTGATAAACTGGATATGAGGATTAAAGAATATTCTAAACCGAATAAATGAGGTATAAGTGATATAAAGAACGGAATATAAATGATATAAGGTATATAATGAACTGGATATAAGTGATATATGGTATGGGATGAACCGAATATAAATAATATAAGGTATATAATGAACTGGATATAAGTGATATATGGTATAGAATGAACTCAGTATAAGCAATACAAGATATATTATAAATTAATGATTGGAATATAACGTATATCATGACCCAGAAATATAGAAACCAAAAATTATTATAAAGAAATTATATATATGGGATATAAATCCTTTAATGAAAATAAGGAAT
>NC_051413.1:31761081-31761164 GCF_015228065.2 Penaeus monodon
AAGAAAAATATAAGAAAAATATAAAATCTCTGATGATCAGACAATAACTAATATACAGTAAATAGATAATAGATAGATCAATG
>NC_051413.1:31761223-31761319 GCF_015228065.2 Penaeus monodon
AAATATCCAATTTCATACATACGAGTATATATCTATATAAACTTCGAGAAAAAGAAAGATAGAGACGTAAAAGCACATACACACTCATGCAGTTTA
>NC_051413.1:31762005-31762302 GCF_015228065.2 Penaeus monodon
ACTCGCATAGATCCCAAAGGGACACATGTAAAAAACACGCAAAATACAGACAACCAGCTATTCAAACAGAAATGTTATGAGCCGAACCCCCCTTTGACAAACACAAACATGCTTTCGTATCGGCCCAAAGGTGATCAATTATGCCTGTATTCCTGAAGGGGCGTCGAGAATGACCTTGTGGCTTTTATAAGATGTTCGGTAGAAATAATTACACATTATATCTAGACCAGCCTATCATTTTTATTATACCCCCCACCGCGAGCTCGCCAACGTTATAATTATGCTGTCTGTCAGCTT
>NC_051413.1:31762559-31762748 GCF_015228065.2 Penaeus monodon
ATATCGAAAAGAAAATAGGAGGAGATAATACGTAAACAAAACAAGTAATCAAAAAAGAAATTTCACTAAAATAAACAGAAAAAAGTAACTGGAAACTCAACAGTAAATTGTTTGGAAAATAGGAAATTTCTTTGGAAAACATGGAAAGTTAATTCGATATTTGATATTACAAAAGACCGGAATGATTGC
>NC_051413.1:31764206-31764332 GCF_015228065.2 Penaeus monodon
TGACCGTCGGGGCTGAGGAAGAGAACCAGTTTTTGCCAGCGCCGGAGATTTAAATACCTTCCTATCATATCGGAGATCGGCTGCGGTTTTAAAGGACTCGGACCTGAGGGAGTGACAAGGTTGAAT
>NC_051413.1:31766192-31766366 GCF_015228065.2 Penaeus monodon
GCAAAACGCGCAGACGAGTCCCCTGCTATATATGATTCCACTGTCTTATCTGCCGTTTATCTTAAAGAATGTAATTAATTTTGATAACATGAAAGAGGCACCGAGTTAGGCGGCTGCAACATGCGCGATAAAGAGATAGATAGGCTGATAAAGAGAGGGAAAAGAGAGAGTTAA
>NC_051413.1:31766776-31768082 GCF_015228065.2 Penaeus monodon
GTGGGCGGGGTAGCAAAAAATAAGAGACCAAAAACATTGACCCCAAAGGGAGACCAAAATCTTGACCCCAAAGAGAGACCAAAATCTTGACCCCAAAGAGAGACCAAAATCTTGACCCCAAAGAGAGACCAAAATCTTGACCCCAAAGAGAGACCAAAATCTTGACCCCAAAGAGAGACCAAAATCTTGACCCCAAAGAGAGACCAAAATCTTGACCCCAAAGAGAGACCAAAATCTTGACCCCAAAGAGAGACCAATAATCTTGACCCCAAAGAGAGACCAAAAATCTTGACCCCAAAGAGAGACCAAAATCTTGACCCCAAAGAGAGACCAATAACATTGACCCCAAAGAGAGACCAAAATCTTGACCCCAAAGAGAGACCAAAAACTTGACCCCAAAGAGAGACCAAAAACATTGACCCCAAAGAGAGACCAAAAATCTTGACCCCAAAGAGAGACCAAAAATCTTGACCCCAAAGAGAGACCAAAAACATTGACCCCAAAGAGAGACCAAAAATCTTGACCCCAAAGAGAGACCAAAAATCTTGACCCCAAAGAGAGACCAAAAATCTTGACCCCAAAGAGAGACCAAAAATCTTGACCCCAAAGAGAGACCAAAAATCTTGACCCCAAAGAGAGACCAAAAATCTTGACCCCAAAGAGAGACCAAAAACATATATAAACATAAAATATTGACCCCAAAGAAAGACCCTAAATTTGACCACATGTAAGACCCCAAAGTAAGATTTGCGCAGAAAGACCCCAAGGGAAAGAGACCCCAAAGACTGACCTTGAAAGAAAGACCGCAAACTAAGACCTCGATATAAAAATCTCGATAGAAAGACCCCAAACTAAGACCTCGATATAAAGATCTTGAGAGAAAGACCTCGTTATAAAGACCTTGAAAGAAAGACCTCCAAAATAAGACCTCGATATAAAGACCAAGAAAAAAAAAATCAAATTAACACCCCCAGAGAAAGACTCCAAACGCAGACCCCGATAGAAAGACCTCAGATTAAGACCCCTAGAGGATAGGTGTATACACACACCCTGATATAAGGACCTCAAATTAAGAACCCTAGAGAAAGACCCCAAACGAAGACCCCGCTATAAAGACCTCAAATTAAGACCCCGAGAGAACAAAAAAAAAAATTTTGGAAAAAAAACCCCCCTTAAAAAAAAATTTGAAAAAAAATTCCCCAAAGGAAAAAAATTCCCCCGGGGCCCCCCGACCCCTTTAAAAAAAATTTCCCAAAGGGTTTCCCGGGCCAAAAAATTTTGGGTTCCCAAATTTTCCCGGGCCTTT
>NC_051413.1:31768292-31768542 GCF_015228065.2 Penaeus monodon
GGGGGAAAAAGCCCCCAAAAAAAAAGACCCCAAAAGGGAAGGCCCCAAAAAGAAAAAAAAAAAAGGGGTTTAAGCCCAAAAACGGAAAGAATTTTAAAAGGATTAAAAAGGCCGAGGGGACAAAAAATTTTTAATGGTTTTGGGGAAAAAAAAGGGGAAAAAGGGGGGGAAAAGGGGAGGGGGGGAAAAGGGGGAAGGGGAAAGAATCCAGGAGGGAAAAGGAAGGGGAAAGGACGAAAAGGGGGAAAAG
>NC_051413.1:31768629-31768719 GCF_015228065.2 Penaeus monodon
GGGAAAAAAGAAAATGGGGAAAAGGGGAAAAAGAGGGGGAAAGGAAAAGTGGGGGAAAAAGGGAAACAGTTGGGGTGCATTTTTTAATTC
>NC_051413.1:31768808-31769767 GCF_015228065.2 Penaeus monodon
CCCCCCTTTCCATTTTTCCCCCAAAAAAGTATGTTTTATTTTTTTTTCCATCTTTTTTAAAAACCCTGTCAGCAAAAAAACAAACAGGCCCCAAAACAGAAACATCCCTTCCACCCCCCAAAAAAACCACCAAACAAAACAAACAAAAAAAACAACAAACAACCTTTCAAAAAAAACAATAAAAAAACCCCAAAAAAAGGGCAAAAAAAAGAAAAAAAAAATAAACAAAAAAACAAAAGAAAAAAAAACCCCCCCCCCAAAATTCCCCCCCCCCCCCCAAAAATAGAAAGCACAACACTTACACTTTATGATAAATTAAAAATTTAATGATAATAAAATAATAATAAATAATAATAAAAAATAATGATAATAAAATGAAAAATATAAAAAATAAAAATAATAATAAAAAAATAATAATAATATAATAATAATAATAAAGTAAAAATTTAATAAATAATAAATAAAAAATAAAAAAATAATAATAAAAAAAAAAATGAAAAAATTTAATAATAATAAAAAATAATAAAATAAAATAAAAATAATGATAAAAATTTAAATGAAAAACAAAAACAATAAATAAAAAAATAATAATAATAAAATTAATAATAAAAAATAAAAAATTAATAATAATAATAAAAATTTTAAAAATTAAAAAATGAAAAAAATTTTAAAAAATGAAAAAATAATGAAAAAAATATTGATAATAATAATTTAATAAAAAATAAAAAAATTTAAAAAATGTTTAAAAAATAATAATAATATTGATAAAAATAATAAAAAATAATAATGAAAATAAAAAGGTAATAATAAAAAATAATAAAATAAAAAAAAAAAATAAAAAAAAAATAAAAAAAAAAAATAATAAAAAAAATAATAATAAAAATTAAAAATTTTGATATTAATTTTAAAATAATAATAACAAAAATTTGATAAAAATTTGATAATGATGATAAAAAATT
>NC_051413.1:31769803-31770177 GCF_015228065.2 Penaeus monodon
AAAAAGGGGTTAATGATAATAAAAAAAAAAAATAAAAATTTAAAATAATAAAAAGGGATAAATAAAACAAAAAAAAGGTTTAAATAACGAAATAGAAAATAAATAAACAAAATAGAATATCTAATAATAATAAAAAAAATAAAAGTTTCACCCCACAGAAAAAAAAGGGGAAAGTAAAAATAAAAAATCAAATAAAAAAAAATTTAAAATTTTTAAAAAAGCCCAAAAAAATAAAAAATCAAAAAAAAATAAAAAAAAAAAAAAAAATGAAATAAAAAAAAAAAATTAAAGAGGAAACGAAAACAAAACGAAGGGGGGGAAAAAAGGGGGGAAAAAATCCTAAGGGGAAAGGGGGAGGGGGGGAAGGGGGGGGG
>NC_051413.1:31772559-31772713 GCF_015228065.2 Penaeus monodon
GGGAAAAGAACCAGGTGTTTTTCTCCTCCGTTTTCAGGGGTTTTGGAAGGGAAAAAATCACAGGTGCATCCTGGGAGTCAGAGGGAGGGAGATTGGGGCTCTGGGGGTTTTTCCCCGGGGGCTTTTGTTTAAAATTTTTGTTTTTAAAAAAAAA
>NC_051413.1:31773190-31773407 GCF_015228065.2 Penaeus monodon
ACTATTTTCATCAAAGTGATTAATATTAACATCAGTATCATCAGTTCATCAAGTTTTTTTTTTTTTTTAATCAATGGCGTTGTTTAATGCTGTTGCTTCTGTTAACATTATTATCTCGTTACTGATTACTCTCGGATTCCCTCTAATTGGGCAGGGAAATCTGAGCAAGGAATAACGCAGGCAGGGTACAATCTCCATGTGCTTAATATCTATATTT
>NC_051413.1:31773686-31774050 GCF_015228065.2 Penaeus monodon
TTTCACTTCTCCCCCGCGCATATATAAATTTCTTTTTTTCTTTTCCTTTTTTTGCGTTTTCCTAAGCCGGGATGAATCCGGATGGCCCGCGGTACACTTTTTTCCCCCGCCACGGCCGATGACGTAAATTCAGCAGGATTAACCCGGATTTAGCTGACTACCGTCTACGAGAACGCGGATGCATGCATGCGTCTGGGGTATTCTCCGATATTCCCGACAGATGGAACAGATATATGTCTAAATCTACACTGTAGGCTGAATTAAGTTGATCTCATAAATCAGCAGAAAGATATCGCATCCAGGCCGATCTTTAACACGAACCCGCAACCCTGTCTTAAATCCAGTTTATGAAAGGGTGTTTTTC
>NC_051413.1:31774076-31774444 GCF_015228065.2 Penaeus monodon
GTATCTCTATCTGTATCTCTTATCTCTTTTCCCCCTTTTATTATATTCTCGGATCCATTAATTTCTCTCTACGTCTCCTCCACCCAAGCATTAAAAACCGTTCGGGTTACCATATAAGCTGCCCATTTGCCTGTAGTTCGAGGTTTTGCGCAGAAGCGGTTGTTCGTCATCACGGAAAAAACGTCCATTTTCACCACGATTCGCCTAAGATAATTTACATGATCATCTCGGCATGCAATTTTAGCCACTCTATGCACCGTCTGCCGCCTGTTGTTACGGCAGTAAGTATATATTCTTATCCATCACTTGTTGCAAGTTATTCACCTCCAAGTGACTCTCTATCAGCTGGAAATTGTTAAAGTGGAGGC
>NC_051413.1:31775545-31775625 GCF_015228065.2 Penaeus monodon
CCCCCCCCCCCTTTCTGGAGGAGGGGCACCTGCATCCCCAGAGGGTAGGTACATTCCCTTATCACATGCATGCCCTCCCC
>NC_051413.1:31775925-31776300 GCF_015228065.2 Penaeus monodon
AGAAACACATGATTCTCTCAGAAAGAATCATATCTTAAGAAGAGAACAGAAAGAAGGTAAGAAACAAACAAAAAAAAGGAAAGAAACAGAAAGTGGGAAAAAAGGAAATAAAAGACACAGAGAAAAAATGAATAAAAGAAGGAAAGCAGAAACCGCAAAAAAAAAAAAGTAGAGAAAAAAAGAAAAATAGGAAAAAAGAAAACGGATCCGAAGGAAATACTTTAACAAACTAAAAAAAAGAAACAAAAAATATACAAACAAATTGATAAATAAATAGACAAAACAGACAAACACAAAAACGAACGATTAAATGAACAAACAGATAACCACACAAACGACGAAACAAACAAACAAACAAAAACAACAACAACAACA
>NC_051413.1:31776371-31776577 GCF_015228065.2 Penaeus monodon
CACAAATTCACAAGAAAAACTTATTTAAATGACGAAGCGACGGCCACGCGAGACCAGTGCAATATTCGTGTCTGTCAAGGACGTCATGATGCTAAGGCTCGCGGGAGAAAAGATGTAATTTAGAGAATGGTTCCTCCTCCGCCTCAGCCTCCGCCACCCGAGGTTCCTTTGTTTTGGATTGCGTGCGGGAATACGGGCGTACGCGA
>NC_051413.1:31776984-31777084 GCF_015228065.2 Penaeus monodon
AACGAATTTTCCGTCCGCGAGACACCCGGCGTCTGATACAACTTCATTAGAATTTCATGTTATTTCGGATAACATTTTGTTCATGATGTATGCGGTTTAT
>NC_051413.1:31777897-31778129 GCF_015228065.2 Penaeus monodon
AATAACTAAAATATCGAATTAACTTTCCATGTTTTCCAAAGAAATTTCCTATTTTCCAAACAATTTACTGTTGAGTTTCCAGTTACTTTT
This sequence comes from Penaeus monodon, assembly GCF_015228065.2. Taxonomy (NCBI): domain Eukaryota; kingdom Metazoa; phylum Arthropoda; class Malacostraca; order Decapoda; family Penaeidae; genus Penaeus; species Penaeus monodon. The sequence continues at coordinate 31,777,988 of NC_051413.1, forward strand.
TTCTGTTTATTTTAGTGAAATTTCTTTTTTGATTACTTGTTTTGTTTACGTATTATCTCCTATTCTCTTTTCGATATTTTTGTCTGTCTGCTTTGCTCTATTTTCTCTCTTTCTTTTTCTCTCTCTCTTTCTGCCCCCCCCC
>NC_051413.1:31778358-31778651 GCF_015228065.2 Penaeus monodon
AAGCTGACAGACAGCATAATTATAACGTTGGCGAGCTCGCGGTGGGGGGTATAATAAAAATGATAGGCTGGTCTAGATATAATGTGTAATTATTTCTACCGAACATCTTATAAAAGCCACAAGGTCATTCTCGACGCCCCTTCAGGAATACAGGCATAATTGATCACCTTTGGGCCGATACGAAAGCATGTTTGTGTTTGTCTAAGGGGGTTCGGCTCATAACATTTCTGTTTGAATAGCTGGTTGTCTGTATGTGCGTGTTTTTTACATGTGTACCTTGGATCTATGCGAGT
>NC_051413.1:31779056-31779142 GCF_015228065.2 Penaeus monodon
AACTGCATGAGTGTGTATGTGCTTTTACGTCTCTATCTTTCTTTTTCTCGAAGTTTATATAGATATATACTCGTATGTATGTATGG
>NC_051413.1:31779208-31779273 GCF_015228065.2 Penaeus monodon
CATTGATCTATCTATTATCTATTTACTGTATATTAGTTATTATCTGATCATCAGAGATTTTATAT
>NC_051413.1:31779365-31780689 GCF_015228065.2 Penaeus monodon
GCCAGTTCATTATTCCTTATTTTCATTAAAGGATTTATATCCCATATATATAATTTTTTTATAATAATTTTTGGTTTCTATATTTCTGGGTCATGATATACGTTATATTCCAATCATTAATTTATAATATATCTTGTATTGCTTATACTGAGTTCATTCTATACCATATATCACTTACATCCAGTTCATTATATACCTTATATTATTTATATTCGGTTCATTCTATACCATATATCACTTACATCCAGTTCATTATATACCTTATATTATTTATATTCCGTTCATTCTATACCTTATATCACTTATATCCAGTTCATTATATACCTTATATCATTTATATTCATTATTCCTTATTTTCATTAAAGGATTTATATCCCATATATATAATTTTTTTATAATAATTTTTGGTTTCTATATTTCTGGGTCATGATATACGTTATATTCCAATCATTAATTTATAATATATCTTGTATTGCTTATACTGAGTTCATTCTATACCATATATCACTTATATCCAGTTCATTATATACCTTATATTATTTATATTCGGTTCATTCTATACCATATATCACTTACATCCAGTTCATTATATACCTTATATTATTTATATTCCGTTCATTCTATACCTTATATCACTTATATCCAGTTCATTATATACCTTATATCATTTATATTCCGTTCTTTATATCCTTATATAATTTATACTCAATGCATTATATCCATAATATGACTTAGTCTATTATATCTCTAATGTCACTAATTTTCGGTTTACTCTACCCTCACATGCCTTTCTAATTTAAAAATTCCTTAATTTTCCTTTTTCGGTTTAGAATATTCTTTAATCCTCATATCCAGTTCATCACATTCCTTATATCGCCTCATATCCACGCATCTTACGGTAGCGAGGTAACCATGGTCTATATTATCCTTATCGGAGAATCAAAGGACCCCGATAGCATAAACGGCGTAAATTTACTCGGGATTAGATAATGAGCAAATAATAATATTGATCAGAAAACACAGCTGTTCATGGCGTCGTGTTTAGTACAGTCTACCCTGAAGGTAATCATTTGCCTAAGTCTTGAACGCAGGTGAGATGTTGTGATGATTCATAATTTGCGAGTTTTAAGATGTAGGATCCGTTAATGACGGTATTTGCTCATTATTTGCGATGTGAATGAGCTGGCGAATGAGTAGGGGAAGGTAGATGTTGTGTTTACTTGCAGACGCTCACCTATTTTATGAATTGGTGCTCTGGCAGTTATGGAATAGGATGTTTTTTTCATCAGCTGGTACTCTATAATTCGCTATCACTTTTCGCTTG
>NC_051413.1:31781061-31781182 GCF_015228065.2 Penaeus monodon
ATCAAACGAACTTCTCCATACAGACAAGTTTTGGGGTAAAATCTTCAATTTACGAATGAGAGGGAATGTGTAAAACGCCCCAGCATGATTAGGCAAATCACAAACACAAATGCATAAACGT
>NC_051413.1:31781364-31781895 GCF_015228065.2 Penaeus monodon
TCCCCTCTCCCCTTCTCTCATACACACAACCCCCCCTCCTCTCCTTCATCCCCCCTTCCCCCTCCTACACACGCACACACAGGCACCCCCCCCTTCCCCCTCCCACACACACGCACACACAACCCCTCCCCCCTCCACACAAGCACCCCCCTCCTTCCCCCTCCCACACACACGCACACACAACCCCTCCCCCTTCCCCCTCCCACACACGCACCCTCCATCCCCCTCCCACCCACCCCCCTACCACCACCACCTCTCCAGGCCTTCACATATCGCCCCGCCCCCCCCCCCCCCTTAGCCTCAAGCCATCCGTCTCTCCTCTCTCTTAATCTCTCTCTTCACATGTAATTACTTCAAGTGTAATGGTAGTTAGTGACGATCCTGCGGTAAGGGCTATTACGGCTACTTAATCACGCGGGGGCTAATGATAATGGGGGTTATCAAAGGGTCATTAACACTTTGGAGATTAATTGCGTTTTTTTTTTGCGTTGAGGTGCCGTCTTGCTTTTTTTTCTCAGATTTTTTTCTTTT
>NC_051413.1:31782227-31782337 GCF_015228065.2 Penaeus monodon
CAGAAGGTGAAACAGAAGGCAGAATCTTAAGAACTCGCGAATCCCAGATCTCAAGTGAAGATTAGCTTAAGTGTAGGGTAAAAATGGGAAAAAAGTGGCGTCATTTTTTT
>NC_051413.1:31782552-31782956 GCF_015228065.2 Penaeus monodon
CAAATCCTGGCTTTGCATTCCTTAATGTTTATTAAAACTAGAATATCATAAAATCGCACACATTCATGCCCAGAACTTTATAAACACATCGACTTTGTTCTAAGTAGACGTGACATGCCCGCAGGAGCGCGACAAGGCACCAAATAAATGGAGAGAGAAAGAAAGAGAGAAAAAAGATAATCTAGCCTTCCATTTCTTTTATGTAATGAACAAAAAAGTTACATTAAAAAGCACGTACATTCATGGTCAGAATTTTATAGATACGCCCCCTCCGTTTCTAGAAAGGCATGGCACTTGGCAAGGCGCGCCGTGTCCTACATACACAGAGAATTGAAAAAAAAATAAATAAAAACAACAGATAATCTACCTTTATCTATCGGATAATAAATCTAGAACATAAAAAA
>NC_051413.1:31782987-31783222 GCF_015228065.2 Penaeus monodon
GGCTTTCAAGTCCAGAGACTTATACACACAACCCCTCTGTTCTAAAGAGACGTGGCACCGCCGCAATTGCGCAACGGGGCCCTTCCAAGCGCATAATCTTAACGACAATGGTCAATTTTCCTTCGCTGTGCCTCCATTTTGACACATGTCGATGCAATACGCTGATAGGAGGCGAAGGGAACTTGCTTATAGATTTGCTGAGTCGTTGGGAAGGTTGGTTGAAAGATGTCCTTTG
>NC_051413.1:31783704-31783991 GCF_015228065.2 Penaeus monodon
GCTCTCTCAAGCTATCAACCAGACAATAAGATTAATTATCATGCTTTATAAGACAGTTAACACGACCTCTCTCTTGCCATTCCCAACAGAGAAAACGCCAGGATGCCACATGTTTGCCATTATCACCACGGGAGGCTCAGAAACTGTCGCCATCTGCGTAATAATGTATTTGCGTATATGGCATGTGAACTGCAGGTAGAATATGAGTGTTAATGGTATGTGTGACTGCAGGCCCTGTTTGTGTCTGCGTGGGATTAGGTGACGGCAAGACGGATAATGAACAGGTG
>NC_051413.1:31785241-31785367 GCF_015228065.2 Penaeus monodon
CTTGATAAAATCCGGATACATTCAAAAGATACATATCTTAATCTCTATGACAAACGCTGCAGTCAGCATTTTGCATATCTGGAAAGCCGAAAAAGGAGAGAAAGAAGGAGGAGGAGAAAAAGAGGA
>NC_051413.1:31785533-31785688 GCF_015228065.2 Penaeus monodon
TTTCCATAAACAGATTTCATGCTTTGGTTCATGTTAAACTGTTTTTTTTCCTTGTTTTATTAGGAAATGGTCGTGTTTCACCCGAACTTTCCAGCCATCAATCATCTTTTCTGAAGTAAAAACAAATACGAAAATGGAAAATTGTAGAAAAAGTT
>NC_051413.1:31785946-31786086 GCF_015228065.2 Penaeus monodon
AGAAGAGAAAAGGAGACAGATAAAGATGTAAAACCTGCACAGACTATAAATAGACAGATAGCGATTGATAGATTCATAAATCTGTGAAGTTCAAGATACATTTCTTACAGATACATTTCTTCAAACTTTTATAGAAAGAC
>NC_051413.1:31786282-31786423 GCF_015228065.2 Penaeus monodon
GTGAACATATGTGAATAAACAGAAAGAGAGAGAGAGAACAAAAAAGAAATGAAAGTTTATGTAATTCAAGTATTCTGAACAGACCTTGTAAGTATTGAAACGCGACAGTCTCACCCGGAACTAGCGATTGTGGGCGTGGGT
>NC_051413.1:31786590-31788461 GCF_015228065.2 Penaeus monodon
CTCCCCCTGTCTCCCTCTCCTCTCTCTCTCCTCCTCTCCATCTCCCCTCCCCCCTCCCACCCCTCTCCGTACCTACCCCCCTTCTCCCCCTTCATCCCTCCCTTCTCCACACCTTCCCCCCCCCCCCTCTATCCCCTCCCACCCTCTCTCTCTCCTCCTTTCTCTTATCCCGCTCCTTTCACTCCCACTTCATCCCCAACCCTCCCCCACCCTCTACCCCTCTTCTACATCCACATCTCCCTCCCCGTCCCTCCCTCCTCCCCAACTCCACCTCCCACTTCCCTTCTCCCTCTTCACCGCCTCCCTTCTTCCCCTCACCGCCTCCCTCTTCCCCCTCATCACCCATCTCTCCCCCTTCCCTCCTCCCCATCTCCCCCTTCCCTCCACACCTCCCCATCTCCCTCCCCTCCCCTCCAATCCCCCCCTCCCCCCCCTCCCCCTCTCCCCCCTCCCTCCTCCCCCATCACCCCATAAAGGGAAGAAGTACAAGGAGCAGGTTGCCAGCGTTCAAAGGAATTAGCATCCGACGCCGTGTAAATATTAACATGAAGTACACTACAGGCGGGTCCCGGCGTTACCACAGGTGCATTTTGTGTCACTATTTGAGCAGGAGGGGTATGGGGGCTACGGGGGTGGGTGAGGGGATAGGGGGAATGGGGGGGGAAGGGAGAGGGGGGAAGGGGGGTTGGAGGAGAAGGGATAGGGAGGGGGAGAAAGGGAGAGAGAGTGAAGGGTGAGGGGGAGAGCGAGGGATTGGGGAGAATGGGGAGAGTGGGGCGGGAGAAGGGAGAGGAGGGAAGGGGGAGAGAGATGGGGAAGAAGACGGAGAGAGGGAGAATGGGGGAAGGGAGTGGGAGGGTGAGAGAGAGAGAGGGGCGGGGGAGGGGGAGAGCGAGGGAGTAGGGGGAAGGGGAGAGAGGGGTGGTTGGGGAAAAAAAAAGAGGTGTATCACTTTTTCGCAGGAGGGGGAGGGGAGGGGGGAGAGAGGGAGTAGGGGGAAGGAGTGGGGTAAGATTTTACAGAGGGGGGAGACAGGGGATGGGAGGGAGTGGGTGGGGGGAGGAGAAGGGAATAGGGGGTAGACAGAGAGAAAGGGAGAGAGAGGGGGTGGAAAGGCGCGGGGGAGGGCAGAGAGAGAGGGAACGAGAGGGGGGGGGAGAAGGGAGTTGGGGGGGGGCAGAGTGAAAAAGAGGGAGGAGGGGGGAGGTCGGATGGATTGAGGGAGGGGGTGAGGAGAGGGGAGCAGGGAGAGGACAGGGAGAGAGAGAGGGAGGGAGTGGAAAGAGTGGGTGGAAGAATGGGGGAGGAATAGGAGGAGGGGGAGTAAAGGAAGGGGGGAGGGGGAGGGCAGGGGTGAGAGGGAGGAAAAAGGTAAGAGAAGAGGGAAGGGCATAGGGGACGAAGAGGAGGAAGGGAGAGGAAGGAGGAGGAAAAGGAGGAAGGAGAAAAGAGGAGGAGAAAGAGGAAGAAGGAGGAAAGAGGAGAAGGAGGAAGAAGGAGAAAAGAGGAGGAGAAGAAGGAAGGGGGAGGAAAGAGGAGGAGAAGGAGGGAAAAAGGAACAGAAGGAGGAATAAGGAAGAAAGACGAGTAAAAGGAGGAAAGACGTTGAAGAAAGGAGGAGGAGGAGAAATTCGAGCATAGGAGAAAGGAAGAGAGAGAGGGCAAAAGAAAGGAGAAGAGAAAAGAGAGAGAGCGAAAAAAAAAATGTTTGAAAAAAAAAGTGAGGGGAGGGGAGAGAGAGAGTGAGGGGACAAGGAAGGGGAAAAGGGGAGAGAGAAGCGACTATACACGCAACTGTGTCGTGTGCGATTTACATAGATGTTTGATGTGTGTGTCTGCATAAGGGTTTCCTTTAAGTAAGACCAAGGAGG
>NC_051413.1:31790056-31790385 GCF_015228065.2 Penaeus monodon
CAATGCTAACCTACCTCAAACCCATCCTTTACCCCACATTTCCCCCTCCACATAACTCCTCATAATTCATTGTTATGACCTTATTCCCCTCATGATTGTTGCCCCATTCTTTGTCATCATACCACCGCGCCTGCCAGTGATATGACAGATTGCCCCTTGTCACCGCATCATTTGCACCACATTTTCTCCGCTAAAATACTTCGTTGTCAGCAGCCCTTTCCGTCTTTGCGTCTGCAGCTACCACGCATTAGCACAGCGCGACGAGAGAGGCTGTAGGTGAGGTTGTGGTTACCTGTAACAAATGCTGTGGTGATAGCATACATTGTTTT
>NC_051413.1:31791510-31791791 GCF_015228065.2 Penaeus monodon
TCTACGCTATATATACACCTCACCAACTATCATTCCAGCCTTCACGAAACCTACCATCACAGAAACACCAGCCAGGCATTAACCACACGATTCTGTACCACTACCGCCACACGCAATCACCCATCTACATCAACCATAAGAGTATAAGTTAAGCCTTCTATGCATCTCTCCCTTATACTCTGAACCCTCACTCTCCTCCCTCATCCTTATCTTCACCCTAAGCATAGTGTTCTCCTGACTCCCCTCACCCTTACCTCTTTCTTTGGATTCATATAATCAAA
>NC_051413.1:31791828-31791952 GCF_015228065.2 Penaeus monodon
AGCGTGAGGGGTAAAAGTGGATGGGGGGGAGGTAGTGAAGGGGAAGGGCAGAGAGAAGGAGAGAGTGAGAAAGAAAAAGGGTTATAGATATATGTAGAGAGAAAGAGAGGGAGTAATGATAGAC
>NC_051413.1:31792025-31792209 GCF_015228065.2 Penaeus monodon
ATGGAAATAAAAGAAAAAGAGAGCGAGATACGCAAAAATGGAAGAGAGAGACAAACATACAGACAGAAGAACAACAAAAACAAAAGATGAGAGAAAGATATAAAGGAGAAACAGACAGACCTAAAAAAAAAATACACCGACAGAGCCAAAACCCAGAAGCAGCAAGAAATGAAGTTGCCAAGAA
>NC_051413.1:31792242-31792680 GCF_015228065.2 Penaeus monodon
CGAACAGGTGCATCAAAGAAAGCTGACGAATTTTGCGAAAACATTGCCATATTGTCTATTCTAATCAACTTGTCCCAGTATATCTCGCTAAATCAATTTCCCCTGACTCAAAATACGAACGAGATAGCTGTACAACATACCAATGGCCTCTCAGAACCCATTGACACTTGCAGTTAACCAGGACAGTTCCCTACAGTGATCATGACAGTGACAGTGACGAACCTGCGCCTCTGGCACTATAAAGAGATACAGTGACATTTAGTGTCATCTTCTTGTCATGAATGCAGTTGTATATATTGCACAAGAGGAGACGCAAGAAGGGGAGTAGAAGGTGTTAAAAAAAGGGGAAATATACATATATATATTGTAGGGGTGCCGACCGAAGTACCATAATAAGGAGACAGAGAGGTAACAGCTGTTTTTCAGGAAGGGCGAAGG
>NC_051413.1:31793720-31793936 GCF_015228065.2 Penaeus monodon
GCGCACCGACTTTGTACACAAACAGGAGTCAACATAACTTAGATATATTTAACATCTCCACTTCAACATTGCTAACACCATCATAGCGCTGCCAACAATTTCAAAATTTTTGACGTCACACTGGTATTTTGGTGGATATTGATATTTCATAACTGACAACTGCTATTTTTTTGGGGGGGAGGGGGTAGGGAGGGGTCGTTTTGGATTTATTTCGGA
>NC_051413.1:31795428-31795521 GCF_015228065.2 Penaeus monodon
CAAGACCAAGGTAGGGGTAGGTTGTTGGTGTAACATCCAAAGGTAGCAGACCTGTTGGCATGTTAATAGAGGGTTGGTGAGCCTGCCTTTGTC
>NC_051413.1:31795869-31795987 GCF_015228065.2 Penaeus monodon
TTACTCTCTATCTCCTCTCTTTTATCAATGGTTTGTCTTTTTTCTCGTTTTTATCTTAATTTTTATCTTAAAAAATCAAATTTATTATAAATAAAAAAGGAAGCCACAAAATATATTA
>NC_051413.1:31796045-31796143 GCF_015228065.2 Penaeus monodon
AGGGTCAACTATTTTGTTCTTACCCTTTGCGTTACTATTTTTACTTTCCTATGTTTGTTTTCACTATGTTTGTTTTAAATATGGAAATGCAGATTCAT
>NC_051413.1:31796282-31796470 GCF_015228065.2 Penaeus monodon
TACATACACGCAGAGTACACACGCGCGCGCAATTAACGTTGCATTGTGACATCGACCTGCGCAACAGGGTGAAGCTTTTATATTTAGTTGGTTTCTCCTTTTTTGTCATCTTTATCTTCCTGCTCCCCTTCCGTCTTTCGTTCTCCCTCCCCCTCGTTCGTCCTGCCTCCCCCTCTTTCCTTACGCTG
>NC_051413.1:31796523-31796600 GCF_015228065.2 Penaeus monodon
CGAAAACAGGCTCTTTTCTCTCCTCTCTCTCCGCTTCTCTTTCTCTTTCCGCTCTCTTTCTCCGCACTTCTCTGTTT
>NC_051413.1:31797621-31797849 GCF_015228065.2 Penaeus monodon
TTGTTTCGTCTATCTAATTAGTGTTGAATCTCCCTTTTCACCGGCTGTCACTCGCGCAATTTTAACTTTCATGCCGTCGCTGTTGCCAAGTTTTTTTTCCCCCTCGACGGCATAATCACGCGCCTTTTTAGGGCTACTGACACTAGACTACTTACATCACACCCACTTCGTCATTTAGATCCCCCCGCCACGTACACACGGACGCACGTACATGCACACATGCGCCGC
>NC_051413.1:31798655-31798844 GCF_015228065.2 Penaeus monodon
ATCAAGCTACACCAGTGTGTGTGAGGTCTAGACCCAACATACAATTATAGTCTTTGAAACAGCGAAACAGACAGTACTGTAGAGATATCATTTACAGCTCTTTTACAATGGCAAAGTAAGCAAACAGGTATAATCGTTGTATGTGTTTGTTTGTGTAAAAACACGAACAAACATTTCGCCCTTCCACTC
>NC_051413.1:31799077-31799250 GCF_015228065.2 Penaeus monodon
TTAAACAACGCATAAAACACAGATTTAATTCGCACTCTAAACCCCCCTCACCCCCCCCCCCGCCTGTAGGTCTCCCCCAGAGGACATTTCAGCCAATGATTGACCGGCATCCGTCCCGCACTATTATCAAAAGCCGAAAATCTGTAATTACGGATAAAAAAAAAGAAGATAAA
>NC_051413.1:31799316-31799482 GCF_015228065.2 Penaeus monodon
GGGGGTAGGGGTGGGAGATAGAAGGAAAATAAAAAACATGTCGGGGAATGTGGAATAATCTACATAGGTTTTATCGGGATCTGAACTACGGAGCTTTTCGTGTTCCTTCACATACGCTGCTTGGCGCACATTTGTTCTCTTGCGCCCATTCTATTTGTTATTAATG
>NC_051413.1:31799749-31799850 GCF_015228065.2 Penaeus monodon
ACACTGGTGATATTGTTAATCATTGTTAATCATTATATGCGTGATGAGCATCATTACCAATGGCGTAATTGATTTGTGAATGGTGGTTTTGGTGATGGTGA
>NC_051413.1:31800017-31800335 GCF_015228065.2 Penaeus monodon
CCGCGTTCACTTTCCCCCCTTTCTACACCCAAATGAACAGATGAACAGATCCAGCTGAAGAACACTTGTTCACCTGTTCTCCTGTTATATAACCATAATCCTGAGGTTTCCATGGCAACAAGGAGACCTTAGGACCGATTTGTAAATAAAAGGTGGCGGCGTTTGAATGACACGAGTGTTCTTGGCATGTTCATTGTTCAAGATGCTGTGATAATGGGCTATTATTTATGCGACTTTTATTTGAGTGTTTTGAGTGTCTACATGCGTCGTGTGTGGAGATATTTTAGGAGGATGCTGAGAGTGTAATCGTTGACATAA
>NC_051413.1:31800360-31800429 GCF_015228065.2 Penaeus monodon
GAGGGGGGGGGGGGTGTCTCTTTCTCTCTCTGTGTTTCTGTTTGTTTGTTTGTCTGCCTCTGTCTTTTT
>NC_051413.1:31800539-31800623 GCF_015228065.2 Penaeus monodon
TGTCTTGACTTTTGTCTTTTTAAATATTGTTTTTTCCCTTCGTCTTGTTTTTTTGTTGTTATTTTTCTTGTTCTATATTCTACA
>NC_051413.1:31800673-31800738 GCF_015228065.2 Penaeus monodon
CCCCTTTATATCTCTTCCTGCTCTTCCGTCTTCTTCTCTCCCCTTCGTCATTCAATAGAAAACGG
>NC_051413.1:31800771-31801148 GCF_015228065.2 Penaeus monodon
GCTTAAGAGCTAATAAGTTGCCAATCAAGAGACTCCAGCCCCGGACCTTATAAAATGTTCTTCAAACGGCCTTCTTACAGAACACTTACTCTTCCGGGAATGTTCTCGGTGTTCTCGATGTGTTCTTGGGCGGCGCAGAACACACGTAACATCGATTCTTGTTCCCCCCCGCGCACGAGACCCGAGGCGAATATGCCCCTCTTTCTCGGAAGGCAGACGCATTTCTCATGCTACCAATCACCGGTTACCATCCTGTGGAGCCTGGGAGCTAGATGGGCACAAGTCGCTTCTCTCGGTCGTTCCTTCGGGGTAAAGGAACTAAGATTGGCTGGGTTGTAAAGTCTTCGATATATGGACTGATTACTTTTTGGGTTTTC
>NC_051413.1:31801375-31801866 GCF_015228065.2 Penaeus monodon
CTAACCCTTTCATTTTCCCCCTTTTTTGCTTCCTCAGCTTTATTCTTTCTTTTTTTCCTCCTACTTCTTTCATTCTCTTCTCCTTCCTTCCTTCCTTTCTTTTATTTTCTTCTTCATTTCCTTCCTTTTTCCCACTTCTCACTCCACTTCCTTCTCCACTTCGCACTCCACTCTCTCCTCCACCCCCCATTCTATCCTTTCCCCCACTCCCCACTCCACCTTCTCCTCCATCCTCTCCTCCACCCTCTCCTCCACCCCCCTCCTCCACCCTCTCCTCCACCTTCCACTCCACTCTCTCCTCCACCTCCCCCCACTCCACTCTCTCCTGCAACTCCTACTCCACCTCCTCCTTCACCTCCCACTCCACCCCTTTCCTAACCCTCCCCTAACCCCCCCCCCCCCGCGTCTTCTGGTCCTCTTTATCCCTCTGAAACGCCCATCAGGTCTCCTACACCCCAACCCCCCACCTCCACTATCCCCATCATGTTCTT
>NC_051413.1:31801986-31802050 GCF_015228065.2 Penaeus monodon
ACTCCTCAGCGGGGGCGGGTCTTCTCTCCAGTTGTTCAACTTTGTGCAACACCTGCAAGGGATT
>NC_051413.1:31802453-31802530 GCF_015228065.2 Penaeus monodon
ATTATTCAGTCATCCTCATGACCCGTTTCTCACACTCGCATTAAATCTCTCTTGACATAAGTTCTCTTGTCCTCATT
>NC_051413.1:31803523-31803784 GCF_015228065.2 Penaeus monodon
CGAGATAATTTATCATTTGCTTTATCGCTTACCTTCCTTGTTATTGTTTGTTGCACTTGTTATTATTATTTATTGCTATTATCACCGTATCGCTAAAGGTGTTCATTATGAATACCTGCCATTAGGTTCATTATTGAGATTACCTAACCATTAAATTTAATTTTTATCGCTCATAAAAACAGAACGGTCAAAGACTCAAGTAGATATTATATTGTAAGTAGAATTCTAAGTGACTTTTATAGAGCACTCAGCCGGTGTTAG
>NC_051413.1:31804447-31804574 GCF_015228065.2 Penaeus monodon
AAAAAGCCAGACACAGAACACAAATTAAGAAGGAAAACGGGATTAAAGAGACAGAGATTCGTTCTCTCTCGGAAGACTCGAAGTGGCACCTCTCCAACACTGCTTCGAGCGATTTCGAACCAATACA
>NC_051413.1:31805087-31805214 GCF_015228065.2 Penaeus monodon
GCGCTGAGTGTTAGTGGCAGCTTGGTTGGGCTGTGGTTAGGTTGAGTGCGTTTGGTTGAGGTCGATTTGGTTGACGCTGGTTCCTGATTCTTTTATTGCCGTGTGTCTTAGTGGTATATGTTTAGTT
>NC_051413.1:31805634-31805839 GCF_015228065.2 Penaeus monodon
ATGGAATCCAACGCAATACAAAGATAAATGACTAAAAAGGCGAAAGGGGGAAAAATGTAAACAAAAAGAGTTTGGAAGAACCACTGACTAAAAAAACAGATTGCATTGTCTGCGTAAACTGTACATTCTCGAAAATGTAACCCGTAACATTACTATCCATTAATTAAGGGTCCCACAATCGTGTCGCCAACGTGTTTTGCTTCAC
>NC_051413.1:31806408-31806525 GCF_015228065.2 Penaeus monodon
GTAGATATGACAAGTAATAAGTGACAAAATATTTCAAAATCATTATAGCAATATTGACAATCTGTATACGTCATAAGTATAAGAAAAACATAATGCATAAAGGAATTTGATTGTGCA
>NC_051413.1:31806885-31807124 GCF_015228065.2 Penaeus monodon
TACCCCCTCCCCCCTCACCCTTTTCAGCTCCCACCCACTTGCAAACTGATCGCCACCAATTCAATCTAGGAGAACAAAAGGCACGTTGCAAATTGCAGAACCCGGCGGTACTGTTGCAATCTGCATTATCGTGATCGTAAAATTTGTCATGGCGACGAAAATGGATTTTCGTGATAATGAGATGAGAAGAAAAGGAGAAGATGATTGATAAAATTGATAAAGGAAGACACGAGGACAAA
>NC_051413.1:31807369-31807687 GCF_015228065.2 Penaeus monodon
AGCATAACCAAACATGATACAAAATCAAAACACACAATAACTTTTTTTTTTTTTCCCAAATTACACCAAAAACCGTGAGTCAGGATCCTCATGAGGTTGAGCAAGCTCATGAAATGCTAACAGTAGTTTTTAGATAAAGAGAAACTCCCTTCTCCCCTCTTTTTTTTTTTTCCCAAAATTTCCCCCCTTTTCTTTCCCTATTTTTCCTCTTCTCTTTTTTCTTTCCCCAAAGGGGGGGGGGGGGGTTTTCCCCCCCCCTTTGGGGGAAAAAAGGGGAAAAGGGGAAAAAAAAAAAAAAAGGGGGGGGGGAGAAAAAAA
>NC_051413.1:31807720-31807997 GCF_015228065.2 Penaeus monodon
AAAAAAAGGGGAAAAAAGGGAAAAGGAAGGGAAAGGGAAAAGAAGGGGGAAAGGGAAAAGGGGGAAGGGGGGGGGGGCCCCCCCAGAAAGAAAAAGAAAAGGGAGAAAGGAAGGGGGGTGAAGGGGGACAGAAAAAAAGGGAGGGGGAAGGGGAGAAGGGGGAGAGGGGAGAGGGGGAGGAGAAAAGAAGGGGGGGGAAGGAAGAAGGAGGGAGGGGGGAGGAGAGAAAAAAGGGAGAAAAGGGAGAAAGGGGGAGAGGGGGGGGAAAGGGGGGGCG
>NC_051413.1:31808033-31808741 GCF_015228065.2 Penaeus monodon
GGGGGAAGGGGGAAAGGGGGAAGGGGGGGGAAAAAAAGGGGGGAGAAGGGGAGAAGGAGGAGAGGGGGGAGGGGGGGGAATAAGAAGGGGAGGGGGGGTGGGGGGGAAAAGGAGGGGAGGGGGGGGGGAGAGGGGAGGGGGGGGGGGGAAGGGGGGAGAAAAAAGGGGAAAAGGAAAGGGGGGGAAGGAAGGGAGGGAGGGTCGGGAAAAAGAAAGGGGGGGAGGGGGATGGGGGGAGGAGAGGGGGTGAGGGGGGGAGAAGAAGGGAAAAAAGGAAAGGGAAAAAAGGGGGGGGGGAGGGTTTGAAAGAAGAAAGGGGGGGGGAGGGGGAGGGGAAAAAAAAAGGGGGGGGGGAAAGGGGGGGGGAAAGGAGGGGAAGGGGAGGAAGGGGGGGGGAAAAAAGGAGAAGGAGAGGAAAAAAGGAAAAAGGGAAAGAAAGGAAGTGAAGGGGAAAAAGGGAAAAAAAAGGGAAGGAGGAAGGAAAAGGGGGAAAAAAGGGAAAAAAAAAGGGGAAAGGGGGGAAAAGAAGAGAGGAAAAAGAAGAGATAAAAAGGAGAAAAGGAAGAGAAGAACGAGAGAATGTTAAAGACGGAAGAGGGGAAGGAAGGTAAGAGAGAGAAGGGGACTTGAAAAGGGAACAGAGAAGGGGGACGTTAGCGAAACGAATGAAGGGCATGGAAGGGAAACAGAATAAGAGGGAAGAGGGAG
>NC_051413.1:31808781-31809408 GCF_015228065.2 Penaeus monodon
ATCAACCCCTATCTCTCAAAAAAAGAAAAGAAAAAAAATCACCTAGCCTAATGACTTAACCACCATTTTTAGATTACCGAATCACCCTGCTAATGACGTCATAAGCAAGCGTACGAAATTCCTCAGAAGTTTTAAAGAATATTAGTGTCTCTGCCCAATTAGATTCGTTAATCCTAAAAGCAGATTTTTTTCCCCCTTTTAGACTAATAAGTTTGTTATAACGGTGTTTACTTTTGTAAAACAAATATTTACTTATTATCTCATCAGCATTCACATTATCTTACGAATAATCAAAACTTTAAAATCTCCACATTCTTTCCATCAATCTACGTATACACAAACACACACATTTACAACGTACACATAACCAAACCATCTTTCATAATAATCAACTTTATATCATTTCTCTTCATGCGAGCAATCTGTATCCTGGCTCGATTTGCATTCACTCAACCCCATGTAAGGAAGAAGTTAAGACTTACTCTGTTCTAATCACTCTAAAACTATTTCCCAACGGGCTCGTAACCTCAGCGATAATCAACGGAATGTATCACATAATTATGTATCCGGATGAGTGTCGTGTGTGGGCTCGAACAGAGGAAGGCAACAGGCTACTGACGCTGGTGG
>NC_051413.1:31811557-31811781 GCF_015228065.2 Penaeus monodon
TCCCGGTCCCTGCAACTTCGAGCAATTGACGAAGTATTTCTCGCAGCTAATGGGAAAAACACCCGTTTAAAATTGTCCTAAATGAGAGGTAATTGCTCATTATGTTAACTTCTACAAGCTGTTTGCTAAATAATGCATCAGGGGGAACTTTCCTCGATTTAGTTCAATATTCGCTTACTTAAAATTATCTTCTTCTTTTCTTTTTCTTTTTCCTTTTTTTTCTT
>NC_051413.1:31811979-31812111 GCF_015228065.2 Penaeus monodon
GCTTTATTTATTTATCTCTTCTTTTATCTACCTATTTTTTCCTTGTTTTATTTTATTCTGATTTCGTTATTTTTTATTCTAGACTTGGTTGTTAAAAAAAAAATCCTTCTACGATGTGTATGTGTATGTATG
>NC_051413.1:31812647-31812834 GCF_015228065.2 Penaeus monodon
TTCTTCTATCGACACATGATAATGACGCGATCCAGCATGAAAAGTATCACAAAAAGAGAGAATGCACGTCACAAAGTCTCGTCAAGAGGTATGTAATCTCCTGAGATACAACTTTTTTCCTTCGTTTTCATAGCAATTGTCTTTAAGATCAACTTCATTCCTAATATACAAGAACTTGAAAAAAAGA
>NC_051413.1:31813074-31813202 GCF_015228065.2 Penaeus monodon
TTCGGTTGAAAACTAATTACGGGTAACAGAAAAGCGCTTTTAACTCTATAAAAGTCTCTATGTAAATGCTATGTGGGTCAGGATTCCGTGTTGTTTTCATAGTGCCTTAAAAGAGCAGAAACCTTTCG
>NC_051413.1:31813484-31814192 GCF_015228065.2 Penaeus monodon
CATCTACTTATGGATAATCCCTCAATTATCCCTCAAACTCTCTTTACTCATTAATTCTAATTACATTATTTTCACCTCCACAGCCACTTTATCAGTTCCTCATATTTTACAACGCACCTCGATAAAACATTAATCTCACTTCTCAGACCACTTAATCTGGCACGATATATAACATAAATATCAGACCTTAATATCGTTCGTCTTAAAGCATACTGCTTGGCTAACTAAAGTGATTCAATGATGTGTTCAGATCGCTTTCGTTGCGGATAACAATTTGGTGCGTATGTGTTTAAATCGCGTTTTGGTACGGATAACAATTTCAAGCAATTTCGTGTCTTTGTGTTTAGATCGCTTTGTGATACAGATAGCTATTTCGTATATCTGTGTTTAAATCGCTTTATGATACAGATAACACGTTCGTATATCTGTGTTTAAATCGCTTTTTGATACAGATTACACTTTTGTATATTTGTGTTTAAATCGCTTTCTGATACAGATAACAGTTTCGTATCTTTGTGTTTAAATCTCTTTCTGATATAGATAACAATTTCATATCTTATCGAGTTTTTTTTTAATCATTCTAGAAGGTACAGCATCTGGTGCTTAATTAGTGTAACCTCTGGTTTGTACTTTCTATTTCATGTGTTACGTGTAGATGTACAGTGTAGTGTGACTGTCTATTTTTCTATCTTACTTTAGCTATATGTG
>NC_051413.1:31814601-31814844 GCF_015228065.2 Penaeus monodon
TAAAATTGAGAAACCGCATTCGAATCTCTTTAATTAAGAGCAGAGCCTTTATCTAGCCAAGAGTTATGAGACTTCTAGCTCTCTAAATCATAAATTGATTATGTACATCTAAATAGACAAACTATTTAGAGGCTGCAATCTGGAGGTAAAAGTAGAAAAGATCGGCTGCAATAATTTTGTTTTGGTCGCAAAGATAAACGAGATTGAGTCTATTAGTATGCATGTTGCAGTGATTAGCATTAG
>NC_051413.1:31815098-31815353 GCF_015228065.2 Penaeus monodon
GTCATAGTATTAACAGCGAATCAGAACACAAAAAAATGTTTAATAATTAATCATAAAAGCATATTGCAATAAAATACTCTGAGATCTCCACAAACTCACATTACACACAGGGAGCTAATTATGCCAAAGTCTTTGTAAAGGCCGACAAAATGCGACCGGATTGTGTGGGGAAAGGGGGAGGGGTTGCCTCACTGGCCCCCACCCCCCCTCGCACTTCTCTTTCTCTCTTCTTGCCTCTGTTGGTGTTTTTTGTTT
>NC_051413.1:31815592-31815851 GCF_015228065.2 Penaeus monodon
TCCTTCCTCCTATCCCTCTCCTTCTCTCCTCGAATTCTCCCCTTTTATCCGAAATCTTCCTTGTCTCAGGTGTTCAATGACCCTGTTGCCTTTGGAACCTGGAGATTCTAGGTGACATTAACTTCCTCGCTTTGTCACTGATGATCACCGCGCGCGTGTGAACGGATTATGCTTGTAAATGGGTCTCTGTTTTTGTCTCGTTTCTAGCAGTGTGTTTGCCTTAGGTTTGGGTGTTTTCTTTCTTGGGCTTTCTGTGTCA
>NC_051413.1:31817200-31817400 GCF_015228065.2 Penaeus monodon
TGCGGTAAAAGGAAAAGATACAACGGAGATAAGCGTAAGTAATTCGGATACCGGGTGAGTCGCTCTCACGCTCGCTGGCAGTAAGAGACGCCATATTAGTCCGGGATACATTGCATCTCGACTGCTTTTGGTTGTGAGGAATTTCGGCGTTGGGAAAAGGGACGGGTCAACTGTTTTTTTTTTTTTGGGTGCGGGTCAAC
>NC_051413.1:31818518-31819215 GCF_015228065.2 Penaeus monodon
TATTTTTAAAAAGGCAATTAAAAATGATAATAATAATACCTCACCCCTTTATAAAACTATAAGGCGTTGGCTAGCTAGTGGAACGCAATAGCAATAGCCCCTAGTAACAGAAAGCATAGAACACGGTCCCTCCTCCAGGTTGCGTGATGTAATATAGATATTTGGGGTCGATAAGCCCTTTTGAGGAGGGAAGCTTTTCCAAGGAATTCTCTCGCCTGCTTGCTGTGGGTGCCATGACCTCCCTGTGGGTGCCATGGCCTTGCTGTGGGTGCCATGACCTTGCTGTGGGTGCCTTGGCATAGCTGTGGGTGCCATGGCCTTGCTGTGGGTGCCATGACCTTGCTGTGGGTGCCTTGGCATAGCTGTGGGTGCCATGGACTTGCTGTGGGTGCCTTGGCCTAGCTGTGGGTTGCCATGGCTGCTGGGTTCCATGACCTCCCTGTGGGTGCCATGACCTTGCTGTGGGTGCCATGACCTTGCTGTGGGTCCATGCCTTGCTGTGGGTCCTGGCTGCTGTGGGTGCCATGACTTGCTGTGGGTGCCATGACCTGCTGTGGGTGCCATGGCCTTGCTGTGGGTGCCATGACCTTGCTGTGGGTGCCATGACCTTGCTGTGGGTGCCATGACCTTGCTGTGGGTGCCATGGCCTTGCTGTGGGTGCCATGACCTAGCTGTGTTTCGGTGCTTACTTGTGCGG
>NC_051413.1:31820012-31820292 GCF_015228065.2 Penaeus monodon
GATTAAACATCGAAAAAAAATTCAACCATACCCCCCCCCCCCCCCACCGAAAAAAAGAAGAAGTTATGTTTATAAAATGAAACGTGTTTCTCTGCCTAATCTCGACCTGTTTCAGGAAATTAGATACACCATTTACGAAATTATATATACTCATGGTCCCTAACTGCTCTCACAGGTTTTCGTTACAGATGGCTCTTTCACTATTTCTGTAAATCATATAATCAAGGACACAGGGTCTGTAATTACTACTCAACTCGTTCATAATTACATTCACCTATGG
>NC_051413.1:31820335-31820448 GCF_015228065.2 Penaeus monodon
CTCCTCGGCATTGGAGGAATGAATTACTGGTGTTTACCGTTTTGCATAAATTTTGGGTAGTGTGTTATCAGCGTCTAGATGCCACGGTATGGTTTATGGCCGAAGGATGGAAG
>NC_051413.1:31820817-31821279 GCF_015228065.2 Penaeus monodon
TGAACACGAGGAAAAAAAAAAAGAAAAAAAAAAACGAGAAAACAGAAAACCGAAAAAACCCTAAATACACATTCTCATTAACAGACAGAAAAAACGAAGAAATATATGAAAGAAACGAAATAGAAAAAAATCTATAAAAATAGAAATAGAAAAAAAATTATACAGAGAAAAACAAAAACAAAAAACTAACAAAGAAAAAGGAAAGAAAAATAACAAAAAAGAGAAAAGAAATAAAGAAAGAAAAATAATAAAAGAAAAAAAAAAAAAGAAAAAAGAAAAATAAAAAAAGAATAAAGAGGAAAAACAATAAAACACGAAAAAAACAACATCCGCAACCAAGCATGTGTTCACCCCCCCAAAAAAAAACCCAGCTATTCTTAACTACACGAATTGTATCGCTCGGAAAGACATATATAGTACGTGAGTTTAGTATTCATTGGTACCACACCCGGGGTATGACGG
>NC_051413.1:31821857-31822035 GCF_015228065.2 Penaeus monodon
GGTTAGCGCTCCAGGCATGCCCAAACTAGATCACATAATTACTGAAGATAAGAATTGCAGCCTTCGTGTACTATGCTATGTTCTTGTAATATAATATGCTTTTTAAAAAGTCTTACATATGGGGGTTGGTCCCGTGTTTTTTTAAATTAGATCTTTGGGTACCCTATAACATGGGTGA
>NC_051413.1:31822105-31822173 GCF_015228065.2 Penaeus monodon
ACTATCTCTTCCTACTACGTACCCGATTAATTAAAATGCCTGCGCGGAAATCAACTTTATCATCTGGC
>NC_051413.1:31822198-31822371 GCF_015228065.2 Penaeus monodon
ACGCAAAGGGGAGGACAGGGGGGGTTTGAAAAAAGGGCCAGCTAAAGGGGAAAAAATTTCCCCCCAAAATTTTTTGGGGGGGGCAGCGGAGTAAAAAAAACTTTGGGAGGGGGTTTTTCTCCCCCTTTTTTCCCCTTCTTTTTTTTTCCGCTTTCCCCCTTTTTGGGTTTTGT
>NC_051413.1:31823097-31823175 GCF_015228065.2 Penaeus monodon
CTCCCTATTATCCTTTCTCCGTCTATCCACCATTTTCTCTTGCTTAACTTTCTAAAAGAGGAATTAGAAATTAGGTAA
>NC_051413.1:31823312-31823394 GCF_015228065.2 Penaeus monodon
CGTTTCTTCGTTTTAACACTATCATATCTAACACAAACACAGTGATAATTAATATTTTGATTAATGAGAAGGAAACTATGTG
>NC_051413.1:31823437-31823676 GCF_015228065.2 Penaeus monodon
ACGAGGAGAAAGAATGAGGTGAAGAATAAAGAAGAAAATACGATAAGAATATACGAGAAAAAGAACATACGAAGAAGGGAATATACAAGATAACAGAAAATAATGAGGGGAATAAATGAGGAGGAGAAGGCACAAGGTGAATGTATGAGAAGAAGAATAAGCGAAGAGAAAAATATAGAGAAGAAAGGGACAAGATGAATATGAACGAGGAAAAATAAGTAAAAATGATACACGAAGAG
>NC_051413.1:31824298-31824527 GCF_015228065.2 Penaeus monodon
TGGAATCCTCTTATTTAGTGCCTCCTTGCGGAACACCACACCTGCTGCGCCGAACATGTTTCTTGATTTGAAACTATAAATTCTTTGAACCCGGCGGACTATAAATGCAGAAACTGGCCAGTCCTAATGTATTTCAAGTCTACAAGAGACATTTAGAACCTTGTTTTTCTTGATTCGAGACTCCTTATGAACACCCAGGTGAATTTATTTTGTAAATATGGGAAAAATA
>NC_051413.1:31824570-31824888 GCF_015228065.2 Penaeus monodon
TAATGTCAGATATCTTTCTTTTGTTAAGGGATGTTGTTGTGAGTATTACTAGGGTTAATCCGAGGTTTAATATCGTAATAATTAATATATAACGGGGCTAATGATGCAATAATCTGGGGATATATTAAGAGATGACTCAAACCCCACGTTGCAGAATCTCTCGTTCCATGATTATAAAAGTTCATAAAAGTTCATATTTCAAAGCTGGGTTTAAGTTATTCAGGAAAACTTGAGATTAATATGTCCTTAACCTCGGCCTGGCTTCATTGAGAGATTATATGATGTTAAAAGTCGATTAGTCTCGCGCTTTTAAGATTC
>NC_051413.1:31825441-31825672 GCF_015228065.2 Penaeus monodon
ACACACACTTCCCTTCACAACCCCATCCCTCTCACTTCTGCAATTTCTCCATAAACAGCTGATCAGCGGCTCCATTGCTAATCTCTGTTACCTAATCCCTAATCCTCGCTGAGTTGTCAATTACAGACATTATCAATCTTATCTCAATCCTCATTCTCTTCAACGCGAAATCATCACCAATTTTCTTATCATCATCATCCTTCATATTCATTTTATCGCTAGTCTCCCTCC
>NC_051413.1:31826337-31826885 GCF_015228065.2 Penaeus monodon
AAGGAGACAAATAAAAGGAAGGAAAATAAATACATCAATTAACGTAAGAAAAACAAAGTAATAAAATACGTAAGAAAAACAAAAGCAAAAACAAAGATTTGCAATAAAAGGAAGGAAGAGAAGAAAATAAAAAGGAAGAAAACAACAACAATCAATAGAACTGCATAAAAGAGGAAAAACAAACAAAAACAAAAACAACAAAATAGTAGGAATAATTTGACACTTGACAAAAAAAGAAAAGAACAGAAAAAGAAAATAAGAAAAAAAGAAAAAAAAAGAAAAAAAGTAAGTAAAAAAACACAAAGAAAAAAGAAAGATAAGAAAAAGTAAAAAAAAAAAAGAGGAAAAAGTGAAAAAGAAAATAGATAAGAAATTACAATAAAAAATTTAAATGTATGATAAAAAAAGAAAAAAAGGGAAAAAAAATGAGAAAAAAAAAGAAAAGAGAGAGAGAAAAAAAAACAGAGATAAAAATATATATATAACGGTCAGTAAACATAAACATCGGAGGCAGAACAAAAAAAGGCGTTGTTGTGGTTTCTGAAGCA
>NC_051413.1:31827199-31827402 GCF_015228065.2 Penaeus monodon
AAAAAAGTAGATGGAGATAAAGGATAAGAGATAACGAATATAGGGAGAAAGAGGAGAGGGAGAGGAGAGGAAGTAGATAAAGAAAGAGACAGGAAAGAAGGAAGAGGGGAAAAGGGAAAAGAAAGAATGAAAGGGAGGAACGAGAAGGAAGGAGAGAGAATTGGAAGAATAGAGACAATAGATGAAAACAGAGGAAAAGAAAA
>NC_051413.1:31827923-31828042 GCF_015228065.2 Penaeus monodon
GCACCCCGCGAAAATGAAAAAAAATGACGTGAATTATATCTATCTCAAAATTCAAAATTCACTCGAAAATGTATCTCTTCTTCCCTCACAAAGAGCTTTTAACATTCCCATTCTCTCTG
>NC_051413.1:31828161-31828342 GCF_015228065.2 Penaeus monodon
GTAATTGTCATTATCTGCTTAATTGTTGTATTAAAACGAGAGAAAGGGATCAGCTGATGGTATGAGATGCGTATTTTTTTTTGTTCTATTGACACTTGTGTTTATATTTTATTGAAGGTCAGATAATAGCATGTTGCGTTGTATTAATAAAAGATTATTGTTTTTTTATGAAGTGATGATT
>NC_051413.1:31829062-31829246 GCF_015228065.2 Penaeus monodon
ACGCAATTTTCACTCCCACTTTTTCGAAAATGAAATCTGTACCAGTGACTACGAAAATTAAAAGAAAATGTTAATACTAAACAGCAAAACCTGCCTTTTGCAAAAACGCACAGTGAGGAAAAGCTGCTTGCAAATATCAACTTCTGCAACGAAGGTCAACTAAACGGTGATCTGGAGCTTGCTT
>NC_051413.1:31829879-31830204 GCF_015228065.2 Penaeus monodon
CTAAATTTCTTTCTCTTTTTTCTCTCTCCTCGCTTGTCTCCCTTCCATCCCCCCCCCCCTCCCCTTACATGGCGTCATGCACTAAAATAGTCTTTAGCGCAGTGAAAGGTCATGCAGTACAAGTTTTTTTTTTTTTTTTACGCCATAGTTTTCATTTATCATATAATTATGAGATATGATATATAAGTTTCCCCGCATTTGGTCTGAGGAGAGAGCACGCGGTGCACATTGTTCGGTTTTGATAGATGTGTCATTGTGTGTGTACGTGTACGTGTACGCAAGAATTTGCACACAAACGCAAGCACTCTTCTTCTTCTTCATCCCT
>NC_051413.1:31831036-31831265 GCF_015228065.2 Penaeus monodon
CGGCGTGTGAGTGTTTTCGCCTTAATCAACAGAATATTTTTTTCGTGCGACTGTCTGTGTGAAATGTCGCCGCAAAACGGGTTTGTCAACGTAACAAATGATGCTATGTGAAAGTTTCTGAGGATAGCAATTTTCGCATCATTTGTGCAACCTTTTTATGATGATTGAGGTCGAACACAAGCATGAACAGAAGTGCAGAGGCAGAGACACAAACGCGTAAACACAGGCA
>NC_051413.1:31832831-31833074 GCF_015228065.2 Penaeus monodon
TTCGTCCACTAAATCCTTCATCCCACCCATCTTTTATTCGCCAGTGTCCCACACCCTTACGTCTCACTACAACTAATTTTACAGCATTAAGAAAAAATGATAAAAGTAAACACGCCATATAACACCAAACCACTCTTAACCCCTCTCTACAAGCTTTTACCTACGCCCACACTCACGCCCACACACTCACCGTCCTATTCTACGCCCACTCCTTAAGCCTCACTTTAAAAGCTTATGATTAAG
>NC_051413.1:31833128-31833195 GCF_015228065.2 Penaeus monodon
TTTTTTCTCTTTTTTTTGTTATAACAGTGGCACGTCTCACTTTCTTGATGTGATATTTTTTTTTTTG
>NC_051413.1:31833737-31834160 GCF_015228065.2 Penaeus monodon
TCCGCCAGCTCTCGTTAAAGTCCACCTACGAGGAAACCCCCCGTGGTTTTATATCTTTGGCTAATTGCGTTGTCTTCTGCCTTCCACCATACTCTCGCCCGGAACATTGGTTTGCCCGCCGCTTTTGTCTTCATTTTCTTTGTTTTCTTTGTCTTTCTTTGCTTTTATGGTCCATTATATGTTTATTTGTTTTCTCTATTTGGCGAGGAGTCGGAATGACGGGAAAGGGATAATGCGTTACGTTTTTTTTCTTCTTGTTTTGGAATGAGGAGGGGAAACGGACGTAAAAAATTTTGTCTTTACGTCCGTGGTCCCTTGTTATCGCGTGTTGCTATGTACTATCTTTATACGTGTATTATTATAGGTTTTATCTTCGTTATCTATATTCTCCCCGTTTCATTATTCATTGATTTACTATACACT
>NC_051413.1:31834219-31834617 GCF_015228065.2 Penaeus monodon
GAAGGCGGCAGACAAGCAAAATCTCCGAATATGTTTCATAAATTGTTTAAACACTTACAGAAACATTGTGTTTGTGTGCTCGTAATGTACATTTATATATCTAACCTCATTTGCTGAATATGCTTTTTATGTAAATCATATATGATCGTGTTCTCACTCGCTTATGTTCACCGTCTATCTGATTACCATAATATAACTAAGCTTGTAACTTCTATTTATTCTTTCAAACCTTTTTTTTTCCCTTTTTGTCTCGTATTTTCCTTCGTTTTTTCATTGAGAAATAAAAATGGGAAAAAGGAAATCAAGACTAAAGGTAATCTCTTTTAGCTTCATTTCTCGAGTTAGAAAAAAGTCGAATAAATGACCCGTTCGTTTTCTTGCCTGAAGAGGAAGGGAAA
>NC_051413.1:31836017-31838098 GCF_015228065.2 Penaeus monodon
ATCTTAATCACTCCAGTGCAATAAAAATAACGAAAAAAAAAATCTTAATCACTCCACAGTGAAAAACGGACGTTAATCCATTATGAGCTAACGATAACGTCCCTTTACTTTCGCTCGTCTTGGTCTTTCGTTAAGGGTCGCGATTCGGCGGTTCTACAAAGCATTAAGTCTTTGGCGAAAAATCTCTTGTGCGATCTCGGGGGTGGGAGAGGAGAAAAAGGATAAAAGAGGGGGAGAGAGAGAGGAAAAAGAAAAGGAGAAAGAGGGGGAAAAGGATAAAAGGAGGGAGGGAGAGGAGAAAAGGATAGAAGAGGGGAGATGGAGAGGGAGAAGAAGGATAAAAAGAGGGAGGAGGGAGAAAGGAATAAAGAGGGATGGGAAGAGGGAGGGAGAAAAAGGATAAAAAAAGAGGGGAAGGGAAAAAAAGAAAGGATAAAAGAGGGAGATGGAAGGAGAAAGAAAAGGATTTAAAGGAGGGGAGAGGGAGAAAAGGATAAAAAAGAGGGATAGAGGAGAAAGGATAAAAGAGGGATGGGAGGGAGAAAAGGATAAAAGAGGGGATGGGAGAGGGAGAAAAGGATAAAAGAGGGGATGGGAGAGGGAGAAAAGGATAAAAGAGGGGATGGGGAGGGGAGAAAAGGATAAAAGAGGGGATGGGAGGGGAAAAGATAAAAGAGGGGATGGGAGAGAGAGAAAAGGATAAAAGAGGGGATGGGAGAGAGAGAAAAGGATAAAAGAGGGGATGGGAGAGAGAGAAAAGGATAAAAGAGGGGATGGGAGAGAGAGGAAAGGATAAAAGAGGGGATGGGGAGAGGGAGAAAAGGATAAAAGAGGGGATGGGGAGAGAGAGAAAGGATAAAAGAGGGGATGGGAGAGGGAGAAAAGGATAAAAGAGGGATGGGAGAGGGAGAAAAGGATAAAAGAGGGGATGGGAGAGGGAGAAAAGGATAAAAGAGGGGATGGGAGAGGGAGAAAAGGATAAAAGAGGGATGGGAGAGAGAGAAAAGGATAAAAGAGGGATGGGAGAGGGAGAGAAAAGGATTAAAAGAGGGATGGGAGGAGAGGAAAAAGGATAAAAAAAAGAAGGGGATTGGAGAGAGAGAAAAGGATAAAAGAGGGGATGGGAGAGGGAGAAAAGGATAAAAGAGGGATGGGAGAGGGAGAAAAGGATAAAAGAGGGGATGGGAGAGAGAGAAAAGGATAAAAGAGGGATGGGAGAGGGAGAAAAGGATAAAAGAGGGGATGGGAGGGGAGGAAAAGATAAAATAAAAGAGGGATGGGAGGGAGAAAAGGATAAAAGAGGGGATGGGAGAGAGAGAGAGAAAAGGATAAAAGAGGGATGGGAGAGGGAGAAAAGGATAAAAGAGGGGATGGGAGAGGGAGAAAAGGATAAAAGAGGGGATGGGAGAGGGAGAAAAGGATAAAAGAGGGGATGGGAGAGGGAGGAAAAGGATAAAAGAGGGGATGGAGGAGGGAGAAAGGAAGAAAAGGATAAAAGAGGGGATGGGAGAGGAGAGAAAAGGATAAAGAGGGGATGGGGACAGGAGAAAAGGATAAAAGAGGGGATGGGAGAGGAGAAAAGGATAAAAAGAGGGGAGGGAGAGAAGAAAAAGGATAAAAGAGGGATGGAGAGGAGAAAAGGATAAAAGAGGGGATGGAGGAGAGAGAGAGAAAAGGATAAAAGAGGGGAGGGAGGGGGAAAAAGGTAAAAGGGGGGGGGGGAGGGGAAAAAAAAAGGGGGGGAAGGGGAAAAAAAAAAAAAAAGGGGGGGAAAGGAGAAAAGGGGGGGGGGGCGGGAAAAAAGGATAAAAGAGGGGGGGAAGGAAAAAAGGAAAAAAGGGAGGGAGAGGAAAAAAAAAAAGGGGGGGGGGAGAAAAAGGAAAAAGGGAAAAAAGGAAAAAGGGGGGGAGGGGGAGAAAAAAGGAAAAAGGGGAGGGGGGGGGGGAAAAAAGGAAAAGGGGAAAAAAAAGGGGAAAAAAAGGGGATGGGGGAGGGGAAAGGGGAAAAAAAAAAGGGAAAGGGGATAAAAGGGGGAGGGGAAAAAAAAAAAAAGAGGGGATGGAAAGGAAAAAAGGATAAAA
>NC_051413.1:31838291-31838813 GCF_015228065.2 Penaeus monodon
GGAAAAAAAGGGAAAAAAAGGGAAAAAAGGATAAAAGAGGGATGGGAAAAGAGAAAAAGGGGGAAAAAAGAGGGAGGGGGAAGGAGAAAAGGATAAAAAGAGGGGATGGGGAGGGGAAAAAAGGAAAAAAGGGGATGGGAAGGGAGGAGAAAGGAAATAAAATAAAAAAAGGGGAGGGAGAGAGAGAACGGAAAAAAGGGGGTGGGAGGGGGAGAAAAGAAAAAAAGGGGGATGGGAGAGAGAAAAAAGGTTTAAAAAGGGGAGGGGAGAGAGAAAAAGGATAAAAGGGGGGATGTGAGGGGGAAAAAAGGTAAAAGGGGGGATGGGAGAGGGAAAAAAGGATAAAAGAGGGATGGTAGAGGGAGAAAGGAAAAAAGAGGGGATGGGAGAGAGAGAAAGGAAAAAAGGGGGGATGGGAGGAGAGAAAAAGGAAAAAAAAGGGGGGGATGGGAAGGGAAAAAAACGGTTTAAAAGAGGGGAGGGAAGGGAAAAAGGAAAAAGGGGGGAGGGAGAGAATGGGTT
>NC_051413.1:31839259-31839459 GCF_015228065.2 Penaeus monodon
CAAAAGAGCAGGTCGCCATATATGGCAGGACAATGGCAAGGCAAGATGCAACCTCGAAGATATATGAAGATCACCGGCACTTTAAATTTAATGCACACAGCAATATTTCAGGCATACGCTGTGGGTCACAGGAAAGCGTAACAAAGATTTCTGTTCTTTTGTAGGAGGTTAATTCTTCGTTGTGGTTTGATGAATGGGTG
>NC_051413.1:31839480-31839552 GCF_015228065.2 Penaeus monodon
TGATTTAGATTATCTGGCTATTGTTTTTTTTCTGTTTTGAGGATATTTTCATGGGTTGTCGGTCTGTCTTCT
>NC_051413.1:31839653-31839778 GCF_015228065.2 Penaeus monodon
CCTCGTTTGCTCTCATCTTGTACGTTTTTTCTCCTTGTTTGTTATCTGATATGGCTGTTTATGATGATTTTTATGTGCTTTCTGTTTACAGCTGTGAGAAAACGATACATGAACAACCTGTAAAG
>NC_051413.1:31841242-31841847 GCF_015228065.2 Penaeus monodon
AACACAAAAAGAAAAACATAAGCAGAGAAACATAAACAGAGAAACAAAACAAGGAACCCTAAACAAACCTAAACAGAGAAACATAAACAGAGAGACGTAAACAGTGCCACATAAACAAGGAAACCTAAACAAACCTAAACAACGCCACATAAACAAGGAAGCATAAACAGAAAAGCATAAACAAGGAAACCTAAACAATCCCAAACAGTGAGACGTAAACAGTGCCACATAAACAAGGAAACATAAACAGCGCCACATGAACAAGGAAACCTAAACAATCCCAAACAGAGAGACGTAAACAGCGCCACATAAGCAAAGGTCCCCGAGCGTCCAGCAGTAATAGAAATGTGCGTGTGAAGGCGAGACACCTGACGAATGATCACTTGCATTTTATTACCTAATTCTGATCTCGGGGAGTGTCTTACAAGTTTTATATGAATATTCAAACCAAGATGCTGCTCTGCCCGGCCGCCTTTCTTAGAAGATGGCGAGATAAGAGCGAGATAACGACTCATCTTGTTTTTTTTTTTTTTTGGGGGGGGCGGGGAGGTTAAGGAGGTGAGGGGGATTTTTATTTTGCTGCTCGTAAATCCAGGAATCTTTGG
>NC_051413.1:31841881-31842369 GCF_015228065.2 Penaeus monodon
CGCTCCTTTCTTCGATTTGTTCACCAGAAGCAAAGAATAAATCTCCTTTTGGGTGAGTCACACGAGGAGAATAATTTACTTAACCAACATTAATTCATTTATTACAAGCCTTCTCTCCTCGTAATTAATAAGACTCGATCGCTTCTTTAATTGATTCTTAAAGGACCAAGGAAGATCGGAAAATTTTAGAGAGGATTTATGTTCTCATATATAACGCTTCTTCTGTCTCCTTCTGCCACGAACAAGTGATTTAAACGCCCAGGGAACAAGTGTTTCTCGGAGAGGGGAGGGGATGGGGGGGGATGACGGGGAGGGAGGGAGGAGGGGATGGGAGGGATGGGGAGGAAGAGGGGGTAAGAGGGGGGAGAGGGAGGGGGAGGGGATGGGAGGGATGGGGAGGGGGTAGGAGGGGATGGGAGGGAGGGAAGAGGGAGGGGGAGGGGATGGGAGGGATGGGGAGGAGGAGGGAGGGAGAGGAGGAAGGGATG
>NC_051413.1:31843007-31843325 GCF_015228065.2 Penaeus monodon
CCAAATATCAAAACCCGATCAGTCTCCAAATCTATACCAAGATGTATGCAAATTAACACGTTTATTGACAATCGCAGCGATTAACCTCAATAGTTAACTAACGAAACCAGCGAACCAAGGGGGTAATTTTAGCCACAAAAGTATTTAATTGGACTCTTTAAGAATTCATAAACAAAAGATGTCATTTTCATCATTATAGCATACCTGTTTTGGACGTGTTTCTAGCCGGTCGACTCTGCAACTAATGAGAGTTTTAACGTGATTAAAAAAAGAAAAAAAAGGGTATGCTGTGTTTATTTGCCTTGTTTTTTTATTATT
>NC_051413.1:31843724-31843825 GCF_015228065.2 Penaeus monodon
GTAAGTAAGCACTCACACATGTGTGTATGTATGTACGTACTCACAAAAGCTTTCATAAATAACCAATAAATCTAGGATACATCGACGCGTTTATCTCTTTA
>NC_051413.1:31844513-31845347 GCF_015228065.2 Penaeus monodon
AATATAGAATAGAGGAAGAGATAAAAGATGAGGAATTTTAAGGAAGAAAAGGGTTAGGGAAATTGGGAAAAAATAATAGGGATTTTTGGGGAAAAATATTAGGAAAATTGGGGGGAAATATTAGGGAAATTGGGAAAAAATATTAGGGAAAGGAAATTGGGAAGAAATATTAGGGAAATTGGGAAGAAATATTAGGGAAATAGGGAGAATTATTAGGGAAATTAGGAAAAACATATTAGGGGAAAATATTAGGGAAAAAAATAGAGAAATTGCGAAAAAAAATATTAGGGAAAAAAGGATAAGGGAAATTATTTTTAAAATATCAAAATAAGAAAAAAAAAACTGGGAAAATAGTAAAAAAAAAATATAGGGAAACAAGAGAAAAAAAATTGGGAAACAGGAAAAAAAATAAGGAAAATGATAACGAGGGACCTTAATCTGAAACGAATAAAATTGATAATAATGACTTGCGAGAATAATTATCCAGCAACGAAATTAACTAATCAACTAATTAACTCAGACCACTACCATAATTTCACAAGACTCGGTTCGAACCTATCGATTTATATCTATCCCTCTTCAAAACGCAAAGAAAAACATTCCAAGGCATAATGACCTTTAAGACGAGGTGATATAAGATCCAAAGTCTTATAAAAATACTCGGTGGGCCTCAATATAACGGGGAGGGGGGGCGGAATATGCGAAAATCGTCTCTATGACGGAAGTACGTAAGGATCAAATCCGAGAGAAATCGATACGATCTGAAATATCCCGTTCATATTTGGCAAATAGAATCTTCAGACATGAGCTAATAAAAGACTTGCAAGGAAGATG
>NC_051413.1:31845431-31845831 GCF_015228065.2 Penaeus monodon
GAGTTCGGTCAGTGAACTAACCTTTAACAGATTTTAAAAGCACAATACGAAAATATTCGCCTCCTAAAAATAGCTGAATTGGCTTCTTGTATTACAACAATCCATTTTTGCATCTTTGTTTAAATAATATTGATCACTATTTGTCCATATAGATTATTTTCTCCGTGATGAATAACTTACTTTAAAACCACACACAAAAAAACGTAAATATTAAAGACTAGAAGTTTTCATTAAAGATTTTATATTCCTGATATTTTGTCAATAAAGTGGTTTGTCTGTCGTGCAAGAATGTGTAATACTGATTTGCATGTTGGCGTGAAGGATGTTGTGAAAAGGATTAGTAATCTTTGTACAGACATTGAGAACTTGTCTGGAGGGACCATTAGGACATATATCGGTC
>NC_051413.1:31846226-31846739 GCF_015228065.2 Penaeus monodon
CATCAGGTGACGCGAAGGGTCCAGCTCCAACCTGGCAAGACTGAGTAATGGGTCTGATAATGAAACAAGAGGAAGAAAAGACTTTTAAAATTCGAGCACGTCTATTGGTCGACACACGCACATCGTCAAGTGTTGCCAGAACGCGCGTACTGATGATAATTATAATGACAGAATTCGCTCTAATTAGTGTTAAGGACGTTTTGCTTATTCGATTCCATTATATTATGTATAGGAAAGAGGATACTTTTAACTGACGCTTGTAATGCTAATGGTGTTTTTCTTCAGCCTATTGCATAAAATGCATTTAATCTATTGTGGATAAGGATAGGAATGCATGAGTTCGATGGGACAAAATTAATACCTTTTCTCTCTTATATTTCCTTGCTGATCTATTCAAATTAGCACTAAAACGGTTTCTATTATTGTTGATACTGCAAAGCTAAAACACTAGAGAGTTTTTACCTTAATAGATTGAATATCACTTTCGCAAAATCATTAAGGAAAAGCAAAATC
>NC_051413.1:31847237-31847483 GCF_015228065.2 Penaeus monodon
TTCCTTACAAAATGCAATAATAAGGGAAAAATTTACAATATCTAATAACTTTAGTGTCTAATTTCTCTTCTGTTTACTATTCATGTTCTTGTTATGCATTGGTCGTCAGTCAAAACATGTAGTGTATCTGCAAATACCAGTCTAAGCCTTGTAACCTAACCTTGTGAAGAGATTCTTATCAGTACTGCAAAGTTTGATTACCGAGGTTGACATAAACATGAACAAATATCGTGTTTGTATAAATGT
>NC_051413.1:31847571-31847757 GCF_015228065.2 Penaeus monodon
TATGGCTTATTATTAATAGTTGAAGGGGAGGAAAAGATATAGGCTAAAAGGGGTCGTTGAAAAAGTGAGGTCGTTGTTTTGAAAATCGAAATTTACATTAACTCTAAATGCTTATGCTAAGTTAGGAATGCAGGATCGAATTATGGTCACCAAAACCGCCGTCAATGTGATTTGCATATTCTTATC
>NC_051413.1:31848036-31848210 GCF_015228065.2 Penaeus monodon
AAACAATATGGCATTCTCTCGATATAATTAGGCCACACCTACAAACTCCATACTCGCAGAATATATAATATCAATGCTTATCTGTATATCTGTATATTAACAAGTCATTAGAAATTTTAGACGCCTTTTGAACTTACTGGTCTAATTAACAAATACTGGATTGTTGTGAAACCA
>NC_051413.1:31849618-31849808 GCF_015228065.2 Penaeus monodon
GCACGAAAACACGAGCATCTTTCTCCGTGTCCGCAAACCCCGTTGCAAGATACATATCAACGGAACTTTTGAATATTGAAGCTGACAGAAGATACGTGTTCTCAACAAGTGTCTGCTGTTGGTCTTCCTGTGGGGCTAGCAAGTTGCAGAATGTCTTTGCAAGAGGATTTGAACATCTTGCGTGGGGTGA
>NC_051413.1:31851089-31851305 GCF_015228065.2 Penaeus monodon
CCCGGCATCCCAACGGGCACATTTCGCAAGCAAAACCACCCACAAAACGGACTCGAAAAATGTAGAATAAACGGGTAGACTAAAGAGTAGACTAAAATAAAAGAAAAAAAAAGAACCCAAAGAACCCAAAATGAATATAAAAAAAAGAAAGATATGAAAATCAAGACGGAAAAAAAAAAGAAATCTGTGATGTGTATTTATAGTTTTTCTTTTGAT
>NC_051413.1:31851482-31851792 GCF_015228065.2 Penaeus monodon
AAACAACGATAACAATAATATAAGAGCTTTAGTACAAAGGAAAAGTTGTACAGAAATAATGACAATGATAATACGTTGTTGCATATGCACCCCCCCCCCCAGCCTTGCATAACTAGCCACTGTGTTCAGGACCAAGGTATTTGCGGATCTCACAGCCTTTTAAAAACGGCCGTGGAGAGAGTGAAAGGAGGAAAGAATGAAAGAAGGAAATATGGAAAACATGATAGAAGGAATGAAGGAGAGAATAGAAGTAGGGAAGGAAGAGAGGAAAAGATAGGTAGAAAGTATCGTGTAAAAGTTAACGGGTGGA
>NC_051413.1:31851929-31851995 GCF_015228065.2 Penaeus monodon
AAAATATATGAGTCTTTTGTGATTTTATAACTGTTTAAAATTCCTTGATATGTTGGGATAAAAGTA
>NC_051413.1:31852425-31852877 GCF_015228065.2 Penaeus monodon
AAGCCATAACCACTGCAACAATTATAAGCGGAGCATACTGTACATCATATCATTAGTACAAACGGGTTCATGCAATGACTTACGTGTGCATGCGCGTGGATATCCATCGTATGCAACATGAAAGTGCACACACACCTGGAGCACAAAACCGAAAGGTCAGGCATAATTTATGAGGAGAGAGCCGTTTAATCACTATATGATTAGCTGATCTTTAATTGGGTATTGCATGCAGGTTAATGAAGTCAGCATTTATCATTTATGGTAATCTCTCGTTTTGTGGCAATGCATGAGCGAAGATGCCCTAAATAGGTGTATGTATATCTTCGTTTTGGTCTCTTGCAATATCGGGGGTTGAGATGCAAAAAAAAAAGACAGGTGTGCAACGAAACTGCCACACATGCAACAGCAGACGCCCACGCATGCAACGCTGAGTGAAGAGGGAGATGATGATG
>NC_051413.1:31855050-31855412 GCF_015228065.2 Penaeus monodon
CATCTGGCGCTATGACTAAGCATATAAGTGAAACTGATCAGTAAAAATCAAATTACTAGTAATAACACTGCAATAGATAATACTAAAACGAAGCAAAAAACATAGACAGTAATATAATATATAACTAACTTTGGCAAAAGTTGTTATACTGATAAGGATCAAAGGTCAGTTTCATATTAATTGCTTTAATTACTTGTTTTTAGTCATTAAGAAAAGGTGTTCAAAGTTGCTGTCACAAGAGATTGCACATTGAGAGCTGAGTATATATCATTCGTGTGATAAACTTAATTTTGCACACTTCATTACTGCGTGTTATCTCTCTTATCCTAGCCAGTTTCTAAACACTTATATTTTTAATTAAG
>NC_051413.1:31856754-31857037 GCF_015228065.2 Penaeus monodon
GAATAGAGAAGATAAGATATGAGAGAAATGAAAAAGAAATCCACACTCAACAGCATCTGCAGTACACTCATTCGTCCCTCTGACAGACAATGTGATTAATGAGCACAATAATACCGATGGCAGCCTTATCAGGGGGTATTCAGCATGATAACAGTGTTGGCAAGCAGAGACACCATAAGTCATGAGGATGAGGAATGGCCGAGTATGATCATTTCGGTGGCGATGCTTGAGCTGGCTTCGTTAATAAGTTCATTGAAACCAATTTTTTTTTTCTGAACTCGAC
>NC_051413.1:31857059-31857155 GCF_015228065.2 Penaeus monodon
GGTGGATAATTTGTGTCTTGGCTTTTTGAGGAAGTCTTGGCTGGTGTTTGGTTGAAGGAAAGGCTGTGCTTGTGTGTCGGATTTTTTTTTGTGTTT
>NC_051413.1:31857573-31857703 GCF_015228065.2 Penaeus monodon
TTGACAGTAATGTCATAGAATCAAGCAAATAAACAAGCTCGCACTACACATCCCTTTAAATGGCGCACAAGATAAACAAGGCGAAAATAATATGACAATAAATAATGCTTATATCCAGGCCCCCTAATAA
>NC_051413.1:31858395-31859746 GCF_015228065.2 Penaeus monodon
AACAGAGAAGAAAAGAGAGAAAATAACCCATTTAGAGAGAACGATGACATAGTAACCCTAAAGGGAAATGAAAGAACCAAATAGAAGAAGATGAAAGAATAAGGTAATAAATCACACACAAAATAAGAAGTCACGAACAGCAAAAACGGAGAAGACGAGAATAACAGAGATAACAAGAAGAACACGGAATCACCTAACCTCAAGAAGAAAAGAATCAAAAAATCTCACACCAAAATAAAGATCCGAAGAACAGAGACAAACGGAGCTAAAACGGAAAGAACACCAAGACACAGAAGAACCGGAAAAACACCTAACCCACCCTGCCTCCTCTTCCCTGTGATTTTTCATAACTATTTGCATGAGAAAACTCTGTCCCAGCTAGACACTAGAACAGGAAAACGGAAAGAACACAGAAGACCAAAGAACCGAAACCACCTAACCCCGCCCTCTCCTACTTCCCTGTGATTTTTCATAACATTTGCATGAGAGAAACTCTGTCACAGCTAGAACACGAAGAACAGAGAAAACGGAAGAACACAGAAACCAGAAGAACACAAAGAACACGAAAAACGAAACTACCTAATTTCCTCCCGCGCCTGCTCTCCTACTTCCTTGATTTTTCTAACATTTTGCTGTAGAAACTCTGTTCACAGCTAGAACACGAAGAACGAAAAAACGAGAAGAACACAGAAAGAAAAGAAAACAAACGAGAACAAAAACCTAAACCACGCTGGCTCCTACTTCCAGATGATTTATCATAACATTTGCATGAGAGAAACTCTGTCACAGCTAATCACAGGACACACAGCAATCCTGAATGTCTTGCTCCCCGTGGATCCGGTCGGAGTGTGGGCGTGGGTGGGGGTGGGGGGTGATGGGCGTGAGGAGGGTGAGGGAGGAAGGAAGGAGGGGGGGAGGGGAGTGTGAGGGAGGTGGGAGGGGTGTGGGGGGGGAAGAGGAAGGGGGGAGGGGCATGGGGGTGAGGGAGGAGGGAGTTTTTTTTTAGGGGGGGAAGGAGGAGGGGGCGGAGGAGAAAGGGGTGGGTGTCTGGTGGAGGATGAGGGGGATTGAGGGAGGAGTGGGGGAGAGGAGTGTGAGGGAGGAAGGAGGGGGGTATCAGGAGGGGAGAGGTGGAGGAGAAAGGGGTGTCTGGCGGGGGAAGGGGGCGTGAGGGTGGGGAGGGGAAGAAGGACGGGGGGGTGAGGGAGGCAGGAGGGGTGAGGAAGAGAAGGGGGAAGGGGGGAGGGCGGAGAGGAGTAGGTAGAGGGGGGGAGGGGAGGATGGGGGAGTAGTGGAAAGGAGTGGGGGAGGGGGGAGACAGGGGTATATAAGGCAAGGAGGAGGAGGATAT
>NC_051413.1:31860910-31861144 GCF_015228065.2 Penaeus monodon
TGCATTATCAAGGACCTATTTAGGTGTTTGGATTAACATAGACGAATATTTTGTGTGATTTTTATATTTTGTATTTTATTCTATCAGATGATTTATGAATAGAAGAAGCCGTTAATCTTGTGCAACTATGTTTTGCAATTAGATATGGAGATTTAAATGCGTTTATTGTAAAGCGTGATTTTTTTATACATATGCAAATACTTTTCCCTAATCATTCTACATATCGAAATGTTG
>NC_051413.1:31861280-31861395 GCF_015228065.2 Penaeus monodon
TAATAGGGTTATTTGGTTCTGCATTTCAGGGCAAAATATATGTTGATAAAAGTAAAGCATATACTGTATAGTCAGTGATTTATTGATTGATATATGGATAAAACATTATGCCACG
>NC_051413.1:31861600-31862306 GCF_015228065.2 Penaeus monodon
TATGTGAGAGCGTTTGTGTGTTTGTCCTTGTTACTGTTCTTATTCTGATTCTCACAATCATTCTCGTTTTGATCATCCTAGGTTGATCGCCGTCATTATCATTTCATTGCTGATGTTATTACTGTTCTTTTATCATTGTGTGTCCCTTTTACCCCCAACGCTATCTTCACTATCACTATTAACTATCATTTTCACCATCCTCATCCTCCAAAAGGGTGATATATATACACAAAGTATTGTCTTTGTGTTTTCTTGCTTGGGAAATTTTATCCACTAGATCAGCCGCGAACAAGTTGGAAAAATTATTTGTAAAAGATGTATGAAGATTTCGATGTTGACATTTTGTTAACAAAGGCTCATATTTTCCGGTCTATTAAAGATTCTGAACTGATTACTGTCACCTTTTCGGTTTTACACTTTTCACGGTGTCAACTATACTGATTGTGAAAATAATTCCTTACAGACCAGTTTAGCATTATGTTGCGCCTATAATTCCAGTTGCATTTTCTCTTTCTGTTTTTTCTTCATTTATTTGTCTGTTTTTTTGTTTATCTTCGCTCTTATGTGCTTTTCTTGCAAATGGCAGCCACCCCGTATACATTCTGTCTTTGTTCTCATCTTGCAACTAATTTCTAAGTCCTCACCTATTAATTTGTCAACGTCTTTGCGAGCGAGCAAGATGAGCAATTGAGCTTCTTGATGAAAG
>NC_051413.1:31864366-31866263 GCF_015228065.2 Penaeus monodon
AAGAAAAAAAAAAAATCAAATTCCATTCTTTTGGATTTATGACACGGATTTATGACACGATTATTTAAAAAATCAAATTCCATTCTTTTGGATTTATGACACGGATTTATGACACGATTATTTGAATTCATGACCCGTTTGAGGTGGATTTATGACACGGATTTATGACACGATTATTTGAATTCATGACCCGTTTGAGGTGGATTTATGACACGGATTTATGACACGATTATTTGAATTCATGACCCGTTTGAGGTGGATTTATGACACGATTATTTGAATTCATGACCCGTTTGAGGTGGATTTATGACACGGATTTATGACACGATTATTTGAATTCATGACCCGTTTGAGGTGGATTTATGACACGGATTTATGACACGATTATTTGAATTCATGACCCGTTTGAGGTGGATTTATGACACGGATTTATGACACGATTATTTGAATTCATGACCCGTTTGAGGTGGATTTATGACACGGATTTATGACACGATTATTTGAATTCATGACCCGTTTGAGGTGGATTTATGACACGGATTTATGACACGATTATTTGAATTCATGACCCGTTTGAGGTGGATTTATGACACGATTATTTGAATTCATGACCCGTTTGAGGTGGATTTATGACACGGATTTATGACACGATTATTTGAATTCATGACCCGTTTGAGGTGGATTTATGACACGGATTTATGACACGATTATTTGAATTCATGACCCGTTTGAGGTGGATTTATGACACGGATTTATGACACGATTATTTGAATTCATGACCCGTTTGAGGTGGATTTATGACACGGATTTATGACACGATTATTTGAATTCATGACCCGTTTGAGGTGGATTTATGACACGGATTTATGACACGATTATTTGAATTCATGACCCGTTTGAGGTGGATTTATGACACGGATTTATGACACGATTATTTGAATTCATGACCCGTTTGAGGTGGATTTATGACACGGATTTATGACACGATTATTTGAATTCATGACCCGTTTGAGGTGGATTTATGACACGGATTTATGACACGATTTTGTTTTTAATTCGTGGCCAATTTCATGCAGATTTATGACACTGATTTCTGACACGATTTTTTTAATTCATGGCCAATTTCATGCGGATATATGACACGGATTTATGACACGATTTTTTTGAATTCATGACCAATTTCATGCGGATATATGCACGTTTTTTAATTTCCAATTTCATGCAGATATATGACACGGATTTATGACACTATTTTTTTTTTTTTTTAAATTCATGGCCAATTTCTTGCAGATTTATGACACAGGTCGGAGGACTGTCTTACGCCCTCGAGGTGGGTGGGTTCGAGGCGGTGGGCGTGGTTATCCTGCCTCTCTATCTTTCACTTGATTGATAACGATGGGTGGGTTGGGTTGGGGTGGGCAGAGGAGGTGGGTAGAGTGAGGGTGGGTTGGGGTGGAGAGAGGGAGGTAAGGTGGGTGGGCAGGGTGGGTGGGTGGTGGGGAGAGTGAGGTAGGGTGGGTGGTGAGTCAGGTGGACGGTGGGTTGAACAGAGAGAAGAGGCAGGCAGGTTGGGTTGGGGTGGGGAGCGAAGAGTGGGGTGGGTAGGGGTGGGGAGAGGGAGGTAAAGTGGGTGGGCAGGGTGGGTTGGGGTGGGGAGAGAGAGAGGTATGGTGAGTGGGCAGGGTGGGTAGGGGGTGGGGAGAGAGAAGTAGGGTGGGTTAGGTGGTGGGTTAGGTGGTGGGTAGAGAAAGGTGAGGTGGGTGGTGGGTCAGGTAGACGGTGGGTTGAACAGAGAAAGGTGGGTTGAGTGGGTGGGTTTCGTGGAGGGCGGAGAGACGATGAGGGGGGTGGGGAGGGATAGTGAGGAGGGGGTTGTGGTCATTTCTTTTTCTCTAGA
>NC_051413.1:31867328-31868202 GCF_015228065.2 Penaeus monodon
CATTACCTGGAGCTTTGTCACCCACACGAGGATTATATATATTACGTAATATTTATGGCTACTAATCGTGAACATAAGCCTTTTACAGCCTTCTATTAGTGCCTGGGAAAATTTACAGCATGTCTCAGGCAAAACTAAATTGATAGGCTTTACATTCTGTCAGTATTATGCCTGACCTAATTAAAAGACCGAGTTTGGCTTACGTAATATTAATATGATAGTGATATGATGATATTAATTATGATTAAGTGTAAGCTATATAGATTTTATTAAGTACATGATCTTTCTCTCTCTCTTTTTTTTTAAATGATCATATTCACTTTTGTAATATTACTGTAAGCATTAAAGCGGATATCAAAATGATAATCCGAATTAATTATGAAAATAAAGCATGATATATTAATTTTATGTATCCCGTGGCTCTCATTAAAGTGAAATTTTAGTTTTGATATTAGCAAACTTCTAAAAGTGAATATTGCTATGATATCATTAATCATACTTAAATTCTTGCATAATATCCTCCTTTTATGCATAAACTTACTTAAGATATAGTATTCACCTTCATAACACAAGTGCGAAGTTAAGAGCGTATTGTTATATGCTTACATTAATTAGGAAATAAAATACTGTATAAAATCCAACCGTTATGCAAAAACCACCTTAGTGTAAAACATGGTGTTTATTTATTCATCAGTAACACAGTTCTAATATCTAACAGAATGTTCTAAAATTTAAACATTATATATAAAAAACTGCAGGTGAAATTGAGTCATATTATGTGACCAATATGCTTCGTTAACATAGACTGTTTATTTAAGTAACATAGAAATACTGAACTCATATTGGCTAAGAAAACACAGGACTAGTTATGAGG
>NC_051413.1:31868897-31869604 GCF_015228065.2 Penaeus monodon
CAAGTCCACAATAAAGTCTGGAGCGAGAGTTAAAAACGAAATCATCAATAATATAAGCTTTCAATAAAGTTGTCCACCGGGATCACTTTGCAATGTCTCGCAACAGGCAACTTAGCCTCGGATTGGCAGTTCTCGCCTTCATTGCTTATCTGATTGCATAATTCTCATTTAGATCCTTTAGACGATAAAGGGAGACTGGCAGGAGTTGCATGCAGATCATAAAAAAACGAGTGTAGGCTAGATGATGATCTTTAAAAGGAAAAAAAGAGAGAGAGAAAAAAAAATCTAAAAACAAGATTGGAAAAATAAACCAAACAATAAAAAAATAATAATAATAAACATCAATATGATATTTTTAATCTTAAAATGGGATTATTAGCATATGATTATCGTATGTTAATAACAAGGGACACATGCTAATTAAAATAGAAAACGTAACTTTGATTTAATGAGTGTCCGCTGTGTGTCTTCAGGAGACTCACAACTATTTTAACAGGCGATATATCATTGCTAAATCATGTATTGATTATCGATGGTGATTGCAGAGGTTGCAGAAGAGTAACGAGGTGATGGAGAAGGACGAGAAAGAGGAGATGGAGGATAGAAGGTTAGTATGGAATGGGAAAGGAACTGAAGAAGAGGGAGGGAAGAAATTTAAGAAGGATGAGGAAAAGAATGAGAAAGATGATAATGAAAAGGAAAAAAAA
>NC_051413.1:31869851-31870323 GCF_015228065.2 Penaeus monodon
ATCCTAATGAGATATCAAAACACAACATACTGAATCCATTATGGAAACCTCACAGCGAGAAAAGTGGTGCAGCAGATTGAGAAAAACAACATCAGAAAAAAAAAACTTGATTTTTAAATCAATATAAACGTAAACGATCTCAACCAAACACAGATTAGAACAAATAATACCCATTAAAAATCAAAATACATTTAATTTGTCTACCCATAAGGCTCATCAAAAATAAAATTTCAAACTATTGGCAGTAAACCATTTAGCACAGTAGGGATCATCCCAATTAAGAGATATTCACCAATTAAGATAAACTCTAATTGATATACTGAATAGCGGGACCAAAGCTGGTTGCAAAAAACATCTGCTATTGCTTAAAATAAACAGTTTATTTAATAAAATCAGAGGAAATATGTCGAGAGAGATATATTAGATATTAATATGGATAATATTGACGTGTGTTTACCTCCTCGATTGACAA
>NC_051413.1:31870547-31870768 GCF_015228065.2 Penaeus monodon
TCTTTCCAGTGCCATTATATAACTGTGATGGAAGACTAGCCAACTGTCGAAAACTATATAAAATTATATATATATAAAAAGGTCGATTTATGAAGAATATGCCACTTGATAGATGGACTGTCACCTTCCTTTAAATTTCCTTCGCCAATTTTGGAATTTTGGGGATGAACAAGTGTTTGATTTTACCTTAAAGTGCATTATGGCGTGTTATGTATTTGGAA
>NC_051413.1:31871155-31871404 GCF_015228065.2 Penaeus monodon
CACACACACAACCATCTATAAACCACACGTACAGTTAGCCATAAACACACATACTTCAGCGCTTTGATAAAGTTCTTTAGAAAAACGTGCTTGCGGTCAGAATTCCTGTGACGAGAGCACTTTCTTGCGTGATCTAAGAAGCAAATCTTTTCGACACCTGAGACGCTCTATTCACAACTCCCAGAAGTGGGCGTGAGAACTTTTGCAAATACATTGAAAAAAGGTTGCAGTAGTGCTATGATTTTGGGT
>NC_051413.1:31871659-31871774 GCF_015228065.2 Penaeus monodon
TTTCAACGGCATGGGTGAGATTACACTGTTAACGTAATAATGATTATTATACAGGTGATGATGTATCAGGCTGGGTATATTTTTTGGATAATTTTGGATGGGGAGAAAAAGGTAC
>NC_051413.1:31871875-31871970 GCF_015228065.2 Penaeus monodon
AATAGATAGTGAAAAAGATGAGCTGGTAGTTTATCATTTGCTAAACATGAGAGGAGATAACGGTGAAGGATGAGATTTGAGTTATCTTTGGGTTA
>NC_051413.1:31873634-31873957 GCF_015228065.2 Penaeus monodon
TGCAGCTTATCCCCCCCCCCCCATTTCCCTCCCCCCCTCAAGGAAAGCTGATTTATCTTCTCTAATTGCACCTGTTGCCAGTCCTTATTTCGTGTGCCCGTTAATGCAACATGTTGTCCGGAGTGATGCAACTTGCAACGAAAGAGGCCTTCAGTCCCGAGGACATTGCAAATGGCACACGGGCGTGGATCATCGTGTCTTTATGTTGTTGCAGATGTTGCAAGTAGATGATATGCTAATCTCCTTGAGTTTTATAATGACCAACGTCTGGTGGTTCCGTCTCCATCTCTTAAAGAGTTAAAACACAGGAGAAGTGATATCAA
>NC_051413.1:31874476-31874631 GCF_015228065.2 Penaeus monodon
TATTTCACCAACATTCTCAACCGTGAAATTGTATAACTTATAAGTATTCTTCAATGTCTGCAAGATATGCAACTTGCAAAAAAATCGAGAGAATTTGGTCCTTCTTTTGCAGGCTCCTTGGCGTTAAAATCAAGGCAGTTAGCGAAGAAGACGAA
>NC_051413.1:31874921-31875267 GCF_015228065.2 Penaeus monodon
AGGCATATCAAAATGAAACTCTATATAAGGCGCCTCTTAATTACTAATGAACGTTCTTCCTTATAGGTGCAGAAGGAGGGGAGGAGGAAGGGAGGAAGGAGGAGGAAGGGAGGAAGGAGGAGGAAGGGAGGAAGGAGGAGGAAGGGAGGAAGAAGGGAGGAAGGAGGAGGAAGGGAGGAAGGAGGAGGAAGGGAGGAAAGAAGAGGGTTGGGTATCGACCGAACTACTGCGTGCTATTGTGGTGCCATCTTCGAGCTGCCTCCGTTCGATCCCCTGAAGATTAATAAGCATTTGGGATGCTGTTTTAGGGAGGTCATGGTCGAGGGAGGAAGGCGGTGTGAAAAAT
>NC_051413.1:31876740-31876839 GCF_015228065.2 Penaeus monodon
CCAATAAGCCTTTTGTCTTTTCCACTGTTTAGAAATACCTCTGAAAGGTCAAAGGTCACGCCAGCTCCCGGCACCGATCTGCTCTGCCTGGACGAGATA
>NC_051413.1:31877541-31877919 GCF_015228065.2 Penaeus monodon
GTCTAAAATCTATAATAAATAATTCAATAATTCTGATACCAGCAAGATATCCCAGATGTGATTAACTAAAATCTCTGAATTTTCAGTTCATTCTCATCAACAATCAATTTTTTTTTTTTTAAGCCAAGAATCTTAATCACGTTGCATATTAAAGAATAATTTGAAATTTTTACTATAATTATTACTGTTATATGCAAATGATGCCAATTATCAATTATGAATTTATTAGTGATTTGGTCGATGAAGTTTTGATAACGGAGAATTTTTTTTTTCGAATATTATCTTTATCGAGAGAAAATGATTTGTGAAGTGATGATAATGAATGATAATGAATGAATTAACGAATTGATGAATAAAGATGTAGATGAATAAAGATGG
>NC_051413.1:31878967-31879206 GCF_015228065.2 Penaeus monodon
CACGCATCGCTATTTATTCTAGAATGATATTATCAAACCTACTGTATTGTCACCTGATCAAAATTATTAAAAGATCCTTAATATTTCGACATATATTTCAGTTTTTGCTAAGGGGGGATAAAAAACAGGATACGCACGTATTCGTAAGGTCGAATCTCCCATAAGATAAGGTCAGTGAAATAGACCTTGAACGCATTCTTCTGTTGAAGATAAGTTTTTTAGTCTATTGCCATCTACTA
>NC_051413.1:31879718-31880159 GCF_015228065.2 Penaeus monodon
GCGACCTAATCCCTATCAGAACTGCCCATGCTAAGATCCCAGATTAGTGTCACAAAAGACATCATACTGCTACACCATACTGCTACGTCACTCTGCCTGTTACACCATGGAGATCACTATAGACAGATCAACAGAGGTATCAGTGTGGTTTTACAAGATTTTTTTTTTTAAAGGATGGATATGATACTTGAGGATTTTTCTTTTTTTCTTATTTTTAGATGTCAGTGGCAAGTTTTTTTCTGTGTATAGTAGGATTCTTATAGGATTGGGATTAGTATAAAGTTATCAATCACCTTTGTTTTGTTTTTGATGGTTGTTGGGACTAAATTGACTTTGGGGTTTTATTAAACATGTGATATTAACAATGGTGTTTTATAAGCTAATGACTATGACAACAGTAGTATGCTGGAATTACGTATGCAATACTGTACGATCATATCC
>NC_051413.1:31880663-31880892 GCF_015228065.2 Penaeus monodon
ACACACACACCTCGGGTACAAAACAAGGCGATTATAACACAGAGAGATATACTTCTGATTATCTAAATAGCTTCATGATTACACATCTCCGAGGCCGCTTATTCTATCATCTTCAAGTTGACTCCACCTTAAAACACGAAGTTGCAAAAAAAGGACATAGGTACTCTCGGAAGGGTGTTGATGGTTGTATCTTTTTTTTTTTTTTTTGGGGGGGGGGTGAGGGAGTCGA
>NC_051413.1:31881366-31881537 GCF_015228065.2 Penaeus monodon
GGCTATGCTGGTAATAAGTTCAGGTAATAAAGAATAGTATTATCATAGTCCCCCCTGAACGAAATATTCTTGGTAACTGATTCAAGGCGCCGTGCAAGTGTGGTGTCCTTTTTTTTTTTTCTTCTTCTTTATTGTGGGGGGGAGGGTACGTTGCAGATGAAATCTTTTGCA
>NC_051413.1:31881729-31881946 GCF_015228065.2 Penaeus monodon
TTTCTCTCCCTAGTCAGATAGATACCGATATCTGAATATGCAAATCAGAAGCCAAACCGAAGAAAGAAACACCCAAAGGGATAATTATGAGGAGGAGGAAGATAGTGATTATGATATCAAACCCATTTTATAATAACGGCAAAAGCAATCATATGATAATTACAGTAACTGGACAAACAATAACCGCAACTCTGATCATAATAGCATAATTAAGTAC
>NC_051413.1:31882001-31882578 GCF_015228065.2 Penaeus monodon
GGAATTATCAGCCTCACTCACACCGAGGATGAAATCGATAACGAGATAACGTGTAAAAAAGATAAGAATTCCTACCACTGAGACATTCCATTCCGTTCCCTGCATCGAAATTCTTTTGGACCTTGGGAGAAAAAGGAGAGTTTAGGAGAGTTTATCGCTTTATGACACTCGACACCTGACACGGAGAGTCATTTACGATAGCTGGATGAGGGCGGAGACGTCGATAAGGGCGATTATTGATGTCTATATCAGGCGTTTCGAGGACTTCTGTGCTGCCGAGATTCTGGTGGTTGATATTCGTGTGTGTGGGGGGGGGGGGAGGGGGGGAGGGGGGGGAAAAGGGGAGGGGAGAGAAAAGGGGAGGGGGGGAGGGAGGGGAGGGGGGGGAGGGGAAAGGGAAAGGGGAAAAAGGAGGGAGGGGTGAGGGGGGAAGGAGGAAAGGAAAAGGGGAAAGAGGAGGGGAGGGGGAAAAAGGGGAGGGAGGAAGAGAAAAAGGAGGGAGGGGAAAGGGGAATTTAAAGAGAAAGAGGGAGCAAAAGGGGGAAAAGGGGAATGGGGGAAAAAATAGGAGGGGGGA
>NC_051413.1:31883785-31883959 GCF_015228065.2 Penaeus monodon
AGAATTCTGTTCCCTGAGAGGTAGGGATGTGTTCAATAAAAATGCCAATTTCATGCAGCTTCCTTTGGTATCGGTAAAGGAACAAATATTGATGATTCCCTGGTGATTCAACTTCCTGGATTACATAGACAAGAACTTAAATAAAAAGAAGAAAAGCAGGCGTGCAGAGACGAC
>NC_051413.1:31884154-31884539 GCF_015228065.2 Penaeus monodon
CTGAACAGCTGCAACAATTATGACAAGGCTCAACCTACAGGTATGTCGATGGAACCAACACACATATTTGGCAGTACAGAGATTACTCGCCTTACACATTTGGCAGAGGGAGGAAAGCTTTTCCACTACCAAACCCACAACTTAACTTAATTTGATGGCTCGCTGGCTCATTACTTTGCAGTCGCGAGCCTCGGGTCATGGAGAAAATTGAGACTTTTTTTGCTTTTTTTACGTGATAGCGTTTAGGATCAACAGCTGATTCGAGATGTATATTTTTTTCTCCGTAAATAACACGAAAGTATAATGTGCCTGATCGTACCAATTAGTGAGAAGAGCCGTGGATATATAGAACTTGGATAGAAAGTGTGGATATGAGTGTGTGTGT
>NC_051413.1:31884688-31884835 GCF_015228065.2 Penaeus monodon
TAACAGCTGTAATGACCAACAGAAAAATCTCACCACAAAATTCTAGATTAATAAAAGGGCCCGTCATTAACCAACGTGTGCAGGCAGACTGGTCTAAGCCGGAGATTTCAACGCAGCGAAGCACCAGATAGTGAGCCTCGCTTCTTG
>NC_051413.1:31885587-31885871 GCF_015228065.2 Penaeus monodon
GAGATTATAGTATGGATCTCTGTTAGCATCGGAATGCCTGCGTGCAAGAGCTTACTACTATGAATATAAATGGTACACTATATGCAAATGCATTCACGCATATATATATGCAAGTATTTTAGTGCCTGCATGTTTGGGCTGTGCATGACTCATCCACACAGCTTTATCGGCTTATCACCTCTTGATGTAGTCCGCTGGTGCTTCTGCAGCTCATACATACACATTGATACGTGTGTTTATTAGACATGATACCCACTGTACCTATCTGCGTGCGTATTTATGCA
>NC_051413.1:31886401-31886721 GCF_015228065.2 Penaeus monodon
ATAAGAACGATGGGCAAAGAACGACGAAAAAGATAATGAGATATAAGTATTATCAGATGACTATCATTGCGCAGTTAAGTATTCGTAGATAAGGAATTAACGATCTTTATATCTTTCTGTGAGCGGCGCCTGGTTTCCTGTGGCTGGAGAGGATCGCCCTAGCAGCTGTGCAGCAACTGGGTAGCAATTGCTCGTGCTAAGCTTTTAAAGCAACATCAACATGTCCCAGCATATGAACACATACACACAAACGCGTGCGTACATTTACGCATATACACATGCAATAAGAAAAAACAAACATATACTGTAATTCATACATT
>NC_051413.1:31886953-31887752 GCF_015228065.2 Penaeus monodon
TGCCTCCAAGAGGAGTGAAGGAATCCCGGAGCGCAAGTCTGGCTCCTTGAAGATCTCCGACGAAACCTTCGATCTGCGTCACGTCTCGCTCGCCCTCGCCTCCGCCTCCCCCATCGCCGCCTCGCCTCCGCCTCCCCCTTCGCGCCTCGCCTCCGCCTCTCCCTTCGCCGCCCTCGCCTCCGCCTCCCCCATCGCCGCCTCGCCTCCGCCTCCCCCTTCGCCGCCCTCGCCTCCGCCTCCCCAATCGCCGCCCTCGCCTCCGCCTCCCCCTTCGCTG
The DNA here is from genome assembly GCF_015228065.2 of Penaeus monodon. Classification (NCBI taxonomy): domain Eukaryota; kingdom Metazoa; phylum Arthropoda; class Malacostraca; order Decapoda; family Penaeidae; genus Penaeus; species Penaeus monodon. The sequence goes on from NC_051413.1 coordinate 31,887,231, forward strand.
CCCTCGCCTCCGCCTCCCCTTCGCCGCCCTCGCCTCCGCCTCCCCCTTCGCCGCCCTCGCCTCCGCCTCCCCCTTCGCCGCCTCGCCTCCGCCTCCCCCTTCGCCGCCTCGCCTCCGCCTCCCCCTTCGCCGCCTCGCCTCCGCCTCCCCCTTCGCCGCCCTCGCCTCCGCCTAACCCCATCGCCGCCCTCGCCTCCGCCTCCCCCTTCGCCGCCCTCGCCTCCGCCTCCGTGTTCGTCTCTCCATATCCTAATGCACTTATTTCCATTTACATAAAGATCTCAGCATCCAATTCAATCTCAATTTACTCACAAATCAATTCCCTAGAACGAAATGCTCAGTCGTCTTCACCCGACCCAACGAAATACGAACAAAAAGATAAATAAATTCAGTTGCTAATCCCACATAGTATGCTCAGCCATACCCACTCGCCTGGAGTATACCATTATCAATAATCGCCAGGTTGAGTGAGCTAGAGTATCATCTTATGGTATACTCCCCCTATGGACGATCAGTAAACTC
>NC_051413.1:31887798-31888227 GCF_015228065.2 Penaeus monodon
TTTATTTATATATTAATAAAAAAATTATGAACTAGACAATCAGTCATAATAAAAAAACTATATATATATAAAATGTACTAAGTCTGTTACACCAACTTAATACAAAAATGTCATCATCAGAGCATATCTTCGTGATGGAGAATGCACTCACAATCTTGACTACTTACTGTCAACATAAAGAAAGAAAAAACATTTTCTTCGCGTACCTACAGAAGTACCGACTAAGAACAAGGTCCCTTTTATTCTTGGCCATTCTTACTCTTATTGTTTCGCGCACAATAAGGTCATTTTTCTCCCCCGACTCTCGCGTCTGCCTCTGGAATCGAATAATATAAATAATGGCACCGGAGCGATTACTGTGGCGATAATATTTGCATTATACCGTACAAGGAGATTCGGGACGTGAAGACTTGGTCTGTTTCTCCTTGC
>NC_051413.1:31888501-31889781 GCF_015228065.2 Penaeus monodon
GCTTCTTGCCTCTGTCTTCGCTGTTTTAATTTTTTTTTCCTTTTTTCTGCCTGTCTCCCTCTCTTCCCTTCTCTTGCCTCGTTTGCTCTGTTCCCGTTTCTTTCCATCTCGGCCTTCACTTCTTTTCTTTTTTTCTTTCTCCTTCTTCTCCTTCTCTCTCTCTACATCTCCCTTTCTCACCCTTTTTCTCGCTTTCTCTTTTTTTCTCGTCTCTTGTTTTCCCTTCTCTCCTTTCTTTCTCCCTTTCTCCAGTTGTCCAGAATCTCTCCTTCTCTTTCTATTTCCCTTTCTGTCTGACGTCTACCCCCTCTCTTTCATTTTTTACCTTTCTCCTATTCTTAAGCGCAGTTTCTCTCTTTCTCCCTTCTTTATCTATCCTCCCATCGCCCCTTTTCTCTGTTCATCTCTCCTTTTCGCCCTCTCTTTCACTATCTTCCAATTTCACTTTATTAACTCTTTCTTTTCATCTTCTCTCTCTTTCTACCTCTTTTTTTTATTCGCCCATTCTTTCTTTCCTCCTTTCTCATTATCACTCTTTCATTCTCCATTCTCTTCTCTCCTCTCGTCTCATATTATCATTGTCCTTTCACCCCGTCTTTTCTTTCTTTCTATCTCTCTTTCTCTATATCTCCCTTTCTCCTGTTCTACCCCCCTCACCCCCTCTCTCTTTGTCTCCTCTTCTCTCCCTTTCTCTCTCCATACCTCTTTCTCTCCCTCTCCTTCTCAATCTCCCCATCTTTCCCTTTTTTCTCTATCTCCCTTTCTCCTAATTTTCTCAATTTCCTCTTCTCCTTTTCTTTCTCCATCTTTCCTTTCTTCCATTTTCTCCTTATCCTCTTCTCCTTTTCTTTCTCCATCTTCCCTTTTCTCCTCTCCCTTTCTTTCTCCATCTTCCCTTCTCTCCTCCTCTCCCTTTCTTCATCTCTCCTTATCACCTTCTTTCGTCCATCTCGCCCCCCTCCCCCCATGAGCCGCGTCCTATCAGTGGCGCTGTGAATCTCCCTCCGAAAGCGCCTGTGATACTCCCTCTAAAATATAGATGGACTCCCTTCCTACAGCGTCATGTCACCCTCGGCTTCGCTAAGGTCGATAATCGCTTCCCGCCGCCCTGGATGCCTCGCCCTTGCGGAACTCGTGTGGCATAGCGTGTCAATGCCCCCGCGAGCAGTCGTATCTCCGGGCGGCATAAATGAGCCCCCGTCCCGCCTGATTTATGCCCTGGTAGAAAATAGATGATGCCTGGTAGTCCCCCTGGATGCCCCCGGGGTCCCAGCGAGCGA
>NC_051413.1:31889979-31890725 GCF_015228065.2 Penaeus monodon
TGGTGGCGGCGTCTTCGTTCCTGACCGGACTGCCGGCTCCGCTAATCCGACAATCGGGGGTTTTTGCGAGCGTTTTTAGTGTTATCACCGGGAATTTACATCGCCTGTGATCACACCTGACACGATGCCTTATGCATGCCCTCCTCTATCAAAACATGAATGTAAAGCGGGCAACGGGTGCTTCATAACAGCGTGTCGAATAATATATCTATATATACATTTTTTTTTCATATTATAATTCCGTTTTAGCCCGGCGGCCAGACATCCAATGGACACTTAATTTAACCCCGCACCCACCACCCGGCCTCACTGACCTCTAGCGGGAACAGATTGAAGCTTGTAAACAAACAGGCAAAAACACACGAAACAGATAGATGAGACAGAATTGCTTGTTGTAGAGCATAACATGATTGTTTACCACGGACTGGAAATATAGTCATTGAATGTATAACAGGATACAGCTGGCCTTTACAAGATATTCGATAACTTTTTCCTTTTCTTCTTTGTTGTTATCACTGTGAGAAATATAGTTTCCTTTATGTAAACGATATTTGGTTCTTTCGAAGCTGAACATCAGAAAATGTTAAAAGAATATTGTGATTGTTGGGGATTATAAAGGTTGTCGCTTTTATAATATGTTTTGTGAAGTATGACAGAATAATGTTTTACGAGAAGTGTTAGATACCGCAAGATTGTTAAACCAGAAAATGTTGCATTGCATTTTCTCTTTTTATTTTATGTGGTCT
>NC_051413.1:31892765-31892978 GCF_015228065.2 Penaeus monodon
TTGTTCCTTTGTATAAAAAAAACAAAAAAACAGAGGAACTTGATTTCCTTTCGGCCATCTCACTCAATCTCTAAATGCTTGAGATACAACGCGATTTTTTGCTTACTTCGAGAACGGGTGTACTTTTAAAAGCCCCCAGTAGACACGAATACGTAGCGGATATGCAACATGATGCAACAATCTTCTTTCCTAACCGGTGTCTAAACTTTTTTC
>NC_051413.1:31893451-31893631 GCF_015228065.2 Penaeus monodon
TGCATGTAAACAGTCGAAGTTAATGCACCTAATCGATGCAAATTTGATGCTGATGATAAAAAAGAGAAGCTGGTCGATTGGAAGGAAAGAGCATAGAGCTTTATTAGGCAATGTGGTTGGACGGAGTACCGACGGGTTTTGTCGTAGACGCTTTTGTGAAGAAAGAAAGCGTTAAGGGGA
>NC_051413.1:31893885-31894133 GCF_015228065.2 Penaeus monodon
GATGATGAAGTTTAAAATGCATGAAAAATTAGGATTTTGTTTTGCGAATTAAGATTGAAGATCAGTGATTGGAAGGGGGGGGGGAGGGGGATTTAAAGAGAAAATAATGTTACAAATTTAAACACTGAAACTGTAAGTTATATTTATCTATAAATATTTACATTCTCTTACTATCATTTACATTCTCATACTATCATGCAACGCAAGAAACACTGTTACATTTTCTTGTTTGTTTGTTAATCTATAGA
>NC_051413.1:31894275-31894471 GCF_015228065.2 Penaeus monodon
CCCCTCCCCTCCCCCTGAAATAGCTACAGTAAAAGTGGACAAAAGCAAACCGCAAACCCAAGCCATAACTGTGCAGCTGTTTCGTGTTTTGTGAGCATAGAGAGAGGAATGAAACGACCGGCGTTGTGGTTGCTGCAAAAAAAAAAAAAAAGTTGAAATGGTAATGGTACCAGGAAATGCGGATGTAAAAAGAAGG
>NC_051413.1:31894806-31895124 GCF_015228065.2 Penaeus monodon
TCACCCATAGAGATAAGTCCGAGTGAATCCTCCATATTCAGTACCTCGACTCAACAGTTCAGTTCGCCGTCCTTCAAAGTGCCACCTCCTTGCAGATTCTATGCACACTTTCTTTCTCTTCTCTCTCCTCCTTCTTTCCTTTCGCCGAAACGACGTGCTCTACAAGTTGATTGATGACGAGGTTGACAGGTTGGTCATGATAATCATTTGGTAATTGACGGTTTTGTGGCGAAGACTATTTTGAAATACGGTGCTAGACGGGCATGTGTGTTCAGAAAGTCATCGTTCTCCTCAATTGCTTCTTTCTTCGGTTTAAAG
>NC_051413.1:31895672-31895916 GCF_015228065.2 Penaeus monodon
CCAACGCCCTTAAGAGCAACCAATTTTTTTTTTATTATTTCATTATCTTATTTCATCTTATTCCTTTTATTTCGTTCTTAAATCTGATTTCTTCTTTTTTATCGCATTTATTTTTAGTTTTTATCCTATTTATTTATTTTTGTTATTCTATTTATTACTATTTATATATCATTTATTATTTTATTGTATTATTTTATTTTATTTCACCCCTTTTATTTTATTCTTAATTTTATTCTATACTGTC
>NC_051413.1:31896044-31896172 GCF_015228065.2 Penaeus monodon
TTTCCCCTTTTATCAGTTTCAATTTTTAATTCCTTTTATTATTTTTTTATCATTCTATTTATTATTACCCATATAATAATTATCACTTTACCTTCTTATTCTGTTTTATTTCACCCATTTTATTTATT
>NC_051413.1:31896638-31897067 GCF_015228065.2 Penaeus monodon
CGTAAAACAAATACACTGAGTGATCAACAGACAGACAGAGAGAATATTCATACATCGATTTTGTTCTCATTTACCTAAGCGATATATCCAGATCATATCCTCGATAGATTGCCTTTAACACCTAAGCCATATCGCACAGGGATAACTATTCATGTTTACCCAAGTCACGTGATCATCACCATGGCAACCGAGGAGGAGGAGAGGGGGAGAGAACCGAAGACAAATTACAACCGACAGTTCTTGACACGGAGTCTCGGTGTTTATGCAAATTTTTAAGTTTAAGAAAGGCCTTCTGGAATTATGAGAGGTTGATGCCTTGACGGATCCCACTGAGGCTTAATTTGACAGCTTGATTAGATAGATGAGTGATTAGGCTGTTAGGCGATAGTCATAATTTGTAAGCGATGAGAAATGGGGTTTTAGCGTTCG
>NC_051413.1:31900211-31900378 GCF_015228065.2 Penaeus monodon
ACGCCCATCCAAGGCTCCTCGCTCTCATTTCTGCATAATGTACAACCTCTGTGACGCCCACGGTGCTGTGAGCATTAAAGAGAAGGCTATAAGAAGTGCTCTGGCGCCGCCCTCGGTTGGCCTTTTGGGACTTCTGTCAGGGTATTTGGGCGAGGGGGGGCGAGGAG
>NC_051413.1:31900775-31901022 GCF_015228065.2 Penaeus monodon
CTTATGTGTGCGTTGCAATGTAAACAAATCTCGCATGCAAATGACCGAGGATGTACATATGTCTTTGTGCACAGAAGATCCTAGAAATTACTGAAGCGAAATTTCGAATACTTATTTCAACCGAATGATGTACATTTTAGTGTAATACAGAAGGTTGCCTGTAATCATGTAATGTACAAAGGCAAACATTCATACGCACAAAGACAAGCAAGTACATACACGCACGCAAGGACAAGGAAACATACAT
>NC_051413.1:31901114-31901233 GCF_015228065.2 Penaeus monodon
TGCACGCGTAATTGGAAATAAGGAAAATAATAAAATGACTGTAATGAAAAAAAACAATCTTACGTTTACTGTAGCAGATGAAAAAAAACGGTCATGGAAGCAAAAACAAGAATAGTTGA
>NC_051413.1:31901544-31901719 GCF_015228065.2 Penaeus monodon
AATCCCCGCCAAACATTTTTCCATTTTCTCCTCAAATGTTTTGGCCTTCTGGAGCCTCAATTCCAACGGCTATTTTCCCCGGCGATGAGAGGCCCTGATTGTTATCATTTTCCGATAATAATTATTGGCACACGATTGGATTCTTGAGTTCCACGCTTTCGTTATTCGCTCGGTG
>NC_051413.1:31902227-31902388 GCF_015228065.2 Penaeus monodon
AATAGAAATTTGGTGTCATGCCGTCCCCACTTGTCATTCCGCGCCGAACATGTTATTCCCTCCCGCACACTAATTCTGCGCCGAACCTGTTATTTCCTCCCACACACCTGTCTCTGTCACCCCCTTTTTATGGCTCGTGTTTAATGTACTTTGTCTTAGGT
>NC_051413.1:31903741-31903874 GCF_015228065.2 Penaeus monodon
GACGCCAGCATAGTTATCATCGCGTTATACTCGGTTCATACTCGTATATCCACATCGTATTAGCAAAGCCACTAACATATTCGCACCTTGTCATACCTTCATGCTTTTATGCACACATCATACCCCCAAGTCT
>NC_051413.1:31903985-31904322 GCF_015228065.2 Penaeus monodon
CCTTGTTACAGTCGCATACTAGCATACTCACGTTTTATAACATGTACATACCGGTATACTTACATCATATACTCATGCTCACAGCTAATCATACTCGCATACCAGTCGTCTCGCCCCCACGAATCCAAAATCTACGAGTATATAGGGTATGACGTGCTCTGCCTCCTCCTCACCCTCACAGAATATAGAATATATATCTCTCCGTCACTCTACGCCCACACAAGTACGCCCACGCCGCACCCCTAACCATACCCCACGCCCACAGAGTAAATATATACATCACTGTCTCCACGATGGACCCCACCCACTATGCTCTCGGGTTTGCTTGGTGACCCTT
>NC_051413.1:31904753-31904846 GCF_015228065.2 Penaeus monodon
TATTATTATTTTATATTAAGTGCCTCAAGTCTTGTACAGGTTACCTCTTCAACACCATATGACATCAAACAAGATTGAATAGTGTGTTAAAAG
>NC_051413.1:31905142-31905214 GCF_015228065.2 Penaeus monodon
AACCAGCAAGCATTTAAACCCGTTTGCAAACCACACGTCAACCTCGACCTTCTCGTCACACTATCGGTATGA
>NC_051413.1:31905244-31905407 GCF_015228065.2 Penaeus monodon
AACCGCCTTGACCTCTCTTAACCCCCCCCCCCTTGAGATCGGAGTATCGGTGACCTCTATCTCTTTCTCTCTTTTCCAGCGGTCAGGCAGGGTGACCTTTTATTCTGTGCCTGGCATTCTGTTTGAGTTATGGTTTCCTTGGATACGCCCCTGCCTCGTCTTG
>NC_051413.1:31905861-31906485 GCF_015228065.2 Penaeus monodon
CATTCAGTGATATAATAGATAAAAAGAAAAGTCATCGTTGAAAAAGGTGCAGCTACTCAACCTGAAAAATACAGATAAAATAAAGGAAATGTCACCAGAAAATTGAAATAAAATCGCAGAATAAATAGTTTTTGGCACAATTATAGCCACGGACACATCGCTATAAAGAGCTTGTGAAATCTCGAAACACAAAGACTAACTTGTGAAAAGAGAGAGACAAAACAAAAAAAAAGAGAGAAAACAAATGAAATTAACGAAAAATGTATCATTTCAGAATCGAAATAAAAATTAGAGAAAAATATATGAAAAAAAAAATCGTCTGACCCGATCTTTAAACAATAATGAATCATCTCACGTCAATTCTGTTGTGTCATTCACTTTAATAACTATCGTCTCTGCATTTTTCCCTCCTCCTTCACTCACCACAACAGCAGTACTAGTGTGTTCTTTTTTCCATAAGAGATTAATGAACTTGTAATTATGTCACACAGTTTGAATCCCTTTGCAATAAACATAGCTAACCACTTTGGATTACAATCCGGTTAAAGGAGATTTACATAGAATGTTTTTGTTCAGTAATATGCAACGTGGCTATTGCTGTGGTCGAAGGCAGAGCACATGACT
>NC_051413.1:31908357-31908496 GCF_015228065.2 Penaeus monodon
CCCTTTCCCTTCACCCAACTGCCCTTTCTCATCTCCCTGTAATCTCTTTTGGCTCCCGAATGATGTGTTCTTTGTTCCAGCATCTTATATGACCTTAGGTATGCATATTTGCATATATTAGTTTCTCTGTGTGTGCTCA
>NC_051413.1:31908631-31908803 GCF_015228065.2 Penaeus monodon
GTTGTTGTGTTTTGTCCATATTTAATAAATGATGTTTCATTTGGTTATAATTGACTATGTCGTTTATCGTTTCGTGTGTTTCTTTGTGTTCTTCCCTTGTATTTGTGTTTTCTTCCGTCTTGTATTTCTTGTTTGTCTCGCTTTTTGTCTTTAATTTCTTTTTTCTTCTTTA
>NC_051413.1:31909622-31909814 GCF_015228065.2 Penaeus monodon
GGAAGTACTTTTAGGGCAGGGCGGGGGGGGGGGGGTAGAGGACACTTGGTAGGGGCTTAAGGGCAGGGGTAGGGGTGTAGGGGTGAGGGGCAAGGGGTGGGGGTATGATGCTTAACCTTGATGCATATATGAGATTATGCCTCCCTCTCGCTCCCTCTCTCGAATATGAATTATGCTTTATGCTAGTTTTCA
>NC_051413.1:31911425-31911720 GCF_015228065.2 Penaeus monodon
AATAACGTTAATAATAACAACATTACTAACTACTAAATACTAAATCATCATCCTTACCTATATCATCAATGATATTATAGCTATCAATATCTCTATTACTAGTCTGAGCATTATCAGCATCAGTGTCAAGAGACTTCTGACACACACACAAAATATCTCTTATCATGCATATAAATGACAGCCAGTCTGCTTGCTTGTGAACTCTGTACCTGGTTATTTACAGACACCATGATGAACTTGCAACAAGTGTCTCTTTGGAAATGGTGCAATGATTACTTTTATTTAAATCGTTTAC
>NC_051413.1:31911830-31912058 GCF_015228065.2 Penaeus monodon
TATCATTATCAAACTGCACATGCATAAACGCATTCAACACCATACACATAATCCTTAGATCAGAAAAGCATTGATGAAAGACAAAACACAAATAATAAATGAAAGGATCGAATACCTTATCCACAAGAACCACCAGAGTAGGAACATTCTTCTGACATCTATACTTGTCACAAAAATCTGCTGCCACTCTCTCTCCTTTTTTTTCTCTCTCATTTTCTTTTTTTATGT
>NC_051413.1:31912145-31912256 GCF_015228065.2 Penaeus monodon
TAGACAGACAGACAGATATGTGTGTAAGTGAGTGAGATACTGTTACTAGTGCAGGGTGATTAAGAGAAAGTGTGTGGATTTGCATGTGTCTTTTTACGTACTTCCTTCTTC
>NC_051413.1:31912538-31912683 GCF_015228065.2 Penaeus monodon
TACACGCTATAAAAATCAAACAATGAGTAACGCGATGCTTCCAGCAGATATCAGTTCGATATACTATACATTGAACAAAATAATTTTTTTTTGCGTAATGAATAAACCCAAAATTTTCGTACTGTATCACAGATAGTAAACATGA
>NC_051413.1:31913290-31913383 GCF_015228065.2 Penaeus monodon
GAGCATTTTCCCCTTTTGCCCAGCGTGCCCCTTTTTTTCCCTACCCGGGAAAATAAACAGGGGGATTTTTTTTGGGGGAATTAATCAAGGGCA
>NC_051413.1:31913437-31913520 GCF_015228065.2 Penaeus monodon
AGAAAATTTTAAAATTTTTTTAAAATTTTTTTACCATTTTTTCAATTTTTTTAAACCCTTTTGAAATGTTGGGGGTTTTAAAA
>NC_051413.1:31914188-31914279 GCF_015228065.2 Penaeus monodon
CCCCAACCACCCCGTAACCGGGGGTGCATGATTGCCCTTTTCATGGTCCCCTTACCCATAGCATTTTGACTGCACCCCTTGGGACTCCTCG
>NC_051413.1:31914298-31914519 GCF_015228065.2 Penaeus monodon
TCATGGCCGACACCCCCCCAAACATTTTTCATCTCCCCTATCAGCCCCCCATCGCGCCCCTCGTCCCATTACCCCCGGGCGCAATCCCTCCCTTTTTTTTAACCCTTTTTCCCAGCCCGTGTTTCCCCCTACCTTTCCACTCCCCCATACAAGGGCATCGCCTTTTAAAAGGGAACATCTAGGATTACGAAAAACAGTTTCCCAAAATGCATCTTTTTAGT
>NC_051413.1:31914833-31914995 GCF_015228065.2 Penaeus monodon
ATCAAGGTGTTTGGGCCAATCTCTTATCTCACCTACTCTTCGAGATAAATGTTCCACATCACGAGGCAATAAGGTCGTAACTCCCTAAATGAGGCATGACCGTTTGACCCTAAGCTGCCGGCACCGAGGTCAGATGAACGTTGTATATATGGCTACTTCGTC
>NC_051413.1:31915468-31915573 GCF_015228065.2 Penaeus monodon
AAAACTAAGCGTTCGCGGGGAAAAATGCAGACATGAACTGCGACTTTTGCCTCTTCAAAAAGAACGTCACAGCATAACCTACCCTTCTGCTTATCTTTAATCAGA
>NC_051413.1:31916369-31916438 GCF_015228065.2 Penaeus monodon
TTCATTAAGCAAAACAAGAAAAAAAAGAAAATACACATCAAGCAAGAAAATAAGAAAGGTGGAAAATAC
>NC_051413.1:31916755-31917284 GCF_015228065.2 Penaeus monodon
AGAGGAAAAATGAAAGTCCGTCTGTCGTCCGAACCCCATTGAATAACCTCACCTTGACGAGGAGGTAGAATCCCCACACCTTGCTATGATTAATTAATGTTGCTTAGGCACTTTTGTCCAGCGCGAATTCCAGGTGCAACTCGGGCCTGTGTTTCAGCGCCCGTTTTGGCACCTGATTCAACCCTGGCACTTGTATGAGCTTTGAGAGCACCTACCTTAGTGTTTGCGTCAGTTTTAACGTCGGTGCTTGCATCGGATTTAACTTCATCACTTGCATTCCCGGCCTCGGTCCTTGCATCATCCCCAACCTTTAGCACTAACCTCCAAATTGTACCCACATCGGTGTCAACCTCAGCGCTTGCATCATCCACAATCTTAGCATCATTCCCAACCTCGGTTCTTGCATCATTCTCAACCTCTGTTCTTGCATCATTCCCAACCTCGATACTTGCATTAGCACTAACCTCGAAATTTGCCTCAACCTCTATACCTGCATCAGTGTCAACCTCAGCGCTTGCAGTAACTATTT
>NC_051413.1:31917335-31917747 GCF_015228065.2 Penaeus monodon
AGGGAAGAAAAGACTCATTGCAAATGTTGCTAAAGAAGCGTCAGCAGATAATATGCAATACCCCGTTCACAATAACTCGTTTGTTATGCAACATTCCGTTCACAATAACTCGTTTGTTATGCAACATCTCGGCCAGTAACTTGTTCGTGTAACTACAACATACTGTTTAGTAACATCTACATTTTAATTCACTACAGCCTGCAGTGCAACTTGCAAATATCAGCTGACAACTGATGACTCAAAATGACTTTAAGTGTTCTACTTGTAATATAAACAGCGAAAATGCTAACTTTTCTCTTTTTTTCTTTTTTTAATGACTACATAGGATGCCAAAAGTGAGCAGTCTCGCGCATGTATGTTTAAAGTCTGACTGACGGAATTATTATGGCAATAGAAGGTTGGGCAGATTTCT
>NC_051413.1:31918071-31918225 GCF_015228065.2 Penaeus monodon
ACCGTGAGATGCAAGAGGCCTCTTAATCTCCTTTACAGCATCATTACAAAGCCATGAATTCCGGGATTCGTCTGTCTCGAGATAAGCCAACAAGCAAAAGATGAGAGCCTCTAGTTTTTCTGTCAAATTAACTAATTTCCTTATCGAGTCAAAT
>NC_051413.1:31918267-31918370 GCF_015228065.2 Penaeus monodon
AATGGGCTATTTACATTTTACATGATCACTAGCGATGACATCTTTTTTTTTTACGTGCATTAGAAAGTTTGGAATTTAACATTCAATAGATATCCACCTCCCA
>NC_051413.1:31918411-31918530 GCF_015228065.2 Penaeus monodon
TTGCTTCGCGATTTTGATGTGATTAACTGGGAACTTTGAAGCACAGTTAGAGTTTTATATATATATTTATACTTTAATGTGATAAGCCGATCATTCTCCTTCACAAGTACCGAACTTCA
>NC_051413.1:31918576-31918733 GCF_015228065.2 Penaeus monodon
GGAAAAACTATGATGTGCTGACAGATCATCCTTATTTCGTGCCTAATAAAGTTGAAACTGACGAGTGCTTTAGACTAAAGAGGTTGTAAATGTCGAGCCGATGGGACGGTTGATTCTGAAAACGCCCTTCCGCACTGTTTTGTGGATCCAGTTTAGT
>NC_051413.1:31919408-31919495 GCF_015228065.2 Penaeus monodon
TAAGTAATTGGATGACAAAACCCACTCTCGCAGGTGTGCTTTCACGCGTGCCTTCCTAACCCACATTCATAAATTTACGCCAGGAGT
>NC_051413.1:31919626-31919975 GCF_015228065.2 Penaeus monodon
TCAGCGTTTTCTTGATCTTATCCTCGCTGTTAATGAAGCGTCCAAAAGGTGATCAAACCCCGGCTTCACCACCCTCCCCCTCCCTTATCTTCCCCACGTTAATAAAGATACTTCCTTTAATATCAAAGTGATAACGAGAGGCTGCATCCCTTAATGATCTGGCACAATAAGGCTTAATCAAACAGGTGTTCAGGGTAATTTATTCTTTTCATAATTCATTTGTATATAGAGTGTGCGCATCTCGACTTGCTTTTGTTATGCATTTTGGGAGCGCCGGGTAGGTAATTTATGCTTCGTATTAAAATTTATTCAAGGATATCTACGAACAGTTAAGTGTAAAGTGTTTTTT
>NC_051413.1:31920006-31920332 GCF_015228065.2 Penaeus monodon
TGTTATTTCGGTGTTGATTTTGCCCGTGCGGTAAAGTGGTTGTGTTATGTAGGGGTGGTGTTTGGCAGTCTGTTTTGCGTTCGCTTTGTGTGTCTTTGGGAGTCTGTTTTGCGCTCGTTTACTTGCGTTCGTTTTGTGCTTTTTTCGGGAGTCTGTTTTGCGCTTGTTTACTTGCGTTCGTTTTGTGTTTGTTTTTCGGGAGTCTGTTTTGCGTTCCCTTTGTGTGTCTTTAGGAGTCTCTTTTGCGTTCGTTTTTTGTTAGTTGTGGGTCCGTTTTCTGCTTAATGAGCTTTCGTTCTGGGATTTTTGTTGTATTTTCGTCATGA
>NC_051413.1:31920555-31920819 GCF_015228065.2 Penaeus monodon
CGCGAATGTGTGTACCAGTGCTTGTATATATACAATAATACCTGAAGACAGACATATCATTTAAATGTAGGCAGACAAATAGACTTATAACTATAGGCAAAAATATACCAAGAAAATGAAATGTCCTAATACATATTTTATCCAAGGCATAATTCCAAAAACGACTTTTACAAATAAGAGAAAGGAATGGAGCCGACTGAAGGACTCGTCAAGGGCTGGCACCGAGGCCCTGGCACTGGCACTAAGGCAAGGCGAAGACATGAG
>NC_051413.1:31921560-31921789 GCF_015228065.2 Penaeus monodon
CCCCCCCCCCCCACCCAGACAACCCTCGCCTCTTCCTTAAATCTTGGTTTTAACTTTCACTCGTGTTCGCTGTTGTTCAGTGTTTCTTTTTTTTTTCCTGATAAAGTGGACGATAAAGACTAATTACAGTCAGTTCAGTTTGAATCAAAGTATAACGACATAAACCGGCCCTGAAGCCATGTAGAGGGATCAATGGGCCGAGCAGATGGCCGAGCAGGTTGTAGGTACT
>NC_051413.1:31922619-31922745 GCF_015228065.2 Penaeus monodon
AAGGTACGAATATGTTCATGAGAGCTTATTTGATAAACAAAAATGCGGTTTCGAAAAATCGCTCGCTTGCCGCTAAATAAGCCAAAGAACAAACAGGAGACCGCCTATGCATTAACAAGAGCTCGA
>NC_051413.1:31922780-31923295 GCF_015228065.2 Penaeus monodon
TCAGAGAGAGATGAGAAAAAGTGATCGTTGGCTCTGAGTCAAGATACAATATTTTTTTCGATAATTTCACAAAATGTTGTTGACGTTTTTTTGATGTCATATCTTTTCTCAAATCATACTCTCTATTAAACACAATATTTGTCGATGTTATCTCTTGACATTTAAAGAGTCACCTTCTCTAAAAATCATACCTTAATTTTTATTTATCTATTTATCTTTTTGTTGATTTTACCTTTTAATGAAACATTTATTCTATCTCTTAATGAAACATTAAACCGATATTCCACTTTGACCTCTCGACACTGCCTCCCCCCCCCCCCCAAGAATCAACATTTCTTCACTTCTGTCTGCAATTCTTATCAATTAAATCGTCTCTCAAATGAATTATCAAAGGTCCTTGCCTTCGTTAATTTTGTCAATAAAATGCTGGTTCTTGATAAAGCGGATTTTAATCGAAAGCTTTGGGATTTGTAAATTCGCAGCTAATCCCTGCTGTGTTTGGGGATAGGGGTAAC
>NC_051413.1:31924449-31925239 GCF_015228065.2 Penaeus monodon
CAACGAAAGTGGAATTATCATAAGAATGCATAGGTTACGTTCCCCCTTGTAAATCAGTCACATAATTCTGGACGAGTTTCAGCCTCCGGGAGAAGTGCCTCTTGGCTCCTGAAGTGAATTTGAATCCTGAAGCGAGAAGCTGAGGCGAGTTTAGGGAGTTATCGTTGGTAGTCATCACAGGGAGAGACAGCGTAGGCGGTCATCAAAGGCAGACAGCGTAGGCGGTCATCACAACGAGACATCGTTAGCCGTCATGGCCTGAAGACATCGTAGGCGGTCATCATAGCCAGCCATTACTCGGCGACAAAGGAAGTCATCAAGAGAGTCATCATAGTAAGTAACCACACCAAGAAGTCATCAGTAGAGGGCATCATAGTCATACCAGAAAAAATCACAGAAAGTCATTAAAAGGAATCATCAGAGAGTCATCACCAGAACCCATCGTAAGGAATCACCAGAGAGAGAGTCATCGCCAGAACCCATCGTAAGGAATCACCAGAGAGAAAGTCATCACCAGAACCCATCGTAAGGAATCACCAGAGAGAGAGTCATCGCCAGAACCCATCGTAAGGAATCACCAGAGAGAAAGTCATCGCCAGAACCCATCGTAAGGAATCACCAGAGAGAAAGTCATCACCAGAAGTCACCATAGGGTACGCCTCTCGCGTCGGGCGTCGTCCTCCTGCCGGTGTCCTTGGAGGCGACGCGTCCCTCCGCCGCGAGAGGGAGCCGGCGACGCCACGCGAGATCGCTATCTCCTCGCTCTCTGTGCTTTGGGGGCGGGGCCTGA
>NC_051413.1:31925795-31926026 GCF_015228065.2 Penaeus monodon
CCCTATCTCGTGCGCGTGCATATGTGTTTACATGTAGGTGTAAGATATTGCGCGAAAATAAACAAAGCTACGGATGACATCCTAATGAATACCAAGGATGAATGATGCATATGAAAGTTCGCCTGAATATACAAAACTGACAATAAGTCTTGAAGGAAATTGGCCTAAATGTGGCTCCACGAGACTCTTGATATTTGGGAGAGACTGATAGAGGGGCAGAGCTGCTGCTTC
>NC_051413.1:31926697-31926824 GCF_015228065.2 Penaeus monodon
TTCACAATTCAATGGCGGGGGGGGGGGGGTAAGCGAGGATATTCAATAACTGTTCATCAGAGGCAACTTTGTTCCCTTTGTTCGTGATGAGAACAACACACTTTGATTCCCTCGGCCTATGTACAAC
>NC_051413.1:31927038-31927121 GCF_015228065.2 Penaeus monodon
GAGGAAATATCAAGTCACTCCCAAGGCCTTTGTAACCGCGAAGCTTGGCTACCTACATCACGTCTGAAGTAATACAAACTAGA
>NC_051413.1:31927445-31927513 GCF_015228065.2 Penaeus monodon
CGACATTTGAAGCCTAAAAACATCCCTCCACAACCACAACCCATACGCCAAATACAAAGCGCGAACCT
>NC_051413.1:31927614-31927799 GCF_015228065.2 Penaeus monodon
TATGTTAGTACGAGTGACTTCATTCGTGGGGGAGTTTGGGTTTGCTAAGGATAGAGTAGGCTGGCTTGCTCTGTGTTAGAACTCCTTTGTGATTTAAAGGGTTTTAATGTAAGGTGAAAACTGCTTATGGGGTACCGTGTTCATTTTATTTATTTACTTTTTCATCCAACAGGGCTGGGGATGTG
>NC_051413.1:31928173-31928366 GCF_015228065.2 Penaeus monodon
TTCCTTTTTCTTTCCGTCCATGTGGTCAGGGGAAAGACTTTTCCATTACATTTTATCATTATGAATAATGACCTGACATAACACTTATTAATGACCTAAGCCAGTCCGTTTACCATTAGAACGCATACATTTTTTCTTATTTGAATTGTCTCATTGACAAACATAACCGACTTTATTAATAGTGTGTTCAGAA
>NC_051413.1:31928829-31928984 GCF_015228065.2 Penaeus monodon
ATTATGCAAATACTGACATCTTTTATCCCGAGTAAAGTGGTAAGTAACGATAATAATCACAACTCAACAAGAGTGATCATTTTTGTGCGCTATGGTTGCATCTTGCACTGCAACCCTTCTTTACGACTTTCTCCCACAGCTGTTCAGGATGTACA
>NC_051413.1:31929918-31930104 GCF_015228065.2 Penaeus monodon
GGGGGGGGTTTGGAAATTTTTAAAAAAGGGAAATTTTAAACCCCCAAAAAAAATGTTTTAAAAAAAGGGGTTTGGTTAAAAAAAAAAGGGGGGGGAAGGGGGGGAAAAAAAGGGGGAAAAGGGGAAAAAAGGGGGTTTTTTAAAAAAAAAAAAAAAGGGGGGGGGAAAAAGGGGAAAATAAAAAAA
>NC_051413.1:31930195-31930291 GCF_015228065.2 Penaeus monodon
GGGGGGGGGAAAAAAAGGGGGGGAAAAAACAAAAAAAGGGGGGGGGAAAAGGGGTGAGGGGGAAAAAAAAAAAAATTTTTTTTTCCCCCTTTTTTT
>NC_051413.1:31930328-31930399 GCF_015228065.2 Penaeus monodon
TTGGAAAAATGGGGGGGGAATTTTTTTTGGGGGGGGGAAAAAAGGGAAAAAAGGGGGGGAAAAAGGTTTTT
>NC_051413.1:31931646-31931787 GCF_015228065.2 Penaeus monodon
AATGCTTAATCCAAAAGACGTGAAGTTTCTTTCAATGAATTTACTTCCCTTCCAGTGAGCCATAAGGAACCCTGTTATCTGTGCAATGATCACTTGCATCGTCAGCAAAATTAAAATCATTGCACACAGAGAGAGAGAGAG
>NC_051413.1:31931814-31932195 GCF_015228065.2 Penaeus monodon
TTAGATGCTACAGTCAAGACAAGCTCATAAGTATGCAAATGATTATGCAAGATTGATATCAGACTCAATAAGTTGTAAGATATTCTTGTTGCATTTCACGATGAAGAAAAATCCAAGAGTTTGATGTAAAGATTTAATCACTTCTTCGGTTTCTTGTTCGCAAAAATTACTCATGTCTTTTCTGTGATTATGAGATTAAAGTTTATACGAAGTTTTGTATCCCGTAAGTTGAAGTGAAATAAGTTGTTTCTCGTGGACTTAGCGCTCTAGTTACTTGTCTAAGTTGGTGAATAATTTTGTTTTTGGTTTCGGGAATGTATAGTGTATCGTGTATGATGTATAGTGTGTGTAGGTGTATTGAGGTTCATGTCAAGGACGGGA
>NC_051413.1:31932465-31932738 GCF_015228065.2 Penaeus monodon
CCTCCCTTCCTCCTTCCATCGCTTTCTCTCTCCTTCCCAATGACCCTTGAGTAACCTTTTAAAATATCAAGATAAAAAACCATGACTTGATATTTTTTTCCCCTTTTTTTGTTTTCTTGCTTTTCCTGTCAGTTCTTTCCATTCGTTATTGTCATTTTCCTCTTCAATATTATGGAGGAAAAAGAGAAAATCAGCTGATTGAGGATGAGGGAAAAATGACGATGGGAATGCGTATTAGAATCAACAAATGTATTTTTCATGAGAAGGAAGTGT
>NC_051413.1:31933153-31933344 GCF_015228065.2 Penaeus monodon
GTACACACGCCCACGGCAGCGGTTTGTGTGGACTTTTACGGGCGTGCGGATAAATTAGGAGTGGCGAGAGAAAGGCGCGAGCAGGGAGGCAGGAGGAGGCGGATGACGAAGGAGATCCACTTGTCTTGATATATGGGAGTTTCCTTGACGACGGGAGCGTATGGCGGCGGCTCATCAACTTTGCTTGCGTT
>NC_051413.1:31933598-31934384 GCF_015228065.2 Penaeus monodon
TACCTTCCCTTTCCCTCCTTCCTCTCCTATCTCCCTTAACCTTACTCTCCCTCTTTTTCCACCTCCCTTGATTAATCCTTCAGCCTTTCTCCTCTTTCCTTCTCTCCCTTAACCCTTCTCCCTCTCTCCCTCCCTTCCCACACCCCCAACCAACCCCCTTCACCAACCCTCTCCCCCTCCCTCCCTCAGTCTCTCCCCCTCCCTCCCCCTCCCTAACCCTCCCCTCCCTCCCTCCCCCCTCCCACTCCCTCCACAACCTCCTCCTACCCCCTTCCTTCCTTCCCTCCTTCCCACCCCCTCCACCAACCCCCTCCCCCTCCCCCCCCTCCTCCCCACACTCCCCTCCACCAACCCCCTTCTCCCACCCCTTCCCCCTCCCAACCCCCTCCTTCCCCCACCCCCTCCACCAAGACTTCCACCTCCCACCCCCTCCTTCCCCCACCCCCTCCACCAACCCCTCTCCCTCCCACCCCCACCCCCCACCGAGCGCAAGAGGGTCGAAACACCTGGTATAGCACGAGAGAGGCATTTACTGACCCCCGAACAAGCCATAAATGTCCAACCACCGTAACCAGAGGACACATCAAGGAACGTCAAGGAAGCTGACATCAAGGAAACGGACATCACGAGACATCAGGGCGAGACAAATGGCTTAGACACCTGGCCATGTCTCCGGCCTCGTTACCCGCTGTTCCCGTGTCTTAATAAATTTGATTGTGTTGATCCCTATCGTCTTTTCGTGTGCGTGCGTTCGTGTGTGCGGTTGATAACTGTATATGTGTGGGT
>NC_051413.1:31934485-31934908 GCF_015228065.2 Penaeus monodon
ATCAGCGTTATCTCTTTAATGATTAATAGAAAGGTCCCTTTTTTATCATTCGTTTTAAATCACTCTCCTATCTAAAATTTCCTATTATCATTATCTCACAAGGACCTCTATATTACCTCCCCCCCCTCCTCCCCCCAACTAGAAAAAGTACTCAAAAAAAAACATTAAAAAAAGGTAACAATCGCAGACAATTTTACAACCTTACAACTTTCATTAACTTTGGCATCATCTAAACCGTTCTTCTGTTTCGTTAATGAAGAGTGACAGATCCTTCGATTAAGGAAAATCTGAATAATTAACGACATCCTCGGTGGGCTAACTTTCGTGTTGATTAAAAGAACGCTAATGACAATACTGCTGACAGTCCCATTAACTCTTTTTATCGAGTTTCGTTTTGTTTTCATGATCTGAAGAACCGTCGTG
>NC_051413.1:31935895-31935998 GCF_015228065.2 Penaeus monodon
CACACCTTTTTATTTCAGATTTAATATCATTACCAAAAAAGTTATCCTTCTCCATCCCTCATTTTCCCACAAACACATTCCATCACGTCGTCTATTCTTCCTA
>NC_051413.1:31936025-31936240 GCF_015228065.2 Penaeus monodon
TTTTTTTTACACTCCTTTCTCGTCTTATCCTCTCCTCATATTTTTCTCCGAGTGAAAGCAAGTCGATCCCACGAAAAGCAACTCGAACTTGGGTGTAAAGCAAGTCCGAGACAACGCAAAAACGGCTTCGAACTCAAGATTGCATAAATAATCCACGCTTAACCCTATATCTATAAGTGCTGAGTCACGCTTATGTAATGTCACTGGGTCATAAG
>NC_051413.1:31936368-31936675 GCF_015228065.2 Penaeus monodon
GGGGGGGGTTAAGCAAGGATATTATTACGAAATATTATTCGACATTTTTTTGTTATCTATCTATTCAGTTATCTATTTTTAGATTTTGATTACGGAAATTTGATATGATGAATGTTTGTACATATATTACCCGTGATGCAGTATCGTCTGAAGATATGTATTTCTTTTCCATAAATGGACAGAACTCTCCAAGAAATACTGTCAAAAATATAGAAAATAAAGTAAATCCATGAGGCTCTAGTTCACTAACTAATTGTCTATCTACCTACTTTTCTATTTCCTATATGCATCACACACACACACATTC
>NC_051413.1:31938782-31938974 GCF_015228065.2 Penaeus monodon
TATACAAAAGCCTGAGACAGTTATAACCATCTTTCATGGTCACAAATTTATCTGAAACGTATGATTTATGTGAACATTATCAACGCTTTGATAAGATAACCCGGATGAGATGCATATATATGTCTTCTGTGTGAGTAGTTGCCAGGTCTCACCAGATGAAATTATTAGAAATGGAAACTGTTGATGTGACTT
>NC_051413.1:31939699-31939974 GCF_015228065.2 Penaeus monodon
TATTCTAAATATAACCCCAAACCGAGCTACATGACCGAAATACACTATTCAAAAATGACATGACACACACCAGTGGCAGGGAGACAAAGTGCCTAGGTGTCATGGGCCTATCTAAGCGGCGGTGTCGGGTGTCAGGTGTCATAAGTGAGCTCTGGAGTTGTTGATAATCATGACAAGATGAATAATATTGCTAAATGGCTTAGTTATTTTATAAGTGCCTTTCTTTTTGGATGTTTAAGCATGGAGACTAAATTGCTTATGCTATTAATAACCTG
>NC_051413.1:31940622-31940732 GCF_015228065.2 Penaeus monodon
ATAATGTACAAGTTAAGCTTGTTTTTTAAAAAGAAAATTATCATTTAACCTTACGTAAAAAAGTAATAAATGTATCAACTTTATATTTGCAATTAAAATATTTCCACTTT
>NC_051413.1:31940778-31941477 GCF_015228065.2 Penaeus monodon
CCGCCAACAGCAACGAAGCGACACGAACATAAACAAACCAACGTTTGAATCGCAACGTTTGTTCAACTAACGTTATCTCCT
This sequence comes from Penaeus monodon, assembly GCF_015228065.2. NCBI lineage: Eukaryota > Metazoa > Arthropoda > Malacostraca > Decapoda > Penaeidae > Penaeus > Penaeus monodon. The sequence goes on from NC_051413.1 coordinate 31,940,860, forward strand.
CTGTAATCTTTGGCCATTAATAGAACTCTTTACACCTTTTGTCGATGTAGTTTTTTTCTCTCTTTTTTTTTCTGTTAATTTCTATCGCCTGCTACGACGCCAGAGAGGAGGGGAGAAGGGGAGAGGGAGGTGGGAAGATTGGGGAGATTGGGAAGAGAAAAAGTGAGGGAGTAGGTGGAGAAGGAGAGGGAGAGAGGAGAGGGAGAGGGAGAGGGGGAGGGAGAGGAAAGGGAGATTGGAAGGAGTGAAATAGAGGAGGAGGAGAGGAGATAGTGAGAGGGAGAGAGGAGGAGAAGGTGAGGAGGAGAAGGGGAAGATTGGGGGGAGAGAAATAGAGAAGAAGGAGAAGAGATAGGGAGAGGAGGAGAAGGGGGAGATTAGAAGGACAGAAGGAGTGGGAAGAGAGAGAGAAGAAAGGGAAGGTGGGGGAGATAGGGAGAATAAGAGGAGAGAAGAGAAAGAGAGTGGACAGGGAGAGGGGAAGATGGGGGAGATTAGGGGAAGAGGGAGAGAGGAAAAGATTCGGAGAGAGAGAGGAACAGAGAAAAAAGAGTGGTAAGGGAATAGAAGAAGAGAGGGAGGAAGGAGTAGAAAAGGGCGATAGGAAAAAAGCAAAGT
>NC_051413.1:31941769-31941945 GCF_015228065.2 Penaeus monodon
TCCCACAGCCCGGCGGCGAAACGTCAGTCTAACCAACACCCTTTGCCGTGGCGTCTCTCTGCTCGAAAACACTTAAAATCTCTTATCTTCCTCCGCTCTCCTTTGGGGACTCTCCTCCCAGGCCATGAACAGTCACTCGGATGTCCAGTCAGCTTCGACGAACTGTTAACTGACTC
>NC_051413.1:31941997-31942738 GCF_015228065.2 Penaeus monodon
TGTCGAAAGGTGCGTGAGTGAATTTAAAGCCTTGTGAGGGGAAGGAATTTAAGATGAAAAGGACTCGAGGTTGGTGAGGAGATTTGTAAATATTTGTGAGTCTAATTACATGGAATTTACAAGTCAAATTAATTTGAATTTGTGGGTCAAAATACGTAGAATTTGTGGGTCAAATTACGTAGAATTTGTGAGTCAAATTACTCAGAATTTGTGGGTCTAATTCCTTTGGATTTGTGAGTCAAATTACGTAGAATTTGTGAGTCAAATTACTCAGAATTTGTGGGTCTAATTCCTTTGGATTTGTGAGTCAAATTACGTAGAATTTGTGAGTCAAATTACTTTAACTGTATAAGTCAACTCGTTTAAAATTTGTGAGTCAAAATACATAGCAAAAGCCAGTCAGATTTCTTTAAGAACTGAGAGGCAGACTTGTTTTTAAAATCTTGAAGGCAAATAACTTAACATTTCTGAGGCAAATTGCTCCAAAATCGACGAGACAAATTGCATAAAATTAAATAGATCGTAGAGTAATGCAAACAAATCTATATGTTGCGTTGCCATGACAAGCACTTCTGTAAACAGCCAGAAATGATTTATGCTCGTGATTATTTTTGCCTGTTTAAGACATAATGTGTAGGAATTTTCTGAATGCTAATTTTGCTTTTGGAATCATAATTTGTTTATTCATAATATTCATTTAAATTTTGAAGATATGTTTGCTGTTGAGTCTGTCTTTGTGTT
>NC_051413.1:31943133-31943284 GCF_015228065.2 Penaeus monodon
CAGTGGCAGGGAGACATAGTGCGTAGGTGTCATGGGACTATCTAAGCGGCAGTGTCAGGTGTCAAGTGTCAGGTGTCATAAGTGAATGGGAAAGAGTCAGAGCTTTAAGAGTTAAAAGGACTGTAACTTGTTTGATAAGCTTTTATAATCC
>NC_051413.1:31943597-31944271 GCF_015228065.2 Penaeus monodon
ACTCATCCTCACAAATGATACAACCAAACTTTACGACGTTCTCTTCCATCGACCAACAAATCCTCTAATCACGAATGACCCAAAATTGTTTATGATTTTACCAACACTCTTCAACTTATCAGATGAAATTAAATTCACTCATTATCTAACTTACTCATCCGCTTATGTTAAGTTAAATTCTGTTTAATTTTCCCGTAAATGTGAGATACTTTAACTGCGTTAATCTGTGTACAATCACGATCAAGATATCATGATATCAACATTCACAAGCTATGATTGCAATGCAAATTGTTGATCGCTTTTTGCTGTGTTTAAATCATGATTTTGAAATATAATCGACAGAGAAATATTCAGGAATACTTTATTCATCTTACAGAATAAGATGTTGAATGATATTTATATGCAATGAATAATATTCATTCTATTTTTTTTTTATGTAACGTTAAAAATTTCTTAGCTTGCAATATCAGCTCTACAATAATGTTGTCTTGGCAATGACTCCTGAAGCGTCTAAGCAAAGGAGCTGCATGATTTCAGGCGAGAAGGAGATATGCAGTGGATTCTATTCAGCTGAGGCAACGCAGGAAATACGGAGGGAGGAAATGTAGGCAATTTTTGCAATATTTGTGCATTGCGCGAAAAAGGGACTATGACACACAAAGACACTTATGTTC
>NC_051413.1:31945141-31945429 GCF_015228065.2 Penaeus monodon
CCAAGAGAAGAAACTTTATGGAGAGAAACAATCTTATTAATGCAACGGCCGATCATTTATGCAACGGAGGATCATGCTCTCAAAAGAAATCAAATTGCAAAACAACAAAACTATGACGATAAAGCATTGTGATAATGTCGCTCGCACAGAAAGATGTTCATTATAAAGACCATTATGTCTTAATAAAGAAAATTGCAAGTCATCTTCGCCGACTAAAGGCATGGGTGTCGGTATTCGTGAAAATGCAATTGCAGCGAACCCCCCGACTTTCGCTCAGTTGCAACCAGC
>NC_051413.1:31945537-31945684 GCF_015228065.2 Penaeus monodon
TTTTCTTTCTTTCTTTTTTTGAAAGTTTTGACTTTAGTGTTGATTTTTTATTATCATTATTTCTTTGTTTTATCTTTATCGTTCTTTTTGTTTCCTTTTTTTCTTTTTTACATTTCATTTATTGGATATTATATTTTAGGCCTAGAC
>NC_051413.1:31946871-31947023 GCF_015228065.2 Penaeus monodon
GCTACCCCAAGCAGTCATAGCAACAAACCGCTAACTTATCGCTATCCTTTCCCCCGCTGCGCAGCTCGCTACCGAAAACAGACAATGAAACGCGGAGAAAATACGCTAACAATCCCCCTCAGCCGCTCGACCGAATGCTTCTCTCGTTATAT
>NC_051413.1:31947055-31947184 GCF_015228065.2 Penaeus monodon
GAGGAAGCCGATCCTAAAAGCTCCCATCGACCGAATATGCAAATTACGGTCGTTTATGGCGAGGGGTTTCTGTGCGGATGAGTAAGAGGCGGTCGCGTGGTTGGAGGGGCGAGCGCGCTGTCGATCTCT
>NC_051413.1:31948161-31948411 GCF_015228065.2 Penaeus monodon
CCCTTAACTGTTCAAGTTCGGTTTCGTCCAACACAAGACAAATCTGCCACTTGTCCACTCCCAAACGGATTAACAATTCAGCATAGCATGATATTACCCGTGCAACAAGCTTTCTGCATTGTTGAAAACGCGGGTGGCTCGGAGCACTTCGGAGCACGGGATTTTGGGTCTAGTTGCAGAGAGGAATAAGGGTGAGAATTGTTTACAAAGAGGCGTTAGGGCAGAGGGGGGGGGGGAGTTGAGGGTAGGA
>NC_051413.1:31954423-31955066 GCF_015228065.2 Penaeus monodon
TTTCTTTTACCTTTTTTGCTCCTTTTACTCGTTTACATTTTATTTTAATGTTGCTTTTTTTACTCGTTCATTTATTGTTTTATGAGATTTTACTTCGGTTTACACATTTGTTTGTATTCTTTGCTGTTTGGGCTTATTTAATACACCTCAGTATGTAAGGGCGTTACCTTAAGCAATTGCCATTTTCCTGCGGATTGCCACCTTCACATACCCGCTCACCCCTTTTCGAGTGGGTATTTGCTTCGTTTAGCACCGCCCCTCCCGTTGGTGCTCCAGCGGAGCGGTTCGCAGCTTTTTCGGCCGGTGTTTTTTCTTTTCTTTCTTTTTTGGGTCTACTCGTGATCCATCCACGTGATCTCCGTTAAGTATTAGAGCATTATTGATATTTATTAAAGCACTTTTTTTTTTTTAACTGGCACGGGATTAATTATACTTTTAAAAACATTACGGGTGTGTGTGACTGAAGGTTTTATATTTCCGGCCCTGCTAGTGTTTCATTTTGTGAAGTGTTTGTCATCCTCTGGCATGTCCAGTTTAACTGTTATTTATGTGTTTTATTAAGACCAATAAATGTGTATGTTTTGTAAATGTTTTAGTTACCCTGCCTGATACTCCATATTTTAACTAAAAGATTATTGTTAAT
>NC_051413.1:31956101-31956365 GCF_015228065.2 Penaeus monodon
TCTGAAACCCAGACCCTCCTTCAGAAACCCTCTCTCCCTCCCCTTGAAACCCCCTTCACCTTCGCTTCCCTCCTGACGGGGTGATGGATGGAGAGGAGGGAACCCATGCGACCCGATAAGACGCTCGAGGTCGGGAGATGAAGATTGTGATGGCCGTAGGAGGCTGGGATTCTGCTCCGCCCTAGCTTTTAGATCTTTTTGAGACAAGTGGAAGTTTTTTTGTTTTTTTTTTAAGGGGGGGGGGGTTAAAAGCGATTGGGAAGG
>NC_051413.1:31957930-31958250 GCF_015228065.2 Penaeus monodon
TTAGTTTTAAAAAATCTAGATTCTCCTAATACAATAATGATAAAAGAATAGCATATATATGTTAAGAATATGAATATTTAATTGTTTTATATTAGAAGTTCATTACTTTAAGGTATGTTCACCTTCAGTATATTTTCTGACTAATCTAAAAACTACAAATAAATTAATTAAATGAGACAAAAAAATATCTCATGTGAGCAAAAACATCCATTATTCAGACCAAAACATTTTTTTTTATCAATAACATCTATAAAAACACGATTTTTGCAGCTGGTGACAAACGCCCCGAAACTCTGTGATACTTACACTTTTGTTCAATG
>NC_051413.1:31958313-31959128 GCF_015228065.2 Penaeus monodon
TTTTTTTTAAGTTTAAAAAAAAGTAAGAAAAATAAAATGAAGAACAAAAAAAAAAAAAATCTAAAGGAAAATAGAAAAGCGAAGACCAATAATCGATTTGGTGATGATGACGAAGGCGATTTTGCCCTGCCTCGGTCGCCAAGGGTCATTATAAAGGCCAACTTGCACTCTTCATCACCTTTATTGATATGGAAAAAAGAGCAGGAGAAACTCCCTCGCACGCTGCATGCATAATATCGACAGCGTGGGCGATAAGGGTGAAAGGTCAAATGAATCTGTCGGAGTGGGCAAGCCAGGTCAAATATTGGCCGGGTGGATGAGGGAGAGAAGGAGAGAGATGGGAGAGAAGGAGAAGGTTGAGAGAGAAGGAGAGAGGAAGGAGAAAAGGAGCGGGAAGGGAGAGGAGAGAGAGAAAGATGGAAGGTCAAATGAATCTGTCGGAGTGGGCAACCAGGTCACATATTGGCCGGATGAAAAGAGAAGGAGAGAAGGAGAGGGAAAGAAGGAAAAGAGAGGGATGGAAAAGGAAGAGAGAAGAAGGTTGAGAGAGAAAAAAAAGAATGGAGGAGAAGGAAAGAGGGAAAGACAAAAGGTCAAACGAAATTGGACAAGAAAGGTCAATATTGGCCGGATGGAAAGGGGAGAAGAAGAGGAGAGAAGGAGAGGGATGGGGAATAAGGAAATTCATGAGAGAGAAGGAGAAAGAGAAAGATGAAAGGCCAGACGAAAGGGGTGGGAGAGAGGGAGAGAGGGAGAGCAAGAATGAGAGATTGATAAAAGTTCAAATGAATCAGAGAATAAGATCAAATATTGGC
>NC_051413.1:31959604-31959714 GCF_015228065.2 Penaeus monodon
TAAACAGCAACCCATAATAACCGATGCTAAGCTCCAAAGGTCACGCCGAGACGCCCTCTGTTTACATAGGTAGGAACACGAATTAAAAAAGGAGATGAACGAAAAGAATG
>NC_051413.1:31959999-31960236 GCF_015228065.2 Penaeus monodon
CATTGATCCCTCCCGAACCCATCGATTTCAATCCTGTATATTTATATGATCAAGCGAAACGAAGCGATTTGTCGAAGATTACCTGCGGGGCTTCGAGACTGTGTGTCGAATTGCCTCCAAACACGAGGCCGGTGTGAAGCCTCGCGTATAAAGAACCTCCAGTTGGCGTGTCGAATAAGTCCTGTTTTATGGGACTTTCATGGCCTTTCGTTACTGTCTTGTTCTTACGTAGAGAGG
>NC_051413.1:31960422-31960507 GCF_015228065.2 Penaeus monodon
CGCACACACACGTATTTGTGTGTGCGTGTGGATGGATGGGTGGATGCCCTTGTGTTTATAAACTGCTATATCTACATACAGTGCG
>NC_051413.1:31960608-31960806 GCF_015228065.2 Penaeus monodon
GCCGCCCTCGCCCTGTCCCTCGGATCCTGAGTTCAAGCGCCGGGATGATTCTGCACTTAGCTCCTTGCAATACGTCTCCGCATCTGCAATTCTGCATACCAAAGTGAGCAATACATTCACCTGGGCAGCTCTCGTTCGGCTTTTTATGCCTCATTTGCATTTCAAATTCCTTTGTTTTCTTTATTCATTTTGCACCAA
>NC_051413.1:31960999-31961438 GCF_015228065.2 Penaeus monodon
AAATTACAGGGTTGAAGTTGATAGATTCATACGTAAAAAAATAGATATACTAATCTATTTTCATCATTCCTTATCGATCCTTATTTATCATAACTTATTGTCATTCACTATTTCATATCATCGTAAACACATCATAGAAAACGAATAACCAAAGGAAATAATAATAATAATCGTTCACATGAAAAATAACGCAATAAAAGCGATTAACATCATACATTCCTCTATGACTGCAACATTTCTCAAAAGACTATGCAAATGAGAAATAATCTCACCCCCTTCCCTTGCATCATTGCAATGTTGTCAATACATCAACTCGCTCTTCACCCCAACCGTGTTACTCAGAGTGGAAAATTGCTTGACTTTGCATACCATAAAGCCCATTGATGTACACATGCAATTTGCTAAGCTTGTTAGGCTGTCGACTCGTATTTTAGCTTTT
>NC_051413.1:31962348-31962447 GCF_015228065.2 Penaeus monodon
TTCTGCTGCATCGGACGTTGGTTTACGAGAATGTGTATCATGTGCTCGCGAAGGATCAAGACAAAGGGGTAACTTTAGTGGCGATTTTCCCATGGATTC
>NC_051413.1:31963154-31963220 GCF_015228065.2 Penaeus monodon
TTAATTCTTTACATTAAATTCTTATGAAAAAAGGGAAAATCTGAAGCTTTAATTCAAGAAAATCTG
>NC_051413.1:31963355-31963574 GCF_015228065.2 Penaeus monodon
CTCACTGATTGTTGATAAAACTTTCTCCTTTTTGACCTTGAATTTCCTTCTGTGACCTGACCTGGATTTCTGTCTCTGCTTCTGTTTCCTCTTCCTTTTCTTGGTAATTAAGAAAGGAAGGAAGAATACCGGTATTTTTCTTCGGTTTAAAAAAATAATAATAAATACAGAAAGGGGGGAAATCATTGTTGTCTTCTTTGGTTTAAAACGTATTAGAAC
>NC_051413.1:31965505-31965950 GCF_015228065.2 Penaeus monodon
AAATTGTGCTTAATAGATAAAGTTACATTAACAGCCCGATTTTTAAAAGCCGAAGAAGAACGGGTGATGGTCCTCAAAAAGCCATATTAATCACTGATAAGGTTATAAATTGGCATCAAAGTTCGATTTTACTGCTTCTCGCTTCAAGCTTCAGAAGGATTAATTTACATATCTGAGGTTATTTTGTCTGTAATTATGATTGATAGGCTGTGAGACTGACAGGTTTGCTCATACTGGTAAAAGATCGATTTAAATCTGTTCTTGATATATTTTTTTTTTTTTTACGCAGAAAATAAAGTTGTAAATAAATGCTAGACTAAAACACAATAAGAAGAAGAATGGGAAATAAAAGAAAATGGATGTATTACAAAAATGCATTCAGGTATGTTGCAAAATACCTATACTGCAAAAATTACTGCGACATATTGCAAAAATGCATACGATA
>NC_051413.1:31966025-31966340 GCF_015228065.2 Penaeus monodon
GTGATCCCGTTACATACCTCTGCAACATCAGGCTAGCAACAGCAATGCAACCAGTCTAGCAACAGCAGGAAATCCACTGACTGTAGGCCAATATGACTGACAACTCATAGGGTGATAAACTTCTGTCTTCTCTCTCTACGTCAAACAGTTACGACATGGTAGGAATATGTTGTGAATATGTGGTATGTTTGGTCTTTGGAGCTTGGTATGTTGTGAGGATTGGTGTAGTGAACACTTCTGTGCGCATAGGTATGTTGTAGTTGTATAGGGACGGAGTAAAACATGTGTGTTCTTGTTTGTTTGCCTGTTTTCCTC
>NC_051413.1:31966563-31966661 GCF_015228065.2 Penaeus monodon
GCGCGTGTACATAGTATCATGTCTATGTTGCTATTTATCGTGTTTTTGTTAATTCTTGTACCTCTGGCTTTGTGAGTGTGACAAAAATAAAGAAGAGG
>NC_051413.1:31966698-31967058 GCF_015228065.2 Penaeus monodon
TGCGTTGCTTCTATGACCTTTTTAAAATGACAAACTCTTACAAAAACCTGGATATCTAAAATGCTAACAAATACAGTGATTCGATCTAAATGTGGAAGACATAGAAACATTCAACGAACAAAAAAAATATAAAAACAATGATATTTGTTTTGTTTTGTTTTTGTATGAAAACAAAGACACAGACAAAAAATGGTTAAAGAAAATGACGAAAAGATGGATAAGTGTAAAAATCAAAAGAAGGAATATGTAAATAAAAAAACTGACGTAGAACGTGTCCATTATTGTAATTCAGTACCGCACATGCCCTGAATAATCTCATTCATCAAATTCATATGACGTCATAACCAACCGGTTTTCAAA
>NC_051413.1:31968003-31968411 GCF_015228065.2 Penaeus monodon
GCTTGAGCTTCGCTCCTCGTTCGGGCCAACTGTATGCTCACGTAATCTCGCTGCTTCCCTTATGACCAACGACTCAGATCGAAGCCAGCACATTAGGCCCTTCCATCCGACTGATTGCACGGTTGACCTTAATTGAATGAAGCAAATAGAAAGATCTTGAAGTATGCTCAATGAAGCAAGGAATGTAAGCTCGTCTTAGAGAGCTCAACAAAGTGCAATCTGCAAAGGAGTTGTGAAATGGATCGTCGTGAGGATATTAGACCAAGAGAAATACCGAGGGGTGAAACCGTATAAATATAATCTTTTCATCATAAATCTCAATAATTTTAAATTGAATTAATACAGTTATAATATATCTTTCCATAAGGGTTTCTTTTCCCATCAACAAAACCGGTTTATCTTCCCTTT
>NC_051413.1:31968432-31968920 GCF_015228065.2 Penaeus monodon
GCGTTCCGCATATATATAGTAATAGCATTCGAAACTGGCCCATTATTTGCATGCAATCTCAAGCCTTAACTTTCATAGATTTAAAAGAATAAGTCCTTAAGTCTTTATTACACTGTACCTCGGCCCTAGCTGTGTGCTCAGCCTGTAAACGGCCACAATACATTCAATAAAGCCTCCAGTATGCAACATTGAAAAAAAAAACACCGACCATGAACCACCCTTAAAAGCTCACCTCAAGTCTATAATTCGATTCCAATAAATTGTTCCCAATCCTCTTCGCTTGGGGCATCAACCCGACATAATGATGACTATCGAACTCAAATTATACAACCAAATCCCGAGGAAATATGCTTAGACGTACGCGCAGGACATATCAGCCGCTCAGAAGCACAGCCTAGTAGGGAACCCGATGGTGATTTCAATGCTAAGTTAGATAGTGATCCTCCCCTCCTGTCGCTGTTGCCTCGAAGGTTCTGAAAACAGCTGGG
>NC_051413.1:31969142-31969214 GCF_015228065.2 Penaeus monodon
TCATTTTTTTTTATTAGTAACGTCGGAAAATCAGTAACAATCAACGGTTTTATTAAGATGGCATTCACTTCT
>NC_051413.1:31969717-31970321 GCF_015228065.2 Penaeus monodon
CCCCACACACACACATCATCCCTCCGCCCACACCCACGAAGTCTCAATTCTGAATAATGATAAGTATCTTTAATAGACTGTTGTTCATGAGGAATATTTCGTGATATGCAACGGCAATATTGCAATAGAAAGTCTGATAAGAAATCATTAGGGTTTTGCTTCATGCTAGTTCTGTTTTTTTTTTTCTTTCTTTCTTTCTTTCTTTCTTTCTTTTTTTTTTTTTTTATTTTTTTTTTTCTTTTTTTTTTATCTTTTTTTTTTTTCTTTCTTTTCTTTTTTCTTTTATTCTTTCTTTTCCTTTCCTTTTTTTCTTTTTTCTTTTGGTTTTCTTTTTTCTTTTCTATTTCTTTCTTTTCTATTTTTCTTTTTTCTTTCTTTTCTTTTTTCTTTTTTCTTTTTTCTTTTTTCTTTTTGTTTTCTTTTTCTTTTTCTTTCTTTTTCTTCTCTTCTCTTTTTTTCTTTCTTTGTTTGTTTTTACTTAATTCTTTAATTTTACTTTAAATTTTCATCTTTTCTTTCTATGTCTTCATCCATCTTGGATTCCGATATGATAAAACAAATTAATTGTTTCTTGAATGTTATTTTTTATTGTCATTTTTGTTTG
>NC_051413.1:31970748-31970952 GCF_015228065.2 Penaeus monodon
CACACACACACAAACACAAGAATTCTCAAAGCCACTTGTAACATGATTTTCATATGTGAGGCGGGGTAAAGAGGGGGTGAAGGGGGGAAGGGGAGGGGTGAAGGGGGGTGAAGAGGATTGCGAAGGAGGAATGAGAATGGATATAATAGATGAGAGGGAGGAGGAGGAAGAGAGATAAAGGGGAGATGGAGGATAGCCAAAAAG
>NC_051413.1:31973002-31973463 GCF_015228065.2 Penaeus monodon
GAGGCCGGGGAAATGAAAAAAAATTGGTGAAAACGAAAGAAAAGGGGAGAAAGGGGGAAGGGGAAAAGAAGGGGGAAAAAGGGGGGGAAGAAGGAAAAGGGGAAAGGGAGGGGGAAAGGGGTGGGGGAGGGGGGGAGAGGAAAAGGAGGGGGGGGGGGAAAAAAGGGAGGAAGAGGGAGGAGGGGGAGGGGGGAAAAAAAGGGGAGGGGGAAGGAAAGGGGAGGGGGGGGAGGAGAAGGGAAGGGAGAAGGGAGGGGGAAGGGGAAGGGGAAGGAGAGGGGGGGGGAAAAGGAAGGAGAGGAGGGGGGAGAAGGGAGGAGGAGAGGGAGGGGAGAGAAGGAGGTAGGAGGGGGAGGGGGAGGGGGGGAGATGACACAGTGAACTCTCGGTAAATTTTAAAGAAAATTTTCCTCTCGGTTGTTGCGGGTGTTCGCCTCCCCCCCCCCAAAATTTTTCTCCCC
>NC_051413.1:31973508-31974396 GCF_015228065.2 Penaeus monodon
CTAAAAATTTTTATGTAAAACAAAAATAAAAAAAAAAAAAAAAAAAAATATATTTAAAAATTAAAAAAATTAAAAATTTAAATAAAATTTAAAAAATAATATAAAAAACAAATATAAAAATATATAATAAAATAATAATAAAATAAATTTTGAAAAGATAGAAAAAATTAAAAGTAAAAATAAAAAGGGGGTGTGTAGTGGGGTAAAAAACAATGAACATTATTCATAGGGGGGGGGGGTTTTTTTTTTGGGGGTTTTTCCGTTTTTTTTTGGGTTTGGGGGGGGGGTTTTGGGGTTTTTTTTGGTTGGTTTTTTTGTATTTTGTGGTTTTGTTCCCTTACTTTCAATTGTATTTTATCATTTCATTAAAACCAAAGGGGTTTTTTTTAATAGTCCGGGGGAAAGCCCAAAAAAATTTTATTATTTCAATGTTTTTGCGTTTTGTATTAGTAGGCTGGTTAATTTATTTATTTTTTAATATTGTTTCCCCCTTTTTAAATCAAATTGTACTACCCTGCCATTTTTCCCCCCCCCGAAGTTTTTAAAATTTTAAGAAAAGGGGGGAAATTTTCTTTTTATTTTTACCTTTTGGGTGTTTTTTGGGGAGTTTCAAATTTTTATCCTTTGCCGGTTTTTAAAATAGGCCAAGAAAACAATTAAATACAATCCCTTTAATTAAATTTTCCTCACCGATTTTTTTTTTAAAAAAAGAAGGAAAAAACTTAAAAAAATTTTATTTAAGGGTTTTTCTTTAAAAAACCCAGAAAGAAACAAAAATAAATATTTTATCTTCATGGGGTTTTTATTATAAAAAAGACAGAAAAATGAAATTTTTAAAATTTTTTTTTTTTCCCGGGTTTTTTAAAAGAACCCAGGCGTCCAAAAAAA
>NC_051413.1:31974563-31975204 GCF_015228065.2 Penaeus monodon
TTTTAGACCCTTTTCAAAAAATTGACAAAAATGGGTGTTTTTGAAAAAACAATTATTAAGGACAGGTAATTACATATATAGTGCTCCGATGTGTACATTGTGCTTTTGTAGCTGTATGTACCTTTGTATGTGCATGTGGTTTGTGTGGTAGTGTTCATATTGTAGCGGCATGTTACATGATTTATTTATGGCGAATATGTGTTTCCTAATGTAAGATTCAATGTGAAGATACACATAAACACTTGTACACTTATATATTTATCCTCACCGACGTTTTTACTTATAAAGAACCCAGACAGATACACATAAACACTTATACACTTATACATTTATCTTCTCCGGCGTTTTTACTTATAGAGAACCCAAGCAGAACCAATAAATTACATTTTCTTTTATTTAAAAATTCGATCATTCGACAGAAAAAAAAATAGTGTGTGCATATTAACTTACGAATCGAAATGTCACACTTACATCAATAAGTGTCTTAAGGGATGTTCATAAAATGCTCTTAGACAACGAACGAATCGAAAAAAAAAAAAAAAGTGAACATGATTTTTCAGATTCGCATTTGCAGAAATCTTCGTACATATTATTGGATCCAGATTAGGTTGACAGACAAATGATAAGGATTTGTGCAAGGG
>NC_051413.1:31975311-31975403 GCF_015228065.2 Penaeus monodon
CTTGTTCTCCTCTTCCTCCACTTTCTTCTTCCTCTTTTTTGTTTTCTTGTCTTTTTTTTCCTACATGAAAAATGTATATTTATATCGTACAT
>NC_051413.1:31975503-31975712 GCF_015228065.2 Penaeus monodon
TGCACGAAACATCATTGCAAATGTGAAGCAAGAAAGAATGGCTTCTTGAATGTAAAATCGAAGAAAACACTGTAATAGGATGTTAAGAAGATAGATACGATGGAATATGATGAATGACCTGAAGGAACAAGATAAAAAGATACCAATTTTGCAAGGAAACATGTTCATTTGCCTGGTGTCATTGCAAGAGCCGAAAGTAATGGTTGGGA
>NC_051413.1:31976226-31976673 GCF_015228065.2 Penaeus monodon
GGGGGGGGGGGGCTCAATTTCTTTGCTGTCTTCCCTTTTCTCTATTTTCTTACGGATTTCTTGATCTATATCCCGCTTCCCCAAAGACTTTTTCAATTCCCTTGTTAAAACGACCAAAGAGAAAAAAAAAAAACGATAAAATAAGTACATCAAAACACAATATAATAAATAATTATATAATGAATAAATAAAAATAAAAATAATAAATAAAAAAATAAATAAAATAAATAAATATAAAATGAATAAATAAAAATAAAAATAATAAATAAAAAATAAAATAAATAAATATAAAATGAAAAATAGAAATTAGAATAAAAAATAAATGAATAAAAACGGTTACGAAGGATGAATTCATAGCATCTTTTGTGAAATCCACGAGAGACTTTCAGGTTTCAAATATAGATGGCGTTGGAATAGTTAGTTATTGTTAGTCTAGCGATGTGTGTA
>NC_051413.1:31976691-31976773 GCF_015228065.2 Penaeus monodon
CTAACTTTCATTTCGGTTTGTTACTGTTGTTGTTTTGAATGGAGATCTTATCTTATCTTGTTGTAAATCAAGGTGTGAGAGA
>NC_051413.1:31976991-31977077 GCF_015228065.2 Penaeus monodon
AGTTCTGATTCTACTTATCTAGCACAACGTAACGGTTGACAATCGTAACAAAAACATCATAAAATGGATATCAGATTCTTATATGT
>NC_051413.1:31977149-31977782 GCF_015228065.2 Penaeus monodon
GCTAGATGTGACGTCACCACCAAATCAGCTGATCGCTCACCAAAACAATGGCAGAAAATCAAAACTCAGAAAGAATATACAGATAATTTTTTTTGCTTGTGATACTTCGCCGTTCCCTTGACACTGGGTGTGCCAGATATAATGCAAATGCATTGTCGAAAATCGTTTATGCGATGTAAATATTTTCGTAAAGGAAGCATTTTTGGATCGAGGTTAGACAGGTAGTGACAAGGCAGGTTTTGATATGAAACGTAATGACAACATATATATACGAATTAAAATAGAGTAACCTTCTAATTAAGTTGTGTATTAATTGAATCAACACCTTCATAGCCTGGGGGTATATAGTTACACGGCAATATATTTGTAGTTAAGAAGCACCTGCGTTTGTACTCAAAACCGTTTTTATCGACTTTTGCTGGAGAGAAAAAAAAGTTTTTCTTTTTCTTTTTCCAGTCGCCTAGTTATTTTAACCAGTTTCATTTCGTTATTATAAATGAATGGGTTAATTCGTGATTTAAAAAAAAAATTGATAAGCAAATAGGAATATTTGCTTATAGAATGAAAAAAAAATTAAAGTGTAAAAGCTTTTTTTTTTGTTTCTTAATTTCCTTCGAATGTCTTATCGTCTTG
>NC_051413.1:31978193-31978411 GCF_015228065.2 Penaeus monodon
AATAAATGAAAGAGAGACAAAGCGAAGAAAACTAAAAGAGACTGAAAGAGAACAGAGAAAGAATGAATATACGTTTCGAAGACGGCATCGAGACTCAAAGACACCCGTATTTACTCGAAATAATACTACTCAGTCACAATAGTTAAGGCAAAAACATGATGGTTCGTCACATATTGTAGGCAATCATAAATAGGATAATGGGATGGTATTTTGTGCAA
>NC_051413.1:31979135-31979232 GCF_015228065.2 Penaeus monodon
ATTTTTTATAAACCCCCAAATTTTATTTTGGCTTGAGACTAAAAAAAAAAGAAATGGAAAAAAGACAGCGAAGAGGAGGAGGAGAGAGAAGAAGAGG
>NC_051413.1:31979638-31979781 GCF_015228065.2 Penaeus monodon
TCCCGTCATGCACAAGACAACTCCCAATGATTGACATTCTATTTTTAGAAGAATCACCTGATCAAGCGCCAGGCATAATGAACGCGAGATCAGACTAGAATGAGAGGTTGCAATTGCCCTCTCGACGTGGGTGGAGGGGACGC
>NC_051413.1:31980030-31980347 GCF_015228065.2 Penaeus monodon
ATACCCAAACAAAATAATCTAAACAATACAAACAATATAAACAAAACAAAGCAAGAAAATAATAATAAACAGCAGGAAAATTGTTTGTTGGTTTGTTAGAAGGATTACGCGAAAAGTTGCAGACGGATCGTGATGGAAATTTATAGGTGGGTTGGCCATGGCCGAGGAATCAGCCGAGTGGTGTTTGGTGGTGAATATACACAAAATATACACTAATATACAAATATACTCTATGTACACTAAGATATATAAAATAGACACTAAAATAAATAGCAATAAATACACACATCTATATAGATCTGTTTAGATACAACACT
>NC_051413.1:31980989-31981119 GCF_015228065.2 Penaeus monodon
CGTGTCACGGCGCTCGCAGGCGAATCCACGCAAATATAAAACAGGTTTTCCTCTACTTGTCTGTAAACATTTCATCGGGTTCCGAGTTGTGTAAAAAGATTGATTGAGTGTTTCTGTTCCTAATTCTCAT
>NC_051413.1:31981710-31981788 GCF_015228065.2 Penaeus monodon
CTTTGTCTATTGTCAGATTTCACCGTAATGATTTTTCCCTGAATTTTTCTTATCTTCATAACGTTACGTATACAATAA
>NC_051413.1:31981840-31982086 GCF_015228065.2 Penaeus monodon
GCATTTTCCACTTTAATTTCTCCCACGTATATATTTATCCGCCTTTGCCGCCCATCCGCTGCGTGATTTTCATATCAAATTATAGCGGCGAGCATAGTTTCTTATCGTGTTATTAGAATGCTAATTCCAGTTGCGGAAAAGGCCATCGGGATGCTACCGAACGATAATTTATGAAAGATTAATAACTTTTTTTAACAGTTTATTGGCTTATCTCTCTTAACTGTACGTCAAGCTGGTGTGATTAAA
>NC_051413.1:31982530-31982738 GCF_015228065.2 Penaeus monodon
CCCAAAATCATTAAGGCTACCATTATGGGAAGACTGCGCGATCAAGTGCGGCTAAAATGAACATTGATAGTCTGCGCACAAACATTACCATCATCATTAATGGAATATTATCATGCTTATTATCATACGAAACCATGCAGCAATATCACCACGTAGATGTGAAGACAGTCTGAAGTGACTTAGAGGAGCAAATATGATGGTTTGTTGT
>NC_051413.1:31982837-31982933 GCF_015228065.2 Penaeus monodon
TTGGAGGGGTGTGTGGAGAACCTGTTTGCACAGAGGAGTATGCTTGGTGTGAAATATAAGTGGGTTGTGATAAATATGAGATACTTGGATATGTAG
>NC_051413.1:31982990-31983103 GCF_015228065.2 Penaeus monodon
TGGTTACATGTGTGTGTGTGTGTTAGATTTTGAATTTAAAAAAGTCTAGAACGAAATGGTTTCTATGAAACACACTGGAAGATAAGATACACAAAAAACAAACATAAAAGCAA
>NC_051413.1:31983136-31983462 GCF_015228065.2 Penaeus monodon
ATGCAAAGAAAAAGGGAAAAAATATTACAAAAAAAACAAGAAAAACACAAATTAACAAACCCGAACACCAAAAGATAGAAACAAACATACAAATAAATAGATAAATAAATACAAAACAACTAAAATAAAACAAAAAATAAACAGAAAACACCATAGTGATAATAATGGACGCCCCGCCGACGGATTACCGACAGGGCAACGCGACGAAGTCCAGCCATAATTGCTAATACGCCGACGAACAAATATGGCGATTCGGACAGGTTCCCGCGTTCGAGTTAATTGCATGAAACACGAAGTAGTTTCTTTCGAGATGGAGCGACGGGAGG
>NC_051413.1:31984360-31984758 GCF_015228065.2 Penaeus monodon
CAAATAATTCAGATTGAGGAAAGTAGATAAGAAAGGAGTTAAGAGATAATTAATAAAGAGAGGAATAAGAGGAATTTAAGAAAAATAAGAACGAAGGAATTGAAGAAAAGATTAATAAAGAGAGGAATAAGAGGAATTTAAGAAAAATATGAAGAACGAAGGAATTGAAGAAAAGATTGATAAAGAATGAGAATAAAAGAAATTTAATAAAAATAAGAACTGTACAGAACGAAGGAACTAAAAGGATAGATTAGATAAAGATAAAGATAGAAGAGAATTTGATAAAAGAAAAGAAAAGGGGTGAAAGATACTTAGAAAAGAAAGGAAGAAATTAGGAAAAAAAAAAATAACAACTATATTTTCAGCTGCAAACCCAAGGCCATTCTGTTCCCACACTG
>NC_051413.1:31984903-31985005 GCF_015228065.2 Penaeus monodon
AGGTCTTACACTGTTTTCATGTTGCTATAACGCCGCTCCCACGGCAGTTTCCACACTTTACTCCCACACTGTCCTCAACGCCACTCCCACACTGTCCCTAAC
>NC_051413.1:31985385-31986681 GCF_015228065.2 Penaeus monodon
AATCACTTCTGCACTCCACACTGTCTGTTCCCACACGTCCAACGCACTCCCACACTGAATACCTTAACGCCACTCCCACGTCCCTAACGCACTCCCACACGTCCCTAACGCCACTCCCTCCCAACGCCACTCCCACAGTCCCTAACGCCACTCCCACACTGTCCCTAACGCCACTCCCACAAAGTCCCTAACGCCACTCCCACACTGTCCTTAACGCCACTCCCACACTGTCCCTAACGCCACTCCACACTGTTCCAAACGCCACTCCCACACGTCCTAACGCCACTCCCACACTGTCCCTAACGCCACTCCCACACAGTCCCTAACGCCACTCCCACACTGTCCCTAACGCCACTCCCACACTGTCCCTAACGCCACTCCCACACTGTCCCTAACGCCACTCCCACACTGTCCCTAACGCCACTCCCACACGTCCCTAACGCCACTCCCACACTGTCCCTAACGCCACTCCCAACACTGTCCCTAACGCCACTCCCACACCCGTCCCTAACGCCACTCCCACACTGTCCCTAACGCCACTCCCACACTGTCCCTAACGCCACTCCCACACTGTCCCTAACGCCACTCCCACACCGTCCCTAACGCCACTCCCACACTGTCCCTAACGCCACTCCCACACTGTCCCTAACGCCACTCCACACTGTCCAAGCCACTCCCACATGTCCCTAACGCCACTCCCACACTGTCCAAACGCCACTCCCACACGTCCCTAACGCCACTCCCACACTGTCCCTAACGCCACTCCCACAAAGTCCCTAACGCCACTCCCACACTGTCCCTAACGCCACTCCCACACTGTTCCAAACGCCACTCCCACACTGTTCCAAACGCCACTCCCACACTGTCCCTAACGCCATTCCCACACTGTCCCTAACGCCACTCCCACAAAGTCCCTAACTTCACTCCCACACTGTTCCAAACGCCACTCCCACATCATTCCCACACCATACTTCATCTTTCCCACGTCACTCCCACACTTCTAACACACCACTCGCAGTCCGTTCCCACATCGTTGCCCACGATGCTATGACGCCCCTCCCTCCTCACGCCCACGCCCCTCCCTCCTCACGCCCACGCCCCTCCCTCCTCATGCCCACGCCCCTCCCTCCTCACGCCCACGCCCCTCCCACACCCCTTCTGCACAGTCGCCGTACTCTAAATTGTCCCAGAGACCACGCCCCCTTTTCGGTTTCTGAGAAGCTGATTGGTCCGTTTACCCCAAGTATGTTTACAGGTAATAATAAAACGATTTGTTCTTCTGTATAATGAGGTTGA
>NC_051413.1:31986773-31986976 GCF_015228065.2 Penaeus monodon
ATCAATTAAATAAATCGATAAGCCTAAGCAAAGGAGAAATCAAAAAAAAAAAAAACAGATTGAAACTGTGGCGAAAAAAAAAATAAGAAAAAGGTAGATAATAGAGAAGAGGAAATGATAAAGGAAAGGAGAGAGATAAACAGAAAGAGAATAGAGAAATGGGATAAAAGAGAGAAAAAAACGAGGAATGTGTGTAGCTTTAT
>NC_051413.1:31987638-31987846 GCF_015228065.2 Penaeus monodon
CAATAACACAGTGGCACACATCACAATAACAAGATAACACACACACCACCGAAGCGAGGAGAGAAGGTCGAACCAGGCGTCGATGCAAGTGTTACAAACGTCGATCAGCTGATGGGTACATGGCAGCTGATTAGGCACCTCGTAACCAGCTGTCTATAAAAGCTATCCTTTAAGTGCAAACTCTGTGACTGAACTGGTTTTATTGCAT
>NC_051413.1:31988146-31988373 GCF_015228065.2 Penaeus monodon
ACTGATGCTGTGCTTGCATGCTGCGGTGCTTGGGGAGAGAAGAGAGTGAGGGGGAATTGTGGTGGAGATGAGGACGTTGTGGTTGGGGATGAGGGGATGGGTTAGGTCAGGGTATGAGGGGAGTGAAGAGATTATGTGTGTGTGGGGTGGGAGTGTGTGGGGGGATGAGAGGATCGTGAGGAGGGGAGTGAGAGTATGTTGAGGAGGTGGCAGTCGTGAGGAGAAGA
>NC_051413.1:31988440-31989239 GCF_015228065.2 Penaeus monodon
AGGATCAGAGTGAAGAAAGTGAGGCAGAGAGGAAGGAGACAGAAGAAAAAAGTGAGAAGGAGAAGGAGGTGTGTGAGGGGGAGAATGAAGAGGAAGAGTGAAATGAGTGAGGAAGAGAAAAAAGACGAGAGAGCGAGGTGTGTGAGGAGGAAAGGAAAGAGAAGAATGAAGAGGAAAGGAGAGAATGAAGTAAGAAACGAATATTGTGAGAAGGAAAATGAGGGAGAGAGTGCAAGGGACGGAATAAGAATGGGGAGAGAAAAGAGGAGAAAATGAGGCAAAGAATCAATCCACGAGGAGAGCAGTGAGGATATTCGAAAAGCATAGCATCAAAGCGACGAGGAGAATGGGCTGAGAGATGACGAGCGTGAGCTTAATATGCAAAAGGAAAATGAGGAATATGCTAAAATTGAGTGATTAATGCCTGCGTCCCGTTGCACAGATACGTCGCACATAAGAGACAAGTTTATGCAACGGAGGGTAACGATAAGTACCTACCCTGACCTGTCATACACGCGGAACAGTGTAAATCCGAACCTCCCAACCCTAGGCCCACACTCTATTCTTACACTGTTTTCACGTTGCTATCACGACACTCCCACGGCATTCCCACACGTTACTCCCACACTGATCGTAACGCCACTCCCACACTGTTCCTAATATCACTCTTACGGTATTGGCCAATTCACCGATCAGAGCTCATCTCTCTCTGCCAGTCCACTTGCCTGACGTAATTTTATTGGCTCGATTTTATCATGGTGTGTCAATACCTACTTCTGCGTGATCTGGAAAAGCCTTT
>NC_051413.1:31989761-31990066 GCF_015228065.2 Penaeus monodon
GAGAACGAACCATTTCAATTCGTGTGTGTGTACAGTACATATTTACGTATCTGTGAACGCGTGCACATGTGTACGTAAGCGTGTATGTAGCCTCGTCTTTATCTTATTTTTTTCGACGAGAGTGAAAAAAGGGGGGAGGGGATTGAGCACCATGCAAAGTAGTAAAAGATCCAAAAAGACAACAGTTCATGCGTTTTACTGCGTTTGGCTGGTATCCCTTCCTGACAATAACTACCCTGATTTATGAGTGCGTAAAAACAGCCCATTCGTATCAAAGCATCGGCTGCAATTTTTCTGATGCTGCA
>NC_051413.1:31990553-31990746 GCF_015228065.2 Penaeus monodon
TTTTTATTTCACCCCTCCCCCCCCTCCTCCCCCTTCAATCCTCATTTGCAAGGACACCAACAACTCTCGCAAGAGAAGATCAGCCTCACTTCTTGAAAATGTTGCATCAGCTGATGTTGACTGACATGAGGATCAGATAGCGGGTGACAGCTGACAGGAACAGTCACCCAGAAAGAATAAGGGTTTGTATGCA
>NC_051413.1:31990786-31991701 GCF_015228065.2 Penaeus monodon
CCATTATCACCGTTACAAGCTGAAAGAGCCGCCGTTACGTCATAGCGGGGGAGGGGAGGGGGGAGGGAGAGGAAGGGGTATAGGGTCGGGTAGAGGGTGAGGGAAGGGAGGGGGAGGGGAGGGGGGAAGGGCATAGGGGTGGGTAGAAGGGAGGTGGGTATGGGGAAATAAGGAGAGGATATGGGGAAATGGGGAGGAGGGGAGGTGGAAATGGGGAGGGGGAGGGGGAAATGGGGAGGAGGGGAGGGGGAAATGGGGGGGAGGTTATAGGAAAAAAAAGGGAAGGAAGGGTATATGGGTATGGGGGAGGGGGGGGGAGGGAGAAGTCATAGTAAGAAGAAAGTGATAAAATACCGTCACTATGCCTACCTGTGATTTTCTCCTGGGTAGTCCCGTTTACAAATTCTTAATAGTCGAAAACGTTTATTTCCAAAGAGAAAATGAGAAAACAAAAGCGTAAGACCAATCTTCCAGCCTTTCTTTTTAAATTAATCATCTATATTCCATTTTCCTAAATTTACATTCGAGTCAGTGACAATAACACCAACTAATAAAAATAAGTTGGTCACAGCATCATTGAATACATAAAATCCCAGATCTTGCTTTATGAAAGTGATAAAATATATATATTGATATTTAGCCCACTGTCCTTTGCAAAAGTAGAAGAGATAACGATGCTTTGATCATCTAAAAATTCTCCATTGTCTTGACACTTAACAGGGAACTGACTCCATAAGATTTTAGTATAGCCTCGGCATAGATACAGAGATAAATAGTTGTTTAAATAAACATACGCGTGAATTATTTTGTGTTGGTTTTAGGCTCGTGGTTCATATGATATTTACAGTTCTTTTTATGCTTCGTTTTATTTTCCAAGGTTTAAGGCTTGCAATATTCTTTTAATCCAAAAAGATC
>NC_051413.1:31991732-31992014 GCF_015228065.2 Penaeus monodon
CCAATCTTTCTCTTCCTAACGTCACCTCCTTTCACTTATATCCTGATTCCATATTTATTTCGGGTCGTAGTCCCTGCCTTAAAGAATCCACATGAAATTCAGGATTTGATGACAATGGTCTCACTTTTCCTCCGTTTTCCTCAACTTTCTCTCGCTGTCTGGCCGGGGAGGAGAGCTATGTCGTAAGAAAGCGATCTTTTTGTTTACAACCTTCTCGGCTTTCCCTGTCTTCCATTTTTGCATGTTTCTTATCTCCTATTTCCCTTTCCGTTGGCTTTTGTT
>NC_051413.1:31992037-31992362 GCF_015228065.2 Penaeus monodon
AACCTTCCTTTGTCCCGTTTTCTTCCTTTGTCTCGTTTTCTTCCTCTATCCCGTTTTCTTCCTTTGTCCCGTTTTCTTCCTTTGTCCCGTTTTCTTCCTTTGTCCCGTTTTCTTCCTTTGTCCCATTTTCTTCCTTTGTCCCGTTTTCTTCCTTTGTCCCGTTTTCTTCCTTTGTCCCGTTTTCTTCCTTTGTCCCGTTTTCTTCCTTTGTCTCGTTTTCTTCGAGTATTTATCATGCTCTTGTCCTTTGTCACAGTGAAGGTCGCGCTTGTCTTGCCGATGAGTCTTCCTCAATAAAGCTCCGAGTCATTCCAGCTTGTGTGTT
>NC_051413.1:31992775-31992855 GCF_015228065.2 Penaeus monodon
TCCCATCCTATCATATCCTCGGAACCTCTCTGGCAATGAATTCTTAACTACACCTCATTCAAACATATTCCAAAGGCGAC
>NC_051413.1:31993096-31993252 GCF_015228065.2 Penaeus monodon
ATAGACGAGGTTCGACAAAGCACAAAACACACAAAAAAAAAAATGGGTCATGTTGTTACCTCAAGCCCACGCGTGACGAACTCTTGCACAATAACAGGCATAACAGGGCCGGATAATGAACAATTTCCATGAACATTTTGAAGAACGGGGGGGGGG
>NC_051413.1:31993331-31993466 GCF_015228065.2 Penaeus monodon
TTTTTTTTTTCTTTTTTAGTCTATGGTGTTCTTTAAATCGCTGGGTGTTGCAGCAAATTTCTTGTTTGTTTGTTTTATTATTATGTTTCCGAATCGCTGCGTAGCCAACAGCTGTGCAGGGATATTGCTTTGTTA
>NC_051413.1:31993621-31993892 GCF_015228065.2 Penaeus monodon
AACAGCATACCTTCCAAAATTCTTACACAATCTTTCATGAACTAATCAGCCATAGCAATTGCAATAACCAGTATGATTATACTAATAAAGCTTACACGAACACGATTGCTATTGACAACATATCACGTCTAATTTAAAACTCCTCCCTTTTGGCCGATTTTACTTTTAATGACCCGAACACTCCTGCCACCTAGCGGCACGACACGAGAACACCCGAAACGTAAAAGTTGCAAAGGTTGCATATAAATCACGTACTTTTCCCCGTCCTTAA
>NC_051413.1:31993968-31994170 GCF_015228065.2 Penaeus monodon
TTGTGGCAATCTTCTGTAATTTTCTGTCGGCACTTTGCAATAGGAGTTGAAAATGGCGTGCTAACATCATTATTACTGACTCAAGACAAAACGGTGTTGATAACTGGTTTGTAAGGCTTAATAAGTACTCAGACATTCAAGCATTCACCCGCCTCCTTTAAACGGTGACTGATATGACGCGGGGCTGTTCGGGCCGCTTCGC
>NC_051413.1:31995042-31995368 GCF_015228065.2 Penaeus monodon
TAACGAATAAACACACGAATCTGCCCTCGGCCATGCACTCCGAACGCCAGTCTCTACCTCTTCATGCCATCCGTCATTCACAATTCACTGAGCACTACGAATCGCTTCTCATCTGCTACATACACCGGCTCTGACTCCTATGCTATAAGGGTCATTTTCCTCCGCACAGCTCTGCCTTGTTGCCTCGAATAAGACATTTAAGTTTTGTTCTTTCTGTCTTATCTGGGTCGGAGATTCCTCTGTAATTTTTCATGGCCGCGAGTAGCCATTATTTTGCTGCTGTGTTATTTATTCTGGGCTTGCTATTCGTTCAATTTACATGGCTG
>NC_051413.1:31995955-31996181 GCF_015228065.2 Penaeus monodon
ACCCACCCTTGAATGAAAGTGGAGCAGACTTACCTAACCTCTCTTAACCCCTTTGTCCAAATTTACATATATTCATATTTCTCTCTCTCTCATCCCTCTATCCTATGACCCCGCGTACAATGAACACATAGATATGCACACGATAACGTAAACACAAGAGACAAAGATTACCCGCTCATGGACGGAGCACGTGGAAGCCATCTTGGTTTGTTTACATGCGATGCCC
>NC_051413.1:31996458-31996557 GCF_015228065.2 Penaeus monodon
CTTTTAAATTTGGTTAATTAGATTCAGAGGAAAGTGTAGATTAATCGGTTTTAATTAGTTTTGGCAAGAGATATATGGCGTTCGTTCATTAAAGGCTGA
>NC_051413.1:31997211-31997852 GCF_015228065.2 Penaeus monodon
ATTACACGAACCAATCATAGCATTGAATAAGTACCCCTGTGTTTCACCATCAAAGAGACAACGCAACAGAGATCTTTTCCTTGCACACAAAGAGAATAAACCAAGGTACTCGTTGCAAAATTGCAAACTCTAAGGCAATGACAGATATCAAATTAATGCCACGTGTCTGATTCTTATTATTCAGAGAGCGAG
The DNA here is from genome assembly GCF_015228065.2 of Penaeus monodon. Lineage (NCBI taxonomy): Eukaryota > Metazoa > Arthropoda > Malacostraca > Decapoda > Penaeidae > Penaeus > Penaeus monodon. Next base: position 31,997,404 of record NC_051413.1, read on the forward strand.
AAAATTACGTGACGCGAAAATAAGCGTGATTACTTAATAGTTAGTTATGTGCATCTTCTTACTGTATTTCATCGCAGATGGAGATTGATTCACTTACGTTTTCAATCCAGACAAGAACCTGGGATTGAGTGTTTAGGATATAAATGGAAAGAAAAAGTTGTACTCAGATATAATAACATAATGTTCTTGTATCTCATTTCTGCAACGTCAAACTTATGATTTATCTAACAAAATAATCGCACCTATAGACAAGCAAGTGTTTCTAGATAATATTTAACTAGTCAGATATTTATGAGAAAGTATTTTTGCTTGTAAAATAATGGAGCCATCAGTTAATTGCAAATATTGCAACTGTAGAGTTTTTTTATTATACATTGCAATTCAGATTTAGATTATCTACCCTTAATTAGATGTAACTAGTCTTCATAATGGAATATCTACTTCAAGAA
>NC_051413.1:31998096-31998506 GCF_015228065.2 Penaeus monodon
TTCTCCTTCCTCATCTTTCTTCGCAACCCCTCATTCCCCTCCCCCCTATTCCCTCACAATTCCGAATTCCCCCTCCCCTTCCCTCCCTCACAACCTCTCCTTTTCCCTCCTCCTCCCCTTCACATCACTTCATTTCCCCTCCCCCTCCTCCCTCACAGCCCCTCGTTTCCCCTCCCCCTTCCCCCTTCACAGCCCCTCGTTTCCCCTCCCCCTTCCCCCTTCACAGCCCCTCATTTCCCCTCCCCCTTCCCCCTTCACAGCCCCTCGTTTCCCCTCCCCCTTCCCCCTTCACAGCCCCTCCCCCTCCCTACCCTTGGCCCCGACCTCCATGCTCATGACGCGAGACGTAAAATTTTCTCTCGATTCGATAAACTCAATTTACGGGAAATGTTACCAAGAGGGAAGTGGTG
>NC_051413.1:31999314-31999666 GCF_015228065.2 Penaeus monodon
CCAGAATAGGTAACACGCACCGAAAATCGAGAAAATGAAACCAAGAGAAGTCTCCCCCCCCCCCTCACAAGACCCGCTGTCACACTCGACCTGTGACCTGTGTTCGGTCTGCTGGTCACGGGATTTATGAGGTGGACATGAGGTGAAGGTGATGACGACTGCTGCGGGAGAAGCGAGAGGGAGGAATCCGCTGCACAGTAAATACAGAAGGTTATCAAAGACATCTCATAAATATTCTGTATCGCTCCACCACCGGACCAGTTACATGAAGATATAACTCTGGGATATTTGTTATCCGGCGTGAGTGTGTTTTGGCCAATTTACGTTTTTTTGGTGTTGGTTTTTGGGGCCG
>NC_051413.1:32000096-32000220 GCF_015228065.2 Penaeus monodon
GCAATTATAGCCACTTGTGCAAGACCAGAGTAATCACTCTACGTTTAATCAAGAGATACCATATTTCTCTACCATTTAATTAGAGAGAGTGATAGCACCCCTAGGTGTGTATTTTTCATGATCT
>NC_051413.1:32000932-32001076 GCF_015228065.2 Penaeus monodon
GTTAATATAATCTATATCAATCCTATGCATGGGCTTCCACACACCTCGATTCCCGGATGTTTAAAACAGCTGACCGCGATGCAATGACGCAATCAGAGGAGGGCGTGCGTAGGACCGAGCTGATGGTATGAACGTCTAGTCATA
>NC_051413.1:32002694-32002792 GCF_015228065.2 Penaeus monodon
GTATATCATTAATTAGAGAGACATTGATTAACCGCTTTATCATTTACTAATTAATCAATATGAAAGATTTCTCTTCTAATTAATTTATCTCGATTTCT
>NC_051413.1:32003209-32003555 GCF_015228065.2 Penaeus monodon
TATTTACAACATCATCACCTCGCATTTTGTCGACACTTCTCTTTATAATCCTTTTTTTTTTTAATCTTTTCGTCCGTTCCAAAACCAGTACAGATACGTGTTATCTCAGATCAGCTGTTGAAACTACTGACTCCGACTCCCTAGCATCTTCAGTGCGATAAGTTCGAAATTCCTTACGAGTATGCACGGGGTCTTGAACTCTACGGACGCGCGTTGACAAGGGCGACTTTGCTATGGCCTCGACCATCGCTGACCTCTCTCACCCAAGGAGACAGAAGATTTGTATGTAAATTAGAACGAGAGAATCACTATTATCATTGCCAGGCTGCATCTCTCGGGGGTGGGG
>NC_051413.1:32004354-32004517 GCF_015228065.2 Penaeus monodon
TTTAAACAAAAGCTTTATGTGCGTAAGAGAATTTTCAAGGTTACATTACACCAAGGATTCCATTATCATTTACGTTATCTTGTTTTCATTTCATCATCTTTACTGTTATTTGTCCCCCGAGTCTTTTCCATTGTTATAATTCCCCCATTGTTATCGTGTATCG
>NC_051413.1:32006043-32007095 GCF_015228065.2 Penaeus monodon
AAAGATGAAAGAAAATTGAATGCTGAAAGAATATATAAGAAATGATAGAAAGGAAGAAAGGAAACAGAGACATAAAATCTGATAAATGATAAAAAAGGCAAAACAGAAAAAAAGAAACAGAGAATAATGAAAAAAAAAATAGAAACAAAAACAAAATATCATAATAAACAAAACAAAAAAACAAAATAAAAAATAGAAACAAAAACAAAATATCATAAACAAAAACAAAAAAAAACGAAAATAAAAGCAACTCACAATATTTGTAAGTTTATCAGTCCATATTATCTCTCTCCCTGATTTCATCACATCTGCTTCGTCATAAGATGCCCAGGTATTCTGAAAATAAAATATTGTAATAAAATCAGAATAAATTCACGTGTTGATGTGACCAACCCACATATTTTCATTCTTCAGGAGAGAGAAAGAGAAAGAAAAAAAAGTAATATCGTTTTTTGTGTTCCTCTAATTCACTCTTTAATAGATCGAGCGTCTTTTTTTGTAAGATATAAGACCGCGTGTTACAAATTCTTTATAATGTTAACGTTATGAAAGACGCAAGTAAATATGTGTATTTATATTTTAACCCTGCAGTCGCTTGAACTGTTTTCTATATCGGTAAAGAAAATGAGACATAATCCGAAAAGTTGTTTGACATATATTTTTGTCGTTTCTTTTTTATTAATATATATACATATTATCTTTCGTTTACTTATATATTTCTTATATTAGCGTATATGTAGATATCAAAGTATCTGTACTTGTAAATTTTCTTTATTCTTTTATTTTCCACGAAGAATAAATGCAATAAATCCCATACATTTCTTCAACGATCAAATCATTTATCAAATCCTTTCTCTCTTCCTCGCCATGTTATAAACACCACAAACACCACACCACATGCATTCTCCTCCGTCCTCGTTCAGGTAGGATTAGCATTTCCGAACGCATTCACCCGTCCCTTGCATATGGAGATGTATGTGAGTGGGATCGAATCCTGTCTGGCGATCCGCTTCTGTTTCTCGGAAGGGATAGTCGATTCAGCTGCAAGGTGG
>NC_051413.1:32007464-32008114 GCF_015228065.2 Penaeus monodon
TATCAGAATCAGCTGATTAACACAAACAATAAATTTATTTAACGCTCGATAAAGACAAGTAACAGATGATGTGTTGAAAGATTGTTGAGCGAAAATTCACTCATTTGTTGCAAGCTGTGGATGGTGTGAAGGAAGAAATTGCTTGGGTTTTAAGAATTTGTCAAAGAACACTATTTAATTTCATTTCATTATTCATGTGAACACAGACCAGTAGAAAATGATAAGCACTTTTATCATTCAACGAAGTTTTATACATATATTTATATACTTTTTTTCTCTCTCTCCAAAACACGCGATTCCCATGTTTTTCTGTTGTTGTTGGGTTTTTTTTTTAGTATAAACATGACTTTTTATTTAGTGAAAGTCGAAAGAAAATGAATAAGACAAGGATTTCACACCTGCTTCCCAAGTCGAAACACGACCGCCGTTACGGCTTCTGGTTAGCGTTTCTTTGCTATATGTAGCAAGATCCACTCACCCGATTAGCTGCGTTGACCTAGCGATTAGCGCTACCTTATGGCCAGATAAGTGCTCATTAGGCTGGGTATTATCTGTTACTCCATCTTATCTTAAGCTAGTCTACGGATGATGAAATCTGCGTGCTCGCTCGATTAGAAAACGCACGACGGTTGCTGTTGCTTTGGTAACCC
>NC_051413.1:32009219-32009657 GCF_015228065.2 Penaeus monodon
TCTGTCCCTAATACTCAGTATACCATCATATGTTCATATTTATCTATTTTTTGGCAAATTCATATACATATCTGTGCGGATACGTATGTGCGTACGTCTATGTACACATCAAAATATCTGCGTGTCAGTTTTAATTCTTTATTTCATTCTCTCTTACTTCCCCTCTTCTTCTCACGCCCCACCCCACCCCTCTCTACACCCCCCCTCCCCCCTCTACACCCCCTCCCCCCTCTACACCCCCTCCCCTCTCTACACCCCCTCCCCCCTCTACACCCCCCTCCCCCCTCTACACCCCCCTCCCCCCTCTACCCCTCCCAAACTAACACCTTCCCCCCCCACACCACCTCCTCCCCCCTCCCCCCTCCCCCCCCCTGCCTGAATCATGACTGACAAGCCAAAGATAATGGTAATGAATAAAACATTTCACCGGCACCGAAG
>NC_051413.1:32010071-32010341 GCF_015228065.2 Penaeus monodon
TAAACTGAGTCACAGAAAAGTGTACGTAACAAAAATCCCTTTGAGGACGCGACGCAAAACAGGTCTTTTAAACAGCCAGGATTTTCTTGAAGACTTTCTGTTTAGAAGCTGGACTTCTGACTCGGAGATTTTGTAAGGACGCTGGGGGCGTGGGTCGTAGCTTGGTGGGTTCTGCCGGTGGGTTGGTGGGTCGTAGCTTGGTGGGTTCTGCCGGTGGGTTGGTGGGTCGTAGCTTGGTGGGTTGGTGGGTTCCGTCGGGGGGTTGGTGGG
>NC_051413.1:32010831-32011169 GCF_015228065.2 Penaeus monodon
CCGATGATTTTTTTATGTAAATGAGTGGATAAACGCATTATGAAAAATGCCACGATTTCTTCCGAGTAAACAGACAGATGGAAAATAAATATATGGGTGACTGTTAACTGTTAATTGGGTGAACGAGCGAACAAGCTAGTTAGTGAACAAGTCCCTCGTTAGGTAGTTTAGTGACAGTCGGGTCCGTCGCTCGTGTTAATTAACTGATTAACAATTAAAGTGTCCATTATGCTAAGTAGGTGTGTGTTCCGTGGCTTTTAAGTGTCCAGGGAGGTATGTGGTAAAGTGTGCATCTCTCAAATCACCATAGAGAGTTTATTAAAAAAAAAAAGGGGGGG
>NC_051413.1:32011413-32011622 GCF_015228065.2 Penaeus monodon
CACGTAAACGACATGCATAGTAGTGACATAGCGATATGAATAAAAAAACAAACATATTTCCACAGCTCCATATAGGTCTCTCGCCACTTAGTGCAAAGATAAGAAACGAAACTAAAGTGAACATTTGAACCAATAGATTTTCTTGGGTCCCTTTAAGGCAACAGATCCCAGTCAACGCCTTGAGATAAAGCTGCGGTTTTTGGTCATTT
>NC_051413.1:32011690-32011758 GCF_015228065.2 Penaeus monodon
TTTCTTCTTCTGTGTTTCTGTTTCTGTTCTTTCTCCGCTTTTCCTTGTCTGCGATTTTGTATGGAAAC
>NC_051413.1:32011789-32011882 GCF_015228065.2 Penaeus monodon
GGGGGGGGGGTATAAAATGTATTGGTTTGTATCTTTGTATGAGGATAAAGGTAGTAATGTAATTATTATAAAATAAATAACACGAAGATGGAA
>NC_051413.1:32012468-32013667 GCF_015228065.2 Penaeus monodon
TCTTTTCTTTTTCTTTTTTTTACGGTCACTCACTAAACCAATAAACCTCACAGTCTTTCATCAAGGCAACCCAATCCTCTCACTACGAAACGAAAAAAAAAAGATTCTCAACGAACGAAAGACAAACGAATCAAGGTCTTATGCAATAGACAATATTGTGCGATAGCATTGTGTTGCGCCGAAGAAGAGACAAAACAAATTGAAATGAAAATAAGAATGAGTTTAGATTAAAGCTTAAACGCACATTATAATCACTGATATAAAAAATATATATAATTTGATTTTTAAAAGACTAAAACAGAGAAGATTAATTAGATTGTAAACTGACAAATCAAAATTAAACAAAATGAAATTTTAAAATAATCAAGATTAAAATTAACACAAACAGAAGTTACATAAATTGTAAACTAAGATATAAACATTATTACAAAATAAGATAGAAAATAAAAGAAAAAAAGAAATATAAAAAGGTGAAATAAATAGCAAACACACAAACAAAAATTTTTAAAAACGAAGTAAACAAAACAAAACACAACTAAATAAACACAAGATTAAATAAACAAAACAGAATAAACACAAAAACAAACAGAATAAACATACACACAATAAAAAACACACAAAACACGACAGAACAAACACACAAACACAACCCCCCCCAAAAAAAAACAGAGAACATAACAGAACAAACACAAACACAAAAAACACGACAAAACAAACACACAAACACAAAAATCAAAACAAAACAAAAAATCACAAAAAATCACTACAGAATATGTACACTAAACACAAAAAATACAACAGAACAAACACACAAACACCCATCAAAAGAAAAGAAATAAAACGCAAAAAACACGATAGGAAAAATAAACAAACACAAAAAAAAAACGCAAAAAAACACTACAGAAACACACAACCCACCCCACCCAAAAAAAAAAAAAAAAAATAGAAACACAAAAAACGCAAAAAAAAATACACAACCACAACCCCCCCCCCCCCCACCCGCATAACAAAACATTACCTAGTAAAGTTTTTTTTTTTTTAACATGACCTAGTAAGGCTTGAGGGAACGAACCAAATAGTGGCGTCCGGGCAGGTCAGAGAGAGAACCAGGCTGGTCAGGTCAGTTCGAAGCGTCGCGAAGCCTTATGAGACAGCCAGTGAAGCTTCTCGAAATAGTCGGTTCGGTTTAAGGGTCTTCC
>NC_051413.1:32014270-32014375 GCF_015228065.2 Penaeus monodon
GCAAAGACATTATTTCAGCGCCATTGGGTTTATGGATCAAGTGCTTGGATCTTTTAAAAGTTTTCAGTGCCCTATAAAAATGGACAATGCGGAGTCAAGTTTCGC
>NC_051413.1:32014718-32014833 GCF_015228065.2 Penaeus monodon
TCCTTTGTAAATTTTTATCAGTTTGTTATAAATCTGTTCAGTTCGATATTAAAATCTAGAATATCTTTTTTTTTCATCAACATCGTAAAAGCTTGTTATAAGTCTCTTCAATGCG
>NC_051413.1:32014861-32015049 GCF_015228065.2 Penaeus monodon
TTTTTAACTTCTTATAAATTTCTTCAGTGCAATTCCTTGCAATTGGATATATAGTTGCAATTAAAGGAGAAATGTTTATTTGGACAAATCCTTCGCGTGGTTTCATTCAGAAATAAATTTGTAAAAACAAACTCTATTTAATAATAATTAAAAAAAAAGATATTTTGCTTGAAAATACCAGGTTCAAT
>NC_051413.1:32015903-32016041 GCF_015228065.2 Penaeus monodon
CTAAAATCGCAAATATGAAACGCAGGAATTCGAACATGTTTGACTTTTTCGAACTCAAAAAAAAATCAAATTCTTCAGCATACTTTGAACTGACGGACTTGCCACAAAGTAATATATTTATCTGTATGTTTAACATGC
>NC_051413.1:32016458-32016628 GCF_015228065.2 Penaeus monodon
TCTCTCGACCGCCTCCATCCCGCCCCCTCGATTGGCGAAGCCGTTGATTACTAAGTACGCCGTCGGATTCGTCTTGCTAATCTCTGACAGCTAATTTTTGGCCCTCCCACTTACCCCCCCCCCTTGCCTCCCCCTCCCTACCCCCTTCCCCCTCCCCTGCCCTACTGATG
>NC_051413.1:32016991-32017199 GCF_015228065.2 Penaeus monodon
TTCAGAAGTGTCCCTCCCTCCCCCTTTCACCCTTTTCGGTCTCTGGTCATAGGGGGGATGGGGGGAGAGGGGGGAGTAGATAGTTAGAAGCCGATGGTATTGGTATTGACCTTTTGGGTGGGCTTGAGGGGAGGGGGTAAGGGGCAGGGGGGTAGGGGTGGTATTGAGTAAGAGCTTGCCTGTGTTTGGAGTGACCTGAGGCCGGCTG
>NC_051413.1:32017618-32017722 GCF_015228065.2 Penaeus monodon
GCACCGCCATCCTTCTATCAATAATTATAGCTTAGTGTACAAGAGATGGCGCTGATTGCGTGATTGATTGGCAGTGTATTTAACGCTTAAATGATGATCGATTG
>NC_051413.1:32017848-32018623 GCF_015228065.2 Penaeus monodon
AGGATGGGAGGAAATAGATGGTGGATGATCGAAAAAGAAGTGCTAAAAAAGCGGAAAGATAATGAATAAACGAGGGAGTGGAAAAATAGGGAGACAAAGGCAAGGAGGAATAATTAGTGAGACAAGAGGCGATGGAGAAATGAGAGAAGTGGAGAGATGGAGAGGTAATAAAGTAGGTGAAAAATAGAAAAAGGTGTTAGACAGAAAAGGTAAGTAATTAAATAGACAGGTAAGTAATTAAATAAGACAGTAAGTGATTAAATAAGACAGTAAGTAAGTAATTAAATAAGACAGTAAGTGATTAAATAAGACAGTAAGTAAGTAATTAAATAAGACAGTAAGTGATTAAATAAGACAGTAAGTAAGTAATTAAATAAGACAGTAAGTGATTAAATAAGACAGTAAGTAAGTATTAAATAAGACAGTAAGTGATTAAATAAGACAGTAAGTAAGTAATTAAATAAGACAGTAAGTGATTAAATAAGACAATAAGTAAGTAATTAAATAAGACAGTAAGTGATTAAATAAGACAGTAAGTAAGTAATTAAATAAGACAGTAAGTGATTAAATAAGACAGTAAGTAAGTGATTAAATAAGACAGTAAGTAAGTGATTAAATAAGACAGTAAGTAAGTAATTAAATAAGACAGTAAGTGATTAAATAAGACAGTAAGTAAGTAATTAAATAAGACAGTAAGTGATTAAATAAGACAGTAAGTAAGTAATTAAATAAGACAGTAAGTGATTAAATAAGACAGTAAGTAAGTAATTAAATA
>NC_051413.1:32018678-32018912 GCF_015228065.2 Penaeus monodon
AGGGGGGGGGGGTAAAACACACGAGGAAAGATCACAAAAGAAATTGATGAAGTGAAAGAAAGAAAAAAAAGGGGGGGGGGAGAACGTAACATGCAATAAAGAAGGGGAATAGAAAAACTAAAAAAAAAAAATGAAGGGATAAGATTGATAAGAATGCAATGAAAGGAAGAAAGAGAGAAAATAATGATAAGGTGAAAGGCAGTCGGGAAAACGGAAGAGATAGGAGAGAGACAG
>NC_051413.1:32019074-32019191 GCF_015228065.2 Penaeus monodon
TTATATATATATTTCATAGGCTAATGTCTTTATACTCATCGTCCCTTTGGAGAGAAAAGCCTCTGTTTACATCACGCGTGGAAGGCATCACCCCACCCTTTCCCATCTCCCCATCCA
>NC_051413.1:32019690-32020184 GCF_015228065.2 Penaeus monodon
CCTCCCCTTCCCCTCCCCTTTCCCCCTCCTTCCCCTTCTCCTCCTCTTTCCCCAACCTCTCCCCACCTCCCTTCCCCCCTACACTTTGCCCTACCCTTTTTCATCTCCCTACCCCTTCTTCTTAACCCCCTGCTCCTTACCCCTTTTCTTCCTCCCCCCCCCCTTCGCTCCACCCTTTACCCTCATCTCCCTAATCCTCTCCCTTTAAAACCCTTCCAACTTCCCTTTCTATTCTCTCCCTTCACCCTACCCTTTCCCATATCCCTTTACCTCCACCCCATCATCCTACCTTTCCCCATCTTCCCCATCACCCCCTTCCCCATCACCCTCCCTTTCCCATCTCCCCATCCACCTCCCCTTCCCTTCTTCCCTTCCCTTCCCCCATCACCCTGCCCCTTCACCTCACCCTAACCCACCTCCCTTCCTCTTTACACCTCCCTTTTCTCTCTCCTTCCCTCCTACCTTATCTCGTCTCCCTATCTTGCTCCCTTTAA
>NC_051413.1:32020675-32020799 GCF_015228065.2 Penaeus monodon
CCTAGTCACCCTTCTGTTCATCCATAGAACGGCTGTTAATAATAGAACAAGAGTCGATAATGGTGCGTTCTCGTGTTCTTAATCGAGGCAGAATGTTCTTTCGTTAATGGCCTTGTTCTTGTTA
>NC_051413.1:32020862-32021678 GCF_015228065.2 Penaeus monodon
CTTAAAGGCGTGTTTTGATAGATTTTTGGATTTTTTTTTGGGTTCGATGTGTTATTTTGAGATCCGTTTAGCAATGTCAGTGCATGAGTCTTTCAATGATCTCATTTAAATGGTTGAATTATGCATTTGTTGATTGTTATCGCATGGTGACAAGGCAAATATGGTAATCAATTCAACAGTGCAATGACATGCAGTATAGACCACCCCTCCTTTCATATCTAAATCAGAGGAAAAAAATGTGTTAAAAACTGCAATGTATAAGTCTGTATTTCAACACATCGAAGGCAATACATTAGTTACCTATTCGACGTCAAAGAAAACGGGTTCTTTACATGGAAAAGGTTGCCACAGAAATTTTTTAAAGGATATACTTAAGTAATTTGTATGCATGCCACGTACGGTTTCAGGATTTGCTTTTTTCCCATGTATATTTAACCGTTTGTCTATTTTTTTTTATTCTTATATTTTTTTCTCTCTAATTAATACCTTTATTCACCAACGATAACATGTTAAATATCAACAATTCTCCAAAAGTAGAAATCCCCCGTTAAGAAAAGGCGACCAGAAAATATTAAATTAAAAACAACGCGATACAACGAAGAAGAAAAAAATAAAATCATGCAAATAAGAACAGACTAAAACAGGAATAAAGACACGTTTTTACTTTCAAACACTATCATGCACAGAGGCCCAGGATGCGGCGCCATGTCATGAACCAGACTGTCATGCATTCATGGCATTTGGAAAATGACTGAGACTGAATGAACAGAAGGGGGTTGTTCCTGATTGGTAATAATGCTGTTTTTGTTGATGTTC
>NC_051413.1:32021975-32022127 GCF_015228065.2 Penaeus monodon
CATAGACACACGCCCAATGCGCACATTCCTTCCCAAAAGACCCTCATGGTTTCCCAAGATTTACAGCAGACCCAAATACGTGCGAGTGCATTTGCCCCTTTTGTCTTTATGGACGCGCATTCGGGGCAGCGCTAAGCCTACGGAACGCGGTC
>NC_051413.1:32022678-32023051 GCF_015228065.2 Penaeus monodon
GAGGTTGTAGTAGTAATAGATGGTAGTGGCATTGTTGGAGATGGAGAAGAAGGTGGAGAGGGACGTTGGAGAAGGAAGACTGGTGGTGGGGGTGGAGGAGGTATTGGAGAAAGAGGAGATGGAGAGAGATAGTGGGGATGGAGAATGATGTGCTTTAGAAGAGGGAGAAACTGGTGGTGGTGGTGAATGAAGTTGGTGGAGGAGACGCAGGTGGAGAGAGGGAGACGTGTAAGATGGAGTTGAGAGGATATAAATGAGAGAAATGGTGGAGAAAAGGTGGAAAGATATTGAGGAAGATGGTGGAGGATAACATTAAAGAACGAAGGGAGAGAGATAATGAGGAGAATGGAGGAAGGAGAAATGTTATAATAAA
>NC_051413.1:32023285-32023375 GCF_015228065.2 Penaeus monodon
AATCTGACCAATATCAATAGAACTGTGAATAATGAATCTGTCGAAAGATGCTGGAGCTTTTAAAAGGATTAATAAAACAATAAAACAGAC
>NC_051413.1:32023421-32023526 GCF_015228065.2 Penaeus monodon
ACAAAAATGACATAACTGGTTTGGCGTAGGTGGGTCGCACGTGCATCAGATAGATTCAGAAACATTGAAGATTATTTGCATACATTTGCATCTTTTTTGCTTTTA
>NC_051413.1:32024254-32024522 GCF_015228065.2 Penaeus monodon
CCAATCAGTGTACCTCCTTTCGTATCTATAAATACACAGACCCACGTGTGTCTGAGGGACTACCTTGCCCCATAGCATAATCAACGTCCACTCTCTATGTAAGAGGCGCTGTACTAATGGTGTTTTCGTATCAAATAATGAGTCTGATTTAATGGGTGAAAATTGTTTGTACTCGCGGCCTCTTGTGGAGTAAAAAGGCCATAGAAATGTTTTTTTTTTCTCTCTCTCTAAGAGTGAAGTGACAATGAAAATAAAACCGAGGAATTGA
>NC_051413.1:32024978-32025642 GCF_015228065.2 Penaeus monodon
TATTATTGACCTGACAATGAAAACTATAAAAAAGTAAACCCCAATTAGACGCTGTGTTGCCAGCTGGGTGTTGTCCAGAATTCAGTACCCAAAGAAGCGTTGATTATTATCATAACAGGAATATTAAATCACTTTTGTAGCAAATCGGACGTTTATATACATACCAAATAATATTTATAAATGTGTTTTGACTTTCAGAAATTCGAATATCGTATGGTTGGTTTGTAACAAGGGTGTTGCTAATCCGGAATTTATAGTTTATGTGCTTCAAGCTCTAACGTAAAGTCTAAGTAATGATGAATGTACTGTCCTCGTTTCTATTTCTTCGCAGGAGAAAATAAATCCATAAATAAATCCCTGAAGCATTAATTACTTTCCCGCCGCCGCCTGATGACGTAACGCGGCGATGACGTCAGCGTTCGTGTAAGCGCGGCCGGATCGTTCGCGGATTCCGAACACGACCGCGTGCATATCTAACATTCGCTGAATATGCAGGATTCATTAACCCAGTAAAACGTAAACCACGACTAATATATACCAGTTTGTCCTTCTTTCCAGTGCTAGGCTTCACCAGGCAAGCATAACGGGCTGTCCCACCTCCTCCCCCTAATATGGGAGGAACAAGCAGGAAATCGTTTGTGCGTGCGGGCGCCGCCTCTCGAAC
>NC_051413.1:32026266-32026873 GCF_015228065.2 Penaeus monodon
AGTACCGCAGACATAATTTATTACATACACGCAGATACGTTTACCAACATCCCACACGAGCAGAAAAGCCACAAGTTCCTCCCGCCAGCTGACATCCCCACAACACAGGCTCGCGAGACATCCCTCAAAAGACGCTGTTAGTTTCACCCTTTGTCTCGAAGGATCATCTCCAAATGTCCGTCTCAGCGTGGCGTCCCTGGAGGGGCAACGAGGCAACGACAGTCAACAAACAGTTAGGATTATTCGGTTACTGACTGGCAAAGAGAAACTGGGGGGGGGGGAGTGGGGGGTTAACGAACGAGCAATTATTTCGTGAGGGAAAAAAAAAGTCATAAACCCATTGAGGAATGAAGCAGTATGGGCTGTTTAGAGTAAGTGACTATGGAAGCTAAATAGTCTTTCGATGTTAACATGAAAGCAGAAAGTGTAGGTACTCCTTATATGAGTACTTTCAAGTGTTTTTTTTAAGCGAGATATGCCCATAATGCAGGGAGGTATGCCGGTCACAGTTCGGCAGAAGCAAATGCCTCGGCTGTCTTTTCTTCTTTCTCTTGCTTCGCCTCTTCCTGTGTACGTCTGGCTTTTTGTTAATAAAAAAAAAAAAATA
>NC_051413.1:32027166-32027665 GCF_015228065.2 Penaeus monodon
AGAAAGAGAAAACACTCGCACGTCGGTATTTAGATCTGGAAGCAAGTACTGGCGTTGTATTGTGTGTCATTTTACATTAGAAATCATGGCTACCTCAACATATCTCTCGGTTGGCCTGTTCCTTATTTGACTCTTGACTAACCTCTTTTAGCTAAGACAGTACTTTCTTGCATTCCGGAACGTTCAACGGGGAAACACAAACGTCGCCATATGGTACTTGTAACTAACATACAATAGGTACAACGTTCTTAAGAATGTAGTTACTATTACTGTCGAAGTGTTGTATAGTTTAAAAGTCGTAGAACGCTCTCGTGTAATGAAGGTGGTCATTGCTGAGGTAAAAATGTTGTGATTTCTCAGGATCAAGTTATTTCGGGAGGTTAAGTTGCTTGTGACTTCTAGTAGCTGATACAGTCCGTGTATTGTCGTTTTGAAATGCACAAAATTCATAAAGGCAGGAAATAATCATGCTCTTCAAAATAAAGAAATTCGATTCGGA
>NC_051413.1:32027940-32028139 GCF_015228065.2 Penaeus monodon
CTCTTACATCAAGAAGCAACAGATGAAGAGATTTATTTGAGCTGAACTTGACAAATGTTTGCATTTCCTTCTGAATTATGACTGCGATACTAGTATAGAACGAGCACAAATAATATGAATCAAAAAGAAAATATACATAATTTTCGAGTCAAGAGATGGATACATAAAACAAGAAAAAAAAAAGTAAAAAATACTCATG
>NC_051413.1:32028176-32028486 GCF_015228065.2 Penaeus monodon
TTATAATCAGGAAAACGGTTGTTTAAAGATGACGATAATTATCTTAAAACAAGATAATATTGATAGTTCCATGGAAAATGTTTCTATTTTAACCGAATCAGTGCTGTGAGATTCCCAATATATACATGATAGATGAACATAATTTGATGGATAATAATAAATCACGTAGGGGATGAAAAATTCAATATTTTTCTTTGTTTTTCGTTGGTTGTGTAGCGTTCTCTCATTCATGATTTTTTTTCTGAGAATTTTGGTGTTTTTGTATTGTATTGGCGCGTTCTTGCCTTTTTACACACACGTTCGGTTTAAA
>NC_051413.1:32029015-32030250 GCF_015228065.2 Penaeus monodon
GACCAGGCAAACTCAACATCCTTCATCACGTCCAGATTTGCATCACCACATTCCAAACATCACAAATTCTGCAACAGGTCATCACACTTATACCAAGATGACGAGGCTATCCAAGGTTATATCTCATCATTCATACCACAGGCCTGATTTCACAGTCATTCAGCTCCTGTATAAGGCGAGGACGAGGAGGGACCTGGAGTGTATCTTGACTGTGGTCCTTGACGTATTGACAGGGTATTTGGTGCATGAATGAATGCTGATACGAGTGACAAGGTGACTGGGAGTGACGTGCCATCCGGTAAGGGAAGGTGCCTGGGGTTTGGAGAAAGGGGAGAGGGGGTGAGGAAGAGGAGGTGGAGGAGGAGGAGGGAAAGGTAGAGAAGGTAGAATTGGAAGAAGAGGAAAATTTAGGGAGGAGGAGAATGAGAAGGGAGAGATGGAAGAGGAGGAGACAGAGGAAGGAAATGTGACAGAGAGAGGAGGAGGAGAGAAAGGGAAAATGGTGACTGAGATTCAGATGGTGAAAACGCAGGTTGTAGACAGGATTCGGAGAAAGAGAAGAGGAGGAGAAAGAAAGAGAGAGTGTAGGTAGAATAAAAGGGTAAAGAAAATAAAGAAGATGAGAAGTAGAAGGAAGAGTTGAAAGAAGAAGAGAAGGAGGAGAGAGGAAGAAGAGAAAAGGTGCCTGAAATTCGAATGGTGAAACACAGGCAGTAGACAGGAGGAGAAGGGGGAAGAAGGAGAAAGAGAAATAAGAAACAGAAGAAGAGGAAAGGGAGGAGGTAGAGGTGGCAGAGGAGGATAAAGGATAAGGGGGAAATTCGAATGTGTAACAGCAGTAGACAGGAGAAAGATGAGAGGGAAGAAAGAGAAGAGAAAGGATAGAGAGGTGGATGAGGAGAAGAAGGAGAGAGGAAAAGGGAGAGAAAGAGAAGAAGGAAGGAGTAGAAGAAGGGAGACTTGGAATTCGGAAGAGGAGGAGAAGGAGAGGAGAAAAGGAGAAGGAAGAGGACAGGGGGAGGGGGGATACTCCGAAGAGGAAATGGTGACTGTAATTCGAATGATAAAAATACAGGAGAGGAGAGATGAAGGAGAGTTGGGAGGAAGAGGTGAATGAGGAGAAGGGAGAGAAAGAGGAAAATGAAAGAGATGGAGAAGGAGAAGAGGGAATAGTAAATGTTGGTGGAAAGCTGTCTCTTCGTTTGGTGAAGTAAGGTGGAGTATGTAGAAAATGC
>NC_051413.1:32030295-32030383 GCF_015228065.2 Penaeus monodon
CGATTGTGATCTGAATTCTGAAAGAAAAAAAAATGTATATCTCACAGACGAGATGATGGAAAGCTGTTAATTCCGCTTGGTAAAATTG
>NC_051413.1:32030453-32030725 GCF_015228065.2 Penaeus monodon
AAGGAGAGAAAATGGCGGCGGTGGTTTAATAGCCGAAGACACAGAGGAGAGAGCAGATGGTGGGGAAAAAAAACTGTTGTCTCCCTTAGCGGACGGAGTGGGTGAACAACAGCTGATTCGAAATCAGCTGATAGCTTCGATTTGTTTACGTTTGGCGGAGAGCTATCTGGCGAGTTTTGGAAACGTTGAGAAAACGTTTAAATACGTTCCTGACGTCGTTGATTGAAAGGAGGATGGAGAAACTTGACAAATGTACAAGCGGCGGGACATAT
>NC_051413.1:32031319-32031522 GCF_015228065.2 Penaeus monodon
TTAGTGAATGCCGCTTATGCAACGAATGGCTACACTCTTGTCCGGAATCCGTGCAGACGAGAGGCGCTTCCACGAACGACCTACGCGAACGCCTACGTCATCAGTAAACAGCAGACTTATTCAGCTATGCAAGTCTTCTACAGGTGTAAAGGTGGTTGTATTTATGACAGGACGTTCATTCATGCATATTTGCTGGCATTCAC
>NC_051413.1:32031821-32032085 GCF_015228065.2 Penaeus monodon
ACGATAGGCCAATAATATCAAGCAATAAATACACACAGTCTAGTACACGATGAAACACAGACCTAGAAAATAAGAAACCAATTCCTTTAGCAGATGTTCAGAGGCAACAACCACACACGAAACACAGGCAATACAGTATAGGTGTTATGAATGAATATAAATAAAACGAAATATGAAACGTGTGCAGTTTTCCACAAGTAGAGACAATTTCTAACGTCTGTGTAATCTTTTCCTTTCGCAATGGGACCCAGTGTTATGTTTACA
>NC_051413.1:32032471-32032765 GCF_015228065.2 Penaeus monodon
CCCTAAAACAAAAAGAAGAAACACCTAAGTTATCCAGGCGGCGTTTTGATAAAAGTAACCTTTCCTATTTCTCGCATAAAATAGCAGGTGATGCTAGCAATCGTAGATAATTTATGAGCATTATCCGTAGTGGATTATGACAGGCTAGTAAGACGGTCATAAGTCAGTGTGTCCATCCCGTGGTAAGTGGTAAGCGTGGGAAGGGAGAATGGTCTTTATTTCCCCTCTGCATACGGGTTGGAATCGTTTTAGAATATTCCTTGTTGGTAGGACAGTGTTGACAAAGGAAATATC
>NC_051413.1:32032791-32032855 GCF_015228065.2 Penaeus monodon
ACTACTGAAGGCGCTCGTGTTTGAATGATTTCTCCCCCCCCCCCAGTGGTCTTTCCTTTAGAAG
>NC_051413.1:32033135-32033406 GCF_015228065.2 Penaeus monodon
CTCCTCACCTGCTTTAAGACGGAGAACAACAAGGCCCATTTTCCCACGCGCGTTTTTCTCGCAACACTCAGAATCTCCTTGATTGATCGCTCAGCATCAAGGAGCTTCGAAACCTGATAACAGTAATCATAATTCTGAGTTATTTTCTCCTCCCACTCGCAGGGAAGCTGCGAGTCCCCGACACAGACGCCCAGATGATGATGCTGAGGACGAGGCGCGATTCCAGATTCATCTCCTCATTTCCCGAACGGATGCTGGGCTTGATTTCCTT
>NC_051413.1:32033928-32034406 GCF_015228065.2 Penaeus monodon
GTTGTTGGTGTTTTGATTTTTGTGGGGGGGGGTTTTTTGAGTTTTTGGTTTTTTGTTGGGATTTTGGTGGGGTGTTTGCGATTTGGTGTTTTTTTGGGGTGGGGTTTTTGTTGGGTGAGATGGTGTGTTTTGAGTTGGGGGGGAATTTTTGGGGATTTTGGTGGGTTTTTTTGGGTGGGGTGTTTTTTGGTTTGGGTGATGTTGTTGGTGATGTTGGTGGTGTTGTTGTTGGTGATGGCGGTGTTGTTATTGTTGGTAATGTTGTTGGTGGTGTTTTTGGTTTTGGGGGTTGTTGGTGTTTTTGGTATGTTGCTTGTTTGCTGGTACGGGTGGTGTTGGTTTTGGTGAGTTTTTGGGTGATGTTGGTGTTTTTTGTTGGTGGTGTTGTTGTTGGGAGTTGGTGGGGTGTTGTTGGTGTTTTTTTGTTTTGGGTTATTGTTGGTGATGGTTTGTTTTTGGGTGGTATGTTTTTTGTTGT
>NC_051413.1:32034474-32034972 GCF_015228065.2 Penaeus monodon
TTTGTTGTTGGTGTTGTGATGTTGTGGGTTTTTTGTTGGTGTTTGTTGGTGGTTTTTTGATGTGTTGGGTTGTTTGTTGGTGTTGTTGTTGGTGGTGTTGTTGTTGTTGGTGTTGTTGTTGGGTTGTTGGTGTTGTTGTTGGTGTTGTTGTTGGTGGTGTCGTTGGTGTTGTTGTTGGTGATGTTGGTGGTGTTGTTGGTGTTGTTGTTGGTGATGTTAGTGTTGGTGCTCTTCTACCATATTCCTGAGTCTTTCCTCTTTTTTTTTTCTTTCTTTTTTTTACTTTCATCTTTTTCATGCCGTTTCTTCTCTTCTTCCTCTCTTTCAGTTTTCTTTCTTTCTTTCGTTTTTCTCTATCTCTCTTCTTCTATCTTTTTCTTCCTTTTCTTCTCCTTCTCTTTATTATAATTTTTTTCTTTTCTTTTCTTTTTATCGATTGTGTCAAGTCACTTTTATCTATCACTCTTTCAAGTAAATTGACAGGTAGGTCTATAGGTT
>NC_051413.1:32035957-32036082 GCF_015228065.2 Penaeus monodon
CTTGTTAAAAAAAAAAAACTTTCTTTTGATGTTTTTTTTTCCCTTTTGATAACGAGAGAGAAAAAAAAATTGACATTAACACGTCAAGCCAAAAAGATGGAATATGTTCTATAAAGGCAAAGATG
>NC_051413.1:32036821-32036967 GCF_015228065.2 Penaeus monodon
AGAGTGACCACTTTTGATCTATAAAATTTTATTAATATATTTTAATCTTGAGGAATTTTAATGATGTATTCCTTTTTTTCATGTTTTTATTATTTTTTTTTTTTTATTACTGTTTGTTTCTTTTCTTTTTTGTAATGATTTTTTTC
>NC_051413.1:32037000-32037114 GCF_015228065.2 Penaeus monodon
ATATTCATTGTAAGTTTTGTTTTATCTTTTTTTTCTTCCTTTATTCTTCGTCCCTTCGTTATTTACAAAAACTACAGAAATGAAATTCGTCCCTTCGTTATTTACAAAAACAGC
>NC_051413.1:32037150-32038244 GCF_015228065.2 Penaeus monodon
TCTCTCTCTCTCTTTCTCCCTCCCCTCACTCTCTCCCTCCATACTCCCCCCTCCCCCTCTCACTCCCCTTCTCCCTCCTTCCCACCCTCCTTCCCCCTTTCCCTCCTTCCCACCCTCCCTCTCCCTCCCCTCCCCATCCCTCCCACCCTCCTTCCCCCTTTCCCTCCTTCCCACCCTCCTTCCCCCTTTCCCTCCTTCCCACCCTCCCTCTCCCTCCCCCTCCCCATCCCTCCCACCCTCCTTCCCCCTTTCCCTCCTTCCCACCCTCCTTCCCCCTTTCCCTCCTTCCCACCCTCCCTTTCCCTCCCCCTCCCCATCCCTCCCACCCTCCTTCCCCTTTCCCTCCTTCCCACCCTCCTTCCCCCTTTCCCTCCTTCCCCCTCCCTCTCCCTCCCCCTCCCCATCCCTCCCACCCTCCTTCCCCCTCCTTCCCCCTCCTTCCCCCTCTCCCTCCCTCCCACCCTCCCTCCCCCTCCTCCCTCCTTCTATCATATCAGCCGCTCCTTAAATTCAACACACACAAAGGGCATAAACTCATGTAAACTTACTTAATGTGGAGCAATAAACACATACCCATGGCACACTTCATGAAGCTCCTTGCACTCCTGGCACTGAGTCAATAATAACTTCCTTCCTATGCTAATTCGCCGTCTATTTTCTTGCGTATTTTTTTTTTTTTTTCTTCTTCTTCTTCTTCTTTTTTTTTTTTTATTCAATTTTGATTTTTTATTATCTATTCTATTGGCTTGTATGTTGTTGTTGTTGTTGTTTTTCTTAATATGTGTAGGGGTATGTTTGATATTGACACCTATGTGTGCTTTATTTTTTTTTTTATTTTTTTTTTTTTTTCAAGGTTTCTTATCTATTTTTTCTTTAAATTTTCCTTTGCTATATATTGTCTCTTTTTCTTTTTTCTTTTTTCTTTTTTTTGGTTTCTCTTTGTTTTACGGTTATTCCTTCTTTCGTCGAGTTCGTTAAAGGCGTCAAATTCATTGTGTGTAAGCAGTCGTAAATTATTCTATTTGGCAAAGTCGTGGGCTGATTATCAATAACCTCTGATTTCGTGATAGCAAACTCAGAATTCGAATGTCTCT
>NC_051413.1:32038833-32038963 GCF_015228065.2 Penaeus monodon
TAACGTCAGCCAACTCCAGCCCTGTCAAATGCTCCAGAAAATCCCGAGCGAGAGATGACAGAAGAGACAGAGATGCGTCTTGGTCAGTGAGCTTCCTGTCAACTCCATGAGGAAAGGTATGTTGGGGTAA
>NC_051413.1:32039824-32040203 GCF_015228065.2 Penaeus monodon
CCTACCTCCACCTCTCCGCTTCTTTCACATGTTCATTGAATCTTCATTCACATTTCATTCATAATCAATTCATAATTAATTTATTCATAATTTATTCATAATCAATTCATAATTTATTCATAATTTATTCATAATCAATTCATAATTTATTCATAATTTATTCATAATCAATTCATAATTTATTCATAATTTATTCATAATCAATTCATAATTTATTCATAATTTATTCATAATCAATTCATAATTTATTCATAATAAAAATTTTTTAAATTCATAATCAATTCATAATTTATTCATAATTCATTCATGTATATTCATTCTTTCATTCATAATCTAAGCTAACATGACGATCGCTCACATATATGGTTATGATATAAGG
>NC_051413.1:32041472-32041576 GCF_015228065.2 Penaeus monodon
CCTGACTTTATCTCGAGAAGCAACTTACCTGTCCTGCTTCTGTTAACTTTGTTGCACGGAGGGTCAGTGAGAGGGGGAGTTTACCTTCTGTGGTGTGGTCTACA
>NC_051413.1:32042107-32042267 GCF_015228065.2 Penaeus monodon
ACTTTCACAGAAGAGAGACAAAAGGAAAGAGAATAATAAAATACAGACGAAAGAAGATACTGAATTATGTTTTTATTATTTTTTCATTATTTTTCATTATCCAAATTCTATCCAAATTTTTTATTATCCAAATTCATAAACATGTGCGCAGCTAAAAATG
>NC_051413.1:32042714-32042977 GCF_015228065.2 Penaeus monodon
AATTCCTCACAGAAGACCTCCACATGCAATAGGAGAAGGAGAGTTGAATATATAAATGCATTTAGATCTGCACTTACCGGATTCTTGTTTCCATATAAAAATAGTATAAAATCGTGAGCAAGGACAGACGGTAGTGTGGGTGAATTTGTGAACAATGTATATTAAAATGAACAGTTTAGATGGACGTTGTTGAACAAATGAACAATTTGATAGGTAGTATTATGCAAATAATTTTCCCTAAAGGGTGTTATGACATAGGAAAG
>NC_051413.1:32043001-32043319 GCF_015228065.2 Penaeus monodon
AATATGGAAGGAAGGATTTCGGAATATGAAAGAAAAAAATAATAATAATGAGAGAGATTGATAATGAGATGAGAAATGGAGAGAGGAAAGAAAATAGTTGAAATCTTTCTTTTTTCTTTTTAATTGACGTAACAAAGATAGAGAATGAAAGGCAGAAATTGACAGATGATATTTAGAAGATAAAAAAGAGAAAAAAAAACTATACCCATAGTATGAATAATTTAAACTCACAAACTAACAGACAGAGAGAAAAATAAGACATAGATCGGGAATGAAATATAAATAAATATACATCTTGGTTAGCTTGGTTGAGGAATT
>NC_051413.1:32043871-32044025 GCF_015228065.2 Penaeus monodon
TTTATTATTATAACTTAATTACTTATTTTTCTTTAAATATGTTATCATAATACCATTAATAAAAATAAATATATAAATTTATATTACAACCCACTTTTTTTTTTTGTATTTCGTCTCCCTTTTCAAAACTTTCCCCTTTTTATATAGTTTCAAT
>NC_051413.1:32044510-32044727 GCF_015228065.2 Penaeus monodon
AATGTGTGGGTGTGTTTTCTCCATTGCTATGATTTAAATCGCTACATACATTGAATTTCTAATTAGATTTTCTGCAATCTTTTCTTTTCATTCTGTTCTTATTCTCTTTCTCACTTCTTTGTCTTTATTTATTTTTTCTCTTTATCCATGACTTCTCTCTTGTCTCTGTTCGTTCTCTTCTATCTCCTCTTTCGTTAGAGATGCGATCATCTTTTTC
>NC_051413.1:32045450-32045550 GCF_015228065.2 Penaeus monodon
GACAGACCTTTCTCCCAGATCATTAATTATCAACAATGATCTGAAATTGGATCATTGGTCACTCTCAATCCCGCTGACACTCCCATTAGCTAATCATTCC
>NC_051413.1:32045680-32045799 GCF_015228065.2 Penaeus monodon
CCTCCCCCTCTCTTGCACCTTTGCGAGAGATGAATAATTATCATAATCATAAACAAACGCCATTTATTCGGTTGTTAACATTTCCTTGTTTGTGGACAGATTCGTTTATTTGTGCAGAT
>NC_051413.1:32046040-32046819 GCF_015228065.2 Penaeus monodon
GATCAAACAAGAAACAAGCTAATAACTACATTAACAGTAATATGAAAGAACATAAGAACCAATGAATAAACAACAAATTAACAAGAACAAGATAACCTCATTTTAATCATTACATCATCAATTCACTCATATCTGTTAATCTACTTACGCGCCTCTTAATTACCAAACCAACAAACCGTCACTCCCCACGCGTAATCAACGGATATCAAATGTTTTATCGCCTTCTTAAAGCTCTCTGACAAAAGGGAGATTACGTATGACGTCACAAAAAAAAAAAGGCGACATTCCGAAAGGTTGTTAATTTCTCACCTGACGACAGAGCGATGACTCAGGTGGTTATTCACTGGGGATTCTGGTGTCAGCCTTTGAGTGTCAGCCTTTGGGGGTCAGTCTTTGAGTGTCAGCCTTTGAGTGTCAGCCTTTGAGTGTCAGCCTTTGGGTGTCAGCCTTTGAGTGTCAGTCTTTGAGTGTCAGCCTTTGGGTGTCAGACTTTGAGTGTCAGCCTTTTGGGGGTCAGCCTTTTTAGTGTCAGCCCTTTTTGGGCCCGCCTTTGGGGGCAGCCTTTTGGGGGGGCAGCCCCTTTGGGTGTCAGCCTTTGGGTGTCAGCCTTTGGGTGTCAGCCTTTGGGTGTCAGCCTTTGGGTGTCAGCCTTTGGGTGTCAGCCTTTGGGTGTCAGCCTTTGGGTGTCAGCCTTTGGGTGTCAGCCTTTGGGTGTCAGCCTTTGGGTGTCAGCCTTGTGGGGTTGTGCAGCGCTTCTGGTACACGTTTCGGTCTGATGT
>NC_051413.1:32048577-32048702 GCF_015228065.2 Penaeus monodon
AGAATTTCATCCAAAACCCTAGTTGTTAACAGTATGAAAATAATTTATCCCTCTCAGTAACATGTGAATACAGAGTGCGTACCATGACCACATAACGGTACCATCGTTGTGTAGAATATTAAACG
>NC_051413.1:32048859-32049033 GCF_015228065.2 Penaeus monodon
AAGAACCGTATTTGTACTGCGTGGGACATTATTTTTTGTGTCATTTCTTTATTCCATTCTTTATTGTTTCACTCACGACTAAAATTGCGATTATATATAATTGCTTTTCCATAACTCTATAATTTTCTTCACAAAGACACTCAAACGTGATTTTCACCACCACCCTCTTTTTTT
>NC_051413.1:32049205-32049276 GCF_015228065.2 Penaeus monodon
TTTTCACATATGCTTTCCAAACACGCTTTCAGACACGCTTCCATTTCAGCTTATTAAGAAGATAAAAGATT
>NC_051413.1:32049834-32049921 GCF_015228065.2 Penaeus monodon
AAATACTAGATACACCAATATAACAACTCCTCGCTAATCTAATAATCTCTAATCTTTCCCACGACCTCAACGCGCTTTTCAAACCCC
>NC_051413.1:32049942-32050069 GCF_015228065.2 Penaeus monodon
GGGGGGGGTTCTCTCATATATGTTTTCCAAAAACGCTTTCAGATACGCTTCGAGGTCGGCTGTGTGGGCGGGGCACTGGGCAAGGGTGGGCGTGGTCTAAAATGTGTTGTTTTGCTTTTGAGGTATC
>NC_051413.1:32050841-32050937 GCF_015228065.2 Penaeus monodon
AGGCAATACCAAATACGTCCCTCGTGGGTGGAGGTGAAGCAAAGTCATGGCTTTGCTTGGCCAATCATATTTTCATCGTCATTATTATCATTATCA
>NC_051413.1:32051820-32051913 GCF_015228065.2 Penaeus monodon
AATGGAATCTGTGTTTACATGTATATGCTTGCAAACACCAGGTAAAAAAAAAAGGCACACTGAAAAAAGCAAGAATAATATTTAAAGCATATG
>NC_051413.1:32052009-32052443 GCF_015228065.2 Penaeus monodon
GACCGCCACGAAGCTCGTGCTATAATCTAGTGCGCGCGCAAAAATACACCGCAGTTGCCAACTATCGATTTATTCAAATCGATTAAATTCTATGCTCATCAATCTCTATCACTCATACACGCCTCTATCTCGACAAGAGGCTACTTTACCCCTCCTTCCATGAGCTCTGAATTTCTTGCAGGTAAAGAATAATTGTATAAAAATGTTCAATTCATAATAGAAAGGTGACGTACGCTATCAAGTGTCTAGACAGATGACAGCGGCGATGCGTCGAGAGAATGCTAATAAGATAGCGACTCTCTAAACACTAGTGTTCACTGTTCATAGTACTTTTCACAGCGTTTGGTTGTGTTCTTTACGTGTTCTTCTGTTCGCCGAGAGACGCGGAGAAAGAATTGCAGCTTGTATCGACTGATTTTTTTTTTTTCTTCTTT
>NC_051413.1:32053886-32053955 GCF_015228065.2 Penaeus monodon
GTATTTTATCATATACATCTTTCTCTCTTACCATTCGACTCATTCTGTTATGTTCTTGTCTGTTGCAAT
>NC_051413.1:32054428-32055017 GCF_015228065.2 Penaeus monodon
TTCATTCTCCTCGGTTTTATTATCACTGTTATTCTATATCTCAGGTTTTATTTTAAGCGCATTTTTTCTTATCTTTTTTGAGGTGTTTGTTTGCGTTAAATTCGGTCACGTTTTATTTTTGCTTTATTTATTAACTTATTTTCTCCTATTCTATTTCTTTCTCTTTTTTTTTCCCTCCTATTTCCTTTCTTTCCCTTTTTCTCCCCTTCTTTTCTTTTCTCTTCTCTTTCTTTCTCTTCTCGTTTCTATGTCGTTATTCTTTGTTTGTTTGTTGTTATGTTTATTATTGTGAATTTCTCTTCACGATGTCTTTATTATTGTCTCTTTGTTTCCTTTTCTTTCTTTCTTCTCTCGTTTTTCCTTTCTCTATCTCTTTTTATTCTGTTTGTTTGTTTGTTTTGAGTTGAATTACACGTTTCTTGTTAAGCCTTTAAAGTTGATTTTCTTTTGTTTATTCAATTTGCTTTTGTGCTTGGTCACGTGGATCTTTGTTTACTTTTGTTTTCAGCTGTTTTGTTTACTGAGATTTTAGCGGTTTGTTTGTTTGTTTGTTTGTTTCAATGAGTCTGTTATTTCTTTGTTCATCTGG
>NC_051413.1:32055309-32055563 GCF_015228065.2 Penaeus monodon
CATCTCTATCTTACATCTATTCAAAGCTTCTAATTCTTAGAATTCTATTTTTCGCTTCTTCTCTTTCTCTTTCTGTTTTGTTATCACTTTTATTCTAGGTCTCAGGTTTTATCATTAGCGTTGTTTTTCTTTTCCTCTCATTCGTATATTTTTTGTTTTCGTTGTTTTCTTTGTTGTTGTTGTCGCTTTATCTTCGTTGTGTTTCTTAGTATATTTTTGTCTTATCTCCTTCCTTCTTTTCTTTTCTTTTTTTA
>NC_051413.1:32055755-32055969 GCF_015228065.2 Penaeus monodon
GTTTCAAATGCGTCTTGTTTATCTTATATTCTTTTCTACAAAGATGATATTTTTCATATAAATTCTTATAAATTCTATCTATTCTATTCTATCTCCTTCCTTTCCTTCTCTGCCTTTACTCTTCCTTTATTTCTTTCCTTCCCTTTCGTTCTGTTTGCCTCGGTCCTACTTCATTTTCTTTTATTTGTTTGTATTTTTCTCTTTTTCTCTTTCT
>NC_051413.1:32056470-32056569 GCF_015228065.2 Penaeus monodon
GTCCCGTGTGTAACCCAGTCTCTTCATTTTGGTTGTAGGAATCAGTAAAATCGAATGTTGCTTCATTTTCAAGAGTTTTCTCGACAAACTCACACACAC
>NC_051413.1:32056651-32056815 GCF_015228065.2 Penaeus monodon
CTGTTTCATTTTTTCCTTATTGCTCAGCAATGTTCCTCTGTGTTCGCAACCTTTCGTTCACTGCACAGGAGAAAGGACAATAAAATGAAACAAGAACTGACAAAAATCCCATGTTTATTCAAAATATATTTGGAACTATTCGAAGCTCTAGAGAGTGATACATA
>NC_051413.1:32056846-32057119 GCF_015228065.2 Penaeus monodon
ACGCGCAGGCCAGGATCGGTTATTGTTCGCGACCAATGAGCGTGGGAAGAAATGGCGCCAAATTTGAAAAAAAAAAGTTCAAGTCCCGCCAATCTTTTTCTTTTTTCAATAAATTAAAATAAGCACTTTGAAGCAATTTTTTTTCGCTCTTTAGCTTATAACATATACATTATAGTAGTCACATCTTTCATAAATATATATATTTATAGACATTCTTTTTTTTTTTTTTTGGCATTGACTCGACACCGACAAGATTTTCATTCACTGACAGCA
>NC_051413.1:32057175-32057572 GCF_015228065.2 Penaeus monodon
AATCAATACGAGCATTCAAGCAAGTAAGAATCACTCAAAGACTGAAAAAGCGCTCAAGAAAAGATGTTTATTTTTCCTATGTTGACAAGTATCTTCCCAAATTCATTAGCGACACGAACGTAATTTTGTGTTCAGTGAAACACTTGGGTGCGTAGGATACCCAATGGAAGTGATTTCGTGACCTTATCATGTCACTTCATGTCAAAAATCAGCTACAGAAAACATGTCTTCTATTAGAGATACTCATGGATATAAATACACCATTTTCTCGGCTATCATATTAAAAATTTGCAATCATTGTTGATATCAATAGACATGCTTCTCGTTCTTACGTGATTTGAGTGAATTCTATTGACACATTCACAACAGGGGCACGTAATATGACTGTTTATGCCTC
>NC_051413.1:32057599-32057692 GCF_015228065.2 Penaeus monodon
TCTCCGTCCAGTGGGTAACTACGCATGTTGAGCAAGAACGGGGACTTGAATCAGCAGTTTTAAGGCACCTGGCTCTAATTACTTATCAGGCCA
>NC_051413.1:32057794-32058326 GCF_015228065.2 Penaeus monodon
CTCCTTCTAGTAACATATTTGAGGCACACATATAATCGACTTCCGGTATTTTAATCAATTTTTTTTAAAGACTAAGTTAATAATATCCTTTTAACCGATGGTTTACACATGTTTTTTTTTTTGTTTCCTTTATTTCTAATTGTAAAGTTGTACTACCTAAAAACTGCTGTTCACGTCGCAAGTGGTTGCGTTCGACGAACTGCTTCTTACGCACTTCCTGTATAAGTCTAACGCAACCTTAGTGTCACAGTCTGAGAAACAAAGTTATGATAGTGTACTTAACTGCTTGTTAAACATGATCAGGTGTAAAATATCACCACACAAATAATTATTATATTGTTGTATTTTTTGTTTGTTTTTTTTATATATTTTTTGTTTTTTTGGTTTAAGTACAAATGGTAATAAACAGCCATAATTGAACAACGTGTATACTCTACCAATGAAGCTCCGCGAAGTCAGGTAAGCATCGTACATCAGACACGCCAACGCAGGTAAACAAAAGTCTTTGACGTCCACAACCACTATAAGACAT
>NC_051413.1:32058373-32058449 GCF_015228065.2 Penaeus monodon
CGTAACTGTGGGTAATGCAAGCCTGGTCGTATGATGCACTCTGCACTTCCAGACTTCGCTGGGCTGGACAGATATT
>NC_051413.1:32058470-32058706 GCF_015228065.2 Penaeus monodon
TTGGTAACTTACTGAGTATTTGAGTCGGATGTGACTCGCCAATGCACAAATACAAAATAAATATACGTAAAAGAGTGATGAAGAAAAAAAGAGGAAGGTTGTACAGTTAATCTACTCTCATTGTACAAACAGTATCTAAACCAGTGACTGAAATTTGCCCTGAAACGAATCGAATCTCGAGAAATATCTACGTTCGAGAAGGGTGGGGGGGAGGGGAAAGGGGGTGTATACTGTGT
>NC_051413.1:32058897-32059215 GCF_015228065.2 Penaeus monodon
CCAATTTCACTTTTTTCAGTTTCCGTTCGGCTAGAATTTTCTTTTCTTTTCTTTTTTTGAATAAAATTTTACTTCCATCTTCCATTTCGCTCCTATTTATATAAATGAATTTTAATTTTAACATTTCGCTCCTATTTATATAAATGAATTTTCAGTCTCATGTTTATCTCATTCAGATTATTTTATTTCATATGCATCAGCTGAAACAGGTTTTCATTACCTACTGGAGGAAAAAATATACAGTATTTATATTCCATCTGAATATTGTTAAAGAAGCGATTAGTCGTTGCGCGAAAAGTGACCTACAAAGTTGAATTA
>NC_051413.1:32059265-32059335 GCF_015228065.2 Penaeus monodon
GATTTTTTTTTTTTTTTTGTAGGGGGATACAGACCTACTTATTTTAGGGTCGTATCCCCCTTCAAAGCAC
>NC_051413.1:32059480-32059670 GCF_015228065.2 Penaeus monodon
GCAGGAGCGTCCATGTTTCACTGACATCAAAAAGGAAAAAATGTCAAGCGTGATGTCCATAAATCGATCAGCTGACTGACTTGACTGACTTCGCTACACGGAGGAAAAAAAATAGTGATCCAACTCTACAAAACTACATGACAAGCAGTTCATAAAGAGATAATTTATATTTCTTCGGGTTTCTTTTGTG
>NC_051413.1:32059697-32060055 GCF_015228065.2 Penaeus monodon
ATTTTTTTTTTTCGATGACTCACAATTTACAAAGTGGAAAGATGGTTCAAGAAATGATCTTAAAACTGTACAAATACGCCTTAATGTTTAGAAATTCAAATAACGGAGGTTTGGGAATGGAGGGGGGGAGGGGGAGGGGGGATACGCATGCAGATGTAGACATTTCCACTTTCATAGCCAAAATAGCCTCACTTTCATAGCCAAAATAGCCTCACTTTCATAGCCAAAATAGCCTCACTTTCATAGCCAAAATAGCCTCACTTTCATAGCCAAAATAGCCTCACTTTCATAGCCAAAATAGCCTCACCTGAATAGCCAAAATAGCCTTACTGTACAAACGAAGCCACAAACGAGACTG
>NC_051413.1:32060115-32060305 GCF_015228065.2 Penaeus monodon
GGAGATGACCGCACTTTTAAGATTGGTTAGATGATCTTGCGTCTTATCAAGCTAATCAGATTAGAAAACACTGTGGATTGGCGAAGGGTAGGAGGGGGGAGGGGGGGAGGGAGGAGAAGCTGTCTATATATTTATCAACCGAAAAAAAAAAATTCGCAATTTGAAAATTTGGTAAACGCGGGTGGTGGCA
>NC_051413.1:32060370-32060446 GCF_015228065.2 Penaeus monodon
ACGCGCGCGCCTGTGCGTATATTAAGGAGTTTCTTGGAGAATCACGGCTAAGAAGATAAGGTAATGAAACTAGAGA
>NC_051413.1:32060494-32060587 GCF_015228065.2 Penaeus monodon
AAGACCGAGATAAATTTTGGTAAAAAAAAAATCTGCACTCACAACCAATAATAATTATCAATTTTATATCTTCTCACTTCCTCGAAGATAGTC
>NC_051413.1:32060643-32060864 GCF_015228065.2 Penaeus monodon
GGGGTGCATGGTTGGCCCGACAGAATTTTTTTTTTTTTTATAGATTCGACCTTTTTTTTAATGTAATTTTTGGTTTTGGAATTTGGTCTTTGTGGTTCCATTATTATTGTTTTCTTCTTGCATTCTTGTCTGTGTTTCTTCCTTTCGTTTTTTTTATTTTGTATTTGTTCGTCTCTTCTTTCGTTCTGTGATTTGTTACGAAAGTGGACGAAATATTCAGG
>NC_051413.1:32060899-32061052 GCF_015228065.2 Penaeus monodon
TTTTGTAACCTTATTATCTTTTTATCTTTTCATTTCATTCTTAGCGATTTTTTTTTTTTGGTGGACTGTACATTATCAGAAAATATAATCAATTCAATTATCAAAAAAAAAAAAAAAAGGTCAATTTGTCGGAATTTTTGTGGTAGTGAAAGA
>NC_051413.1:32061096-32061165 GCF_015228065.2 Penaeus monodon
CGAACGTCTGTACATATGAGCAACTTTGTCCGATGTATAAAGACACTTATACACCAGCAAGGATTTCAC
>NC_051413.1:32061514-32061751 GCF_015228065.2 Penaeus monodon
TTCATATATTAAGTGTATTTATGTTATTAAATACCTCTATGTTATTTTTCTTTCTGCCGGCCGGGAAAACTGTGATCAAATGGCTGATAAATAACTACAAAAATAACCTTGCTACTTTTCGACACCGGGAAATACAGACTATACAGTTTACATGTTAAAATGAGACTTTGATTTGAATAAAGCTTGTGGGGAAAATGCTGATAAAATTACTAAAATTGTTGTTATATCAACCTTATG
>NC_051413.1:32061806-32062016 GCF_015228065.2 Penaeus monodon
ACAGTATTCTTCTAGAGTTTGACACGAAGGAAGGACCAAAGGGGAAAAAAAAACTTAGAAGGTAATTAAGAGTCAAAAGAAACAAAGGATCAGTAGTGGCCTGCTACCTATCACATAAGCATAAAAAATATCCAGCTGGGTTGCAAATACATCTTAGCTTGCAATGTGTGCAATCTAATCCATTCTTGCTTAGTGATCATAAATATATGA
>NC_051413.1:32062039-32062644 GCF_015228065.2 Penaeus monodon
ATAGGTTTGAGTTTTTATATGAAGAAACGAAACAAAATTTGTATTATCATTTTTTTCTTTAATGAGAGCATTTTTTCACCCTAAAAAACAGGGGGTAATATTTAGTAAAATAAATAATTTGTTTGTCTTTTAGCTAAGGTGCTTCTTACCCAACCCTAACGTTGGAAGACAGTGTTAGCCAACCTCCACTCTTTAGGTCGAAAGTCACATTCCTTATTCATTAAAATAAGACCTAAAGGCACCAGAACACTGTCTTCCGTGGATGACGAGAGTCACTGTCTTTTTTTAGGAGTCTTTACGTGTTAAACTAAAAAATATAATAATAATATTTACATTCAACATAAATAGACTAATAATCAACATATGCATAGAAAATGAAATACCTACAAAATTAGACACCGTAAGAAAAATACAAATAATTATACATCTTAAAAAAACACGTATTCACATACATGAAATTCTGATCGGTTAATATTACACAACGGTGGCGGGTGCGAGTCGGGGTCAACTAAACCGTATTCAAAAAACTCACTCAGTTGGCACTCTGTCCATCTGACTCATGCAGTATTCAAATATCATGTTCATTCTTATACACACATGCATGC
>NC_051413.1:32062716-32062901 GCF_015228065.2 Penaeus monodon
GACACCATCCCAAGTCACAGGTTTATAAAGCTGAATCTCACCGGATACCAACACTAATGATATTTACTGCATCAATGAACACGCATGAATATTCAACTACTTCACCTAAAACAGTGGAATCAAATGCATAGATGCAACTGAGATCGTCTTTTGCAACATTCCTAGTGCTCAGTCACTCACAGTAC
>NC_051413.1:32063023-32063147 GCF_015228065.2 Penaeus monodon
GTGTGAGAAAGGATGGGCTTTTTTTTTACATATATTTCGAGGCGGGCGGCAACTAAGAGATTTTATTTTGGGGGGAAACGAAGGAAAAAGAAAAGATAATTTGGCACATATGAATAAGGTGGCA
>NC_051413.1:32063188-32063511 GCF_015228065.2 Penaeus monodon
ACTGTCTTTGTGTGTACTCCCTATCACGTCTCTTCATTCTTTTCTCCCTTTTTTTTAATATATATATATTTTTTATTTTTTGGTTTTGACAAAGAAACATAAATTTCTCTTCTTTTTTTTCTTGGAAGGAAAGACCAGTAAACTGCGCAGCTGCTTGACGACTGAAATGCAATAGAATCCAGACTTCTGACAGAAGGGAAGCTTTGTTTCACGGTACAAGCTAATCGATGCAACATAGACTCTATATATGCTGTAGGGTGAGCTTTGTCTCTGGCGGAAGGAAGCTTTGGTCCACGTTCGAAAAAATAAAATCACTTTTTGGG
>NC_051413.1:32063528-32063593 GCF_015228065.2 Penaeus monodon
TTCTCGTCTTTGATTTCAAAAAAAAATTCTTCTGGCCTTGTACTCTGGGACAAAAAAGTGACAGA
>NC_051413.1:32063690-32063857 GCF_015228065.2 Penaeus monodon
GACCACGTGGACCATAGCTTCAATCCAAGAGCTTTTAGAGATTTTTTTTTCTTCAGCTATTTGGTAGTTTATCATCCTTATATCCACAAGGGATAATTACCTTAATATTTATGTGCTTAAGAAATACTTTAATTTACCATGTCACATATAAGTAGTCAACTTGTTCA
>NC_051413.1:32063927-32064015 GCF_015228065.2 Penaeus monodon
GCTCTATAGTTCTCTTAAGAAACGTAAGATAGTGAGCACTCTATGGGAAAAACTTTACAATAATCACAATCATTGCCAACCGCTAGTT
>NC_051413.1:32064141-32064218 GCF_015228065.2 Penaeus monodon
GTGTGATGCAGATTACGAGGTCGAGCCAATAATATTACACTTCTGCCAGCTTGGGGGTTGGGGGCTGGAGGGTACAT
>NC_051413.1:32064265-32065190 GCF_015228065.2 Penaeus monodon
CCACTTAATAATTATCCAGCAGCTTTTAGTGCCTCTGTGCGTGAGAGTGGTTTAAGAGAAGTGTGTCATCTAATAATTGTGGCTTGTACGATTTCTTCTTTTTTTTTAATATTTTCTTTTCTCCTTCGGGGGGGAAAAAGAAAGACATCAAAATATACACAGTAGATACCTCAAACGGTGGCGTTCAACTACCAAGAGAGACATAGCTGGGGTGGGTAGCCTTTGGGGGTGGGGTGGTGGTGGGGGGTGTGAGGCTCTGGGCCGCGGCCGGTTGAAACACAAGAAACAGAAACAGTCATGAATCGTTATTATTCACATGAGGCGAACATGACCAATGCATGATAATACACAGAGGACTTATTACCCGAGAACACCAGCATCTCCACCGGCCGGCAGTGCGCAGCCGGACCCTCTGCGCTGGACTGGACCTGCCGACCTTTCTTGTACTTGGGCCTTGGGGCGCCGGGCGGACCCTTCAGGCTGAGGGCAGCCCGCGGGCGCGCCGGCGAAGGTCTGGCCCCCGGCGTCGAGCCAGGGGCCCGAGGGTCCGGCCGCCACGACCACAACTCCTTCCTCGAGGGCCCGGGCTCCCAGGTGCCCGCGGGGGCGCTTGGCTTAGCGTAACATAATATATCTATTTAATTAAATTAGCAGGTACAATCGATAGACCTCTGGCGCCCCCGAGCAAGGGGGAGCGCGATCTCCCGCGCGAGGGAGCGGCGCCCCAGCAGAGCACCGAGGCCCGGGCACCGCAGGCGAACACTCTTCACACCGAGATACTTGAGGGTGATCGTGGGGGAGGAGCAGCTCCAGCTGTAGCGCCTTCTCCTCTCCAGGGCTGCTCCGTCGGGAGGAACCTCCTCTTCCCCCACACTGGGCGTGACCTCCGGCAGACCCGCCGCCCGAGACGCCGCATGCGGCTTAC
>NC_051413.1:32065224-32065327 GCF_015228065.2 Penaeus monodon
ACCCACGTGCTGACACCAACACGGCTGCCCGGCCGCAGCCCGCCCGTGACGGCGCGCCCGGCGGGTGCGGAGGGGGGACTGCGGCCGGGCAGACCGAACCGGG
>NC_051413.1:32065436-32065698 GCF_015228065.2 Penaeus monodon
GCCGCCTCCGCCACACAAACAACGCCGAGAGGCTGGGCGCGCCTCTGGCCACCAGCGGCCTCCCTGCCAAGGAGGGACGACCTCCAGCCAGAGACAAACCTCAACGAGGCAAAAACAGGAACCAGACGAGTGGCGCTGGCCCCCTTCAGTCTTCCTCCTGCTTCCGGGGTCGCTGCAGCTGCGGCGGCAGGTGCCCCGACATGCCCGGCCCAGCCATGCCCACCCCTGCGATGCCCGGGGGGGCGCCCAGGGCCTGCTTCTG
>NC_051413.1:32065717-32067358 GCF_015228065.2 Penaeus monodon
GCAGCGTGGGGCCCGGGCGAGCCCTGTGGGGTGTGCTTGGGGGGCGCGGAGAGGCCGGGCAGGTCCAGCAATGGGTGAGGGCGCCGGGTGCTCCTCCGAGAGGGACCGCACCGGCAGGCTGGGGCGCGCCACCTCGCCGCCCTCCTCCATGGACGACGACTCGTGCAGCTCGTAGCGCGCGTGCGTGCGCATGTGGCGCGTGATCATGTCGCGGCGGCAGGCGGCGTACGGACACTGCGGACACTTGTAGGGCTTCTCGCCCGTGTGCGTCCGCTGGTGCGTCGAGAGGTGGTCCGAGCGCGAGAACACCTGTCCGCACACGCGGCAGGTGTACGGCTTGTGGCCGGTGTGCAGCCGCATGTGGCGCGTGAGCATGTCGGAGCGCGCGAACGAGCGCTTGCACACGTCGCACATGTACGTCTTGCTGGTGCTGTCCACCTGCTTGCTCTTGTGCCGCGACGCCATGTGCTTGGCCAGGCGGTCGTGCAGCGAGAACATCTGGCCGCAGACGGGGCACACGAAGGCCACGTCCGCCCCCGGGGGCATCTCCTCCACCACGGGGGATACCTCCAGGTGGTAGCGGAGGGCCACGCTGTCCTTGGTGCTATAGGACGCCACGTCGCCCTTGACCACGGGCACCGGCAGGGACGAAGCCGAGGTCTGGCGGTGGTCGGGCGCCCCGGGGGACCTGGGGGGAGGGGTGATGTCCTTCGGTGCCGCCAGGTGCGGCGAGTGCGGCGACGACAGGGGCACAGAGCCCGGCAAGACTAGACTATCCGTGCTGGAGGAGCTGCCCGTCTTCACGCTCCCGGCCGTCTTCACGGACAGGTCGAGCGGCGAGTCCTGCGGCGTGGAGTTGTCGGACTCGAGGGAGCCGCCCTTGCGGGGCAGGTAGAGCGGCTGCGGGATGGGGCGGCCGTGGCGCAGGACGGAGCCGCGCGTGGCGGAGGTCTGCTGCTCGCCCGAGGGCCCCGCCGACGTCGGGCCGGCGCTGCTGGCGGGCACCTCGCTGGAGCGCGCCTTCTGGTCGAACCACAGCTGCAGGTCCGAGTCCGAGTGCGAGCGGCGCCGGTACAGGTCGGGCAGGTAGACGGTGGGCGGGAAATAGTGCTCGACGTTGTGTCCTGGGGAGGGCGAGATGGGCGTGTGCGGGGAGGAGGGCGTGAGCGGTGAGATGGGCGAGTGCGGGACGCCCGCGGGGCCCAGGCGGTGCGGGTCTCGTGCAGACAGGGCGCAGTGCTGGCAGGTGCAGGGCTGGTAGTGGCCGCCGGGGTCGGAGGCGTCGCTGCGCACGACGCTCAGCTTGGGCAGGATCCCGCGGATGACGGAGCCGACGCCGGGCGGGTCGCCGGACGCCAGCGACGACGCCGTGCACGACGACTTCGAGTCCAGGTCCAGGTCCTCCTCGTCGATACTGGGGTCCTTGATCCTGAGGGGGCTGAAGGACAGCTTGGGCGAGTCGGAGTTGACCCTGGCGAGGGCGGGCGAGTCCCTGGCGTGTGGACTGTGCGACGGGAGGCCGGGCGAGAACACCTCCTCGTCCTCCTCGCTGATGGCGCGGCAGAGGTACCGCTCGCGGTCCAAGGAGTCGAACCGGAACACGTCGCTCTGGACGGCGCGGGGCGAGCGCGCGGTGCCGGC
>NC_051413.1:32067402-32068138 GCF_015228065.2 Penaeus monodon
CCTCGCCCGATCTGTGCACCTGGATGACGCCAGGCGACCTCTGCTGCTGCTGGGCCTCCGGCAGGGGGCTGGTGCCTCCCGCCTCCCCTGGGCCCTCCTTGGGCGAGGGCGGTGTGTCCACCTTCATGGCCTCTTGGCCGGTCTCGTCCTGGACAGTGACCCTGGGGCTGAGGCCGGGGCTGAGGCCGGGGCTGAGCCCTGGGCTGAGGCCGGGGCTGAGGCCGGGGCTGAGGCCGGGGCTGTGGCCGGGCACAGGGCTGTGTCCGGGCACGGGGCTGTGGCCAGCGACGGGGCTATGGCCCGGCACGGGGCTGAGGCCGGGGCTGAGGCCGGGGCTGAGGCCGGCCTCCTCCCCCTGGTCGTGGCCGGGCCCCGGGGGAGCATCTTCGGGCTGGCGGCTGAACATGGGCTCCTTCTCGGCTGGCGGCTTCTGCGAGGTCAGGGCGTTCGGGCGCTGGTCGGGGGGCCTGTCCTGCGGGGGCTTGGCGTCGCGGGGCGGGCCGCTGGCGGCGGAGTCGTGCGGCGGGGGGGCGCCGGGGCGGTCCGGCGCCGCGGGGGCGAGCGGGAGGGGCGGAGGCGGCTTGTCTTCGGGGGAGCGACGTTCGGCCTGCGAGGTCAGCTCCAGCACCACCTGACTGAGGCGCTTCCTCTTCCGCAGCGCTGACGACTGGTCGTGGGGCGGGTGGGCGGGCGTGGGCGCTGTGCTGCCATGCTCCCCGCCGATCATCGTAGGCGC
>NC_051413.1:32068186-32068718 GCF_015228065.2 Penaeus monodon
ACCCGCCTGCCCCCGCCGCGGGTCATCGTCGAGCTCGTGTAGCAGCCGCCCAGGGGAAGTCCTGGGGGAGAGAGGGGCGGTTAGATGCGGCTGGGGAGGGGGGCGGGGACGGAGGGGGGCTATAAACCACCTTAATACGTAATAAAAGATATAAACAAAAGAGATATATAAAGGATATAAAAGGAAGAAGACGGAATTGGAGTCTATGCTGGGGAAGAAAGTTGGGGAAAACAAAGAGAAAAATCACAAGAAAATCAAATTAAAGGGAATTATCATTTACTGAAATACCATATATCTTTAATCCTTTATTTTTTACTACCCTGTCTATAGAAAATAAATAAATAAAATGAAGACAACGAAATGATATTGATGATAATAACTATATCATTAATGAAAAAATGACATGATTGATGATAATGATAGTAGTTAATAGTCATTATTATCATTATCATTAAAATAAATCAAACATTTCGTTTCTTAATCTCATCATCACCGAAATAATGAAGAATAAAAACAAACTCTACACCCAGTT
>NC_051413.1:32068747-32068943 GCF_015228065.2 Penaeus monodon
AACGAGGCGAAGATGCATTTGCATTTCAAACAATCATCATTACCAGGCTGTCAATTACAAAATAATTACCAACCTGTCAACCTGTCCTTAATCATCAATGACCTGTCAAGGTGCACCTTCGCCTCGATAAAAATAATCATAGGTCAGATTTAGTCATTATTGTTTTAAAGTGTTTTGCATATGTGGGTGACTATTT
>NC_051413.1:32069287-32070237 GCF_015228065.2 Penaeus monodon
ATACGTACGCTTGAAATATAAGAATATCGGTAAGTTATGCGATATGGATATAAAAAAACGTACGAATAAAGATGGACATAAATAAAATAATAAAATATAAGAATACCGGTAACTTATGTAATCTGGATAAGATAAAGATAAACAGATAAAGAAGATAGAATAAAGATAAAATAAAATAAAGATAGAATGAGATCAAATAAAAGATACAGATACAGATAAAATAAGATAATAAGATATTCACATTCTATTAACATAGAATAAGATCAAATAAAATAAGATAAGAAGAAAAAATAATAAAGATAGAATAAGATAGAAAAAAATAATAAAGATAGAATAAGATAGAAAAAAATAATAAAGATAGAACAAGATAGAAAAAGATAATAAAGATAGAATAAGATAGAAAAAAAAATAAAATCAAACAGTAGCTAAAAAGAAAGACACTTCTAATTATCTTTTATTGAATATCAATCAACATGAAAGTGGCCGATTACACACAATTCTCCTTATCAGATATCTTATCAGCGACGCTCATTAATACCAAATCAATTTTTCCTTCTTTCATATCTCCTTCCTCACCTTCTTTATCACGTCTGTCCTTATCTCATGCATGTCATTTCCTATACGTTATTTTATCTCGCATTCAGACGTTGCGTAGATGTGTTGTTTTATGTAAATAATGTCATCATTTTTCACCGTCACGTTGCATCACCATCATTCATAATCAGCTGATATAAGAGAGAACCTTTCATCATCATCTTCACTGTCTTTCGCAGTCAGATAATAAACACCACATCATCTTTCACCATCGCATCGCATCCACATCACTATCGTTCATAATCACTGCAGCTTCGGGTCAGATTCAGGTTATCACAGTCGGTTAATGATATAATGACACAGCAATTTCATCAACACAGTGAATTTAATGACGTACAGTCATTATTTATATCGGT
>NC_051413.1:32070763-32071011 GCF_015228065.2 Penaeus monodon
AAATTATCACATTAAAATTATCGCATTTATGACATTATGCATAACGACACACGCCCTTTATTGCAACATTTTGCGTAATTCACCCACCATTGCGCCATAATTTCATCTCAGTGCATTACACGGAATCTACCTACTGAGTTTTCACACTATCAATATTCAAATTAGCGCTCGACGGATCTGAAAGCATTGTCTTTAGAGAGAGAGAAAAAGGGGGGGGGAGGGATTGCAACAAAAGTTCTCAGGATCAT
>NC_051413.1:32071363-32071458 GCF_015228065.2 Penaeus monodon
TTTGCCCACGTCAGCCAAGCGCGCGGCAGAGGCTCAGGCGTCACCGCTCTGACGTCATCGGGTGAGTACGCTCTATCCGGCCCGGGAGGAGCGCT
>NC_051413.1:32072164-32072661 GCF_015228065.2 Penaeus monodon
CACCAAAAATACGAAAGAAAACGAAATTCCAAACACAGGGAAGAAAAATAAATGGAAGTCACTGTAATATGATGCCTTATAAGTCGTTGGTCTTGTGTTTATGGTGTTACAGTGTAGTAGATCTGTATGTATGGCGCTGTGTTTATGCTTACTTCTATGGTGTATTTATGGTGCCTTGTTATGGTGTTATGGTTCGGTGATGATGCCTCGTTGACACTATGGTGTTAATCATATCATATTGCGCTTTGTCGTCTCTACAGCAACTATCGTGTCGCTATCGTCATGGTGTTAATCATATCGTATTTCGCTGTGTCGTCTCTACAGCGCTATTGTGTCGCTATCGTTATGGTGTCATCCTTACAGTGTTGTCGTTGCGTCGTTGTCTTTATGGTGTTGTTATGGTGTTGATGAGCGAGCGCTTTGAAGTCCCTCGCTTTGTTCGGCGCAGTCAGCTCACGTCGGGCCCATTCGTCATCACATTCTCTTTTTGTCAACAC
>NC_051413.1:32072749-32072904 GCF_015228065.2 Penaeus monodon
TAAAAGAATAGATATTGACATATTTATTAACTAATGTAAGCTTGGGCACGTACACATGTAGCCTACACATACAAGCAGTGACGCTCACACGCGCACAAAATCCGTAACACATGCATGCACACATACACACGTATTTAATCTCACGTACATGCACG
>NC_051413.1:32073199-32073288 GCF_015228065.2 Penaeus monodon
AACCCTGGAGAATGCACAGAGCGCGAGACAATCGGAAATTCTTGGTGGGAAGTGATGACTAATTTTCTTATGTGGGCCATCTTGCAAAG
>NC_051413.1:32073742-32073863 GCF_015228065.2 Penaeus monodon
ATGAGTGCGTGTGTCTTTCTATGATAATTTACATAGCACTTACGCAATGCTGTAGTGCAGCATTGGCCTGCATGATTGTGACGTTTATGCAATGTCTTAAAAGTTAACAGAAAGTGTCGAT
>NC_051413.1:32074390-32074591 GCF_015228065.2 Penaeus monodon
TACAAGTCAAAGGGGTAAAGATTATAGCCTGTAAATATTCACAACAGCGTACGAATTGATTACAAATAAAGATAACGAACGCCCTTTCGCATTTTATTTGTTTGTATTTCTTTTACTTTACAAAATAGTTTGCCCTTTAATGCTTACGTAAAACAGGTTAATTAATTTGTTTGTTTGGTATGTATGTCTGCGTAGGTGTCC
>NC_051413.1:32074891-32075119 GCF_015228065.2 Penaeus monodon
CGTACATGTGTGTATCTGTATATGTGCGTATGTCGCCCCCCCCCATTCCCTGTGTACGTAAGATTCTCAATGTAAGCCTTGCTAAGGACACCCAACCTACAAGCACGCCCCCTGTTCACGCCCACGCCCGCACACCACCACTCTTGCAATCATGTGCATCGAAGTATCTGAGATTTTTAAGGTCTCTTAGTTGCAAAAGTTGCATTCTCTGTAATGACACGAAATGAT
>NC_051413.1:32075344-32075539 GCF_015228065.2 Penaeus monodon
CACGCATCTTCAGTAATCACCGAACGGGGCTACCAACTACTCAAGGACAAAAAGATCCTCTTGCATCGTTTTCCTGTCGCGAGGAAACCTCCACATAAATCCGGATGATATGACTCTGTTCTACGCGTCCCTCTCTCTCTCTCTGGCTCCAACTGGGGAGGATTTGCCTAATCTGCTCCACGTGGAGACTCGGCT
>NC_051413.1:32075948-32076119 GCF_015228065.2 Penaeus monodon
ACGTAAAAAAAAAAACCTCGGCAAGCCCAGAATGCGCCGCCGTAAGCATGGGAACCAACAGAAGGCGCAATCACAGGAAAAATGCCAAGAATGTAAACAGACAGAGCGACATCTCTGAAGCCGCTTGAGAAGACATCTTGCGTAAACTGCCTTTGCACATGACCACGGCTG
>NC_051413.1:32076548-32076990 GCF_015228065.2 Penaeus monodon
CATTCCCACCCTGCTGACGTATTTTCCGCCCTAACTCGCCTTGCTGTGTCTACCTCGCGACAGACACATACACAGATTCCCGCCGTGTTTTGTTCGCGCTGATGTTGGCGAGGTGGGGGAAAAGATGGGGGGAAAAGGAGGGATTTCTTTCGGGACTGGGGGAAGAAGTAGGTAATTTTTTCGGGATTGGGGGAAAAGGAGGGATTTTTTTCGTTATTGGGGGAAAAGATGGGGGATTTTTTTCCCGGGAGTGGGGGGAGAAGAACGGAGGGAAGAGAGGGGAGGGGGAGAAGAGAGGAAGGGAGGGAGAGGGGGCGAAAGCGGAAGGTAGGGAGAAGAGAGGTGATGTTCAGGGGAGAGTGGGGATTCCTAGGGAGAAAAGAAGAGGAGGAAAAAAGGAAGAGAAGGAGAGGTAGAAGAGGAATGGGTGAAAGGGAATTAA
>NC_051413.1:32077175-32077240 GCF_015228065.2 Penaeus monodon
TTGTAGATTGGGGGAGAATGTGATGTTTGGCGCCCATTGGTAGGGTCACTGCGGTTGTTTCGCCA
>NC_051413.1:32077335-32077469 GCF_015228065.2 Penaeus monodon
TTTCTTTAATATTTCTACGTCTTCGCCTCCCTTGTACTGAAATTAATTTTCTACCTCGACATTCCACATAACTGAAAATATGTTTCTTTTCTTCTTTTTTCTTCTTTTTTAACCTAAACTATGCCATCTTTCAC
>NC_051413.1:32077658-32077885 GCF_015228065.2 Penaeus monodon
TTTTAAAGAAAAAAAAATCAAAAGGAGTGTTAATCTATTTCTCGGAACGGACATTATCAACCGCTGGAAAATTGCAGACGATAGTGAAGTCAAACTAGAAATTATCGCTCGGGAAATGTTTTCATAATGATTCGTTCACTACCCACGATGTTGCCTTTTTCCATTTTTTTTTTTCGTTTTCATTTTTTATGGTATGTGATTTGCGATAGATAAGGGAGCGGCGATGA
>NC_051413.1:32077939-32078020 GCF_015228065.2 Penaeus monodon
ATCTTTCTAGGGCGGTGAGTCAGACAGATTAATACGTCAGCCCCAAAAAATTGTTACAGGGATAGATACGTAAACAGACAG
>NC_051413.1:32078533-32078974 GCF_015228065.2 Penaeus monodon
CTCTCCCTCAATCTCCCCTCTTTCGCTCCTTCTCCATCCACCTTCCTTCTCCTTCTCCCTCTCTCCACCCCCTTCCCCTCTCTCCACCCTTTCCCCTCTCCCTCCTCCACTCCCCCTTCACCCTCCTCCCTCCTCCTTCCCCTTCTCCATCCCCTCCCCTCTCCCTCCTCCCTCCCCTCCTCTCCCCCCCCTCCCCCTCACCTCTTCCCCTCTCCCTCCTCCACTCCCCCTTCACCCTCCTCCCTCCCCCTCTTCACCCCCTCCCTCACCCCCCCTCTCACACACATCAGAATCGAAGCGCGTGTCATGCACTGTGCACTGTACGCGACCCACATGGCAGGGCGGTGTCATGAGCCTACGGGAACAGGTTTTGTAATCCCGAGCGCTCTCTTAAGGGCGGGGAGGAAATGAACAAGGGAGGGGGAAAAAAGAAAGCATTAT
>NC_051413.1:32079392-32079630 GCF_015228065.2 Penaeus monodon
GTCACTCTCTGTCGCACCATCTGGCAGGTGGTTTGGTTGAGAAATAAACAGAGCATTTAGTGTGATGATTTTTTTTTCCTTTTTTTTTTAATCAGCGTAGAATAATGAGGGTAATTATGTGATGGTTATGCCTTAATGATGATGATTGTGTTGATAAGATTTGGTTGGTGTTAATGCAGCTACGGGTTGATGAATTTTAACGGTGATAATTGCATTTTTGGTGATGATATGAGGACTG
>NC_051413.1:32079886-32080040 GCF_015228065.2 Penaeus monodon
AACGCGAGGCAAAATTCCAGTAGAAATCGGCAAACTTTACGCCCCCCCCTCCCCCCCGTTGCATAATCGGCCGATCAGCGAGTTTCCAAGAATCGGTCTCGCCGATTACCATCACGATGCCCTCATCTCGACAAAAAAAAGCAACTACAAATTA
>NC_051413.1:32080410-32080536 GCF_015228065.2 Penaeus monodon
TTTTCCGGAATTTCCTTTAAAAAAAAAAAATTCATTTTGCGTGTCAACCCTCAGAGAAATTTGTTCAACGGACCGAGTTACTGTTCAGTCCGTTAATTAAGTAGAATAACAATAAACCTTCCCTAT
>NC_051413.1:32081007-32081072 GCF_015228065.2 Penaeus monodon
GGCAGATCCTCCCTAACCTCCTAAAAGCGGTGACCTTCGAAAGAACAAACATTGAACAAGTGTGA
>NC_051413.1:32081696-32081857 GCF_015228065.2 Penaeus monodon
TATTGCGGCAAGGAGCAGTTACGCCCGCAGACTCCAGTGGCAGCTTTGTGGCGAGTGTGGTGGGCGGCTTGCGGGCGTCGCTGTGGTGACAGAGGCGCACAAGCTATGACTCACCACGCCCATGTGACACCAATGGAGAGTGGGCGGGAGGGGGGGAGGTA
>NC_051413.1:32082132-32082205 GCF_015228065.2 Penaeus monodon
TATACCGAACGAAAGGAAAATATAAACACACACACAAAAAAACGAGCCAATGCAAATGCACAGAGAGACCGAG
>NC_051413.1:32082364-32082438 GCF_015228065.2 Penaeus monodon
TGACAACCTGTGCATAAGCAAAGGCAATCCGCGCGACCCCATTGGCTGAGAAGAGTGACGTAAGCTCGGGCGGT
>NC_051413.1:32082720-32082986 GCF_015228065.2 Penaeus monodon
ACATTTCCACACTGAATGACCAAATTAATACAAGATTGCCTATTCACATTGCACCCGATAACAAATAAAACAGTGAAGTCAATACAGCAGTCCTGGGTTGCAGTTGCAAGCAAACTATGCAATGTGTAATCGAAGTTGCAAAAGGAAACTGCTTATCAAGCTAATCTTTTGATATTGAGATTGTCAAGTGATCCTCGCCCCTTCCCTACTTGAGTTTAGCCTTAAATAATTCAGGAATTTATTCATGTTTATGCAGATTTGCATAC
>NC_051413.1:32083195-32083278 GCF_015228065.2 Penaeus monodon
CATCATATTTATCTGTTATGTGCAATATATTAGCCTTCTTCATACACCATAAATATCTAGAAAATTGTCAAAAAATCACATTT
>NC_051413.1:32083334-32083938 GCF_015228065.2 Penaeus monodon
TCTACTTTTCAACGTGACGAGATTCCTTCCGTAGAAGAAAAAAAAATAGACAGGTTGGTGTATGATAATAGATGTATGCTAATGATGACGAAGCTACGGCGAGCGAGAGGCAGTGATGGATTGTGAAGGCGAAAGAGCGATGGAATTGATAAGGATGAAATGATAAGAAGCTGATAAGAGAAAAAAAGGGGTTAGAGACGTGAGGAAGAGGAGAGGGGATGGAGAAGGAAGGGGGTGAGGGATGGGAGAGGAGGAAGAGGAAGGGGGAAAGGGGGGGAGAGAAGAAAGAAGGGGGAAGAGTGAGCTAAGGGTAAGGAAAGGGGAAGAGAGAGGGAAGAGGTAAGAGGGAGGAAGAGGGGGAGAAGGGGAGAGGGGGGAGGAAGAATGGGAGAAGGGGAAAAGGGGAGAGGGGGGAGGAAGAGGGGGAGAGGGGGTGAGGGTTCAAGTGAGGATCCGGGAACAATGTGGTTTCAACGTTATCTTTCTTCTGTATTTCTTATCGTGTCGGTTCCATGGAGGTGAAAGTCATGAGCTTCCCCCGTTTAGTATACGCAAGCTCTTTTCCCTTATATCTCTGTGTCGCCCTCGGTTTCTCGGTGTCTTC
>NC_051413.1:32084027-32084432 GCF_015228065.2 Penaeus monodon
CCCGCTTCTCCCCTCTCCTCCCTCTCTCCCTCCCCTCTCTCTTCTCCCCTATCTCCCTCTCCCCTCCCCTCTCCCTCCCCTCCCCTCTCCCTCCCCTCCCCTCTCCCCCCTCCCTCCTCCCTTGTATAACAACCTCTACAGCCGATTATTTCACCACCTTTTTTTTTTTTTTAAATCATAGTCAATAATGATCATTAATTGCTTAAGTTACCCCCTCGCTTCATGGAATATCCTGAAAGAAAACGTGTGCGTCATAGATTCCCGGAGTCCGCCACCCACGCGGGCGGCCGTGCGTCATCCCCCTTTCTCTTATAATTAATTTGATCCTTAAGGGGGGTGGGGGAGAAAAATGGGTTAATGGTCTCATTTGAGCAAGCCGGGGGAAAAATGGGCATGAGTCTTCCC
>NC_051413.1:32084484-32084886 GCF_015228065.2 Penaeus monodon
GGTCGGTTAGTTGGTTACTCATTAGTTACTATGCCTTTGGTGCATTTTTTTTTTCATTATTATCATTATTTATCTTTTTTTTTTGGTAGAATTATCAAAAATAAAAATAGTTATCAATTGGTATATTCAAGGTTTTACCCATTTTCTATTGCAACAAGCAACCTAGAAAGAACGGTTTCTCTCTTGCCTTATGGGTAGACTCACGTAATTTTTGCAATACCTTCTTTGCAATACCTTAAATATTTGTTTTACGCTTGATCAGATCATTTCAATATAACCAAGATTAGTAACTCCTATTATAACGCGATCTGTAATTTTCTTCAGATAAACCACCAAATGAAGAGGATTTTCCTTTTCAACACTTTAATTTCTTGTTCTAAAGTGTAATACTGTGAGTGTTTG
>NC_051413.1:32085186-32085253 GCF_015228065.2 Penaeus monodon
CGTTTAAAGAGAAGGGAGGGGGAAGGAGCGAGAGCAACTGAGGCATCATCCCACACGCGCTTAACCA
>NC_051413.1:32085719-32085981 GCF_015228065.2 Penaeus monodon
CTCTCCCTCCCTCTCCCCCCCCCGTCCCTCCGTCCCCCTCTCCCCAGCCGTGCCATGCGTCTAACTCCTGGAGTGTGTCTCGTGAGCAGATAATAAGATTGATAAGAGATGAACAATGGTAGAAGATAAAATGACTGATTAAAAAAAAATAATAAAATGGAATATCGGTATGATAAGAGAGATAAGTAGAGTAACGAACGTAACTCGGGGTTGGTCCCTTAAGGAAAAGGGAGACTTTGTGGTCTTAGATTATTGCATTTAT
>NC_051413.1:32086449-32086513 GCF_015228065.2 Penaeus monodon
TGGCATGCATGCGCATGCCTCTGTCTGTGTGCTGGTCTGCTGTGTGCTGTCGTGCTGGCTGGTC
>NC_051413.1:32088127-32088293 GCF_015228065.2 Penaeus monodon
GCAATCGTACACAAATTGCTTGATTGACTGATGGCAGACTGATAAATAAAGAGAGTTAGGCAGATGAATATAAATGTTTTATATCACAATTGGTACCTCGTTTCATTAGTACATGCATCTTCTAATCTCACACTACCGACCTATGTTTGTTTTATTTTTTTTTTCT
>NC_051413.1:32088501-32089169 GCF_015228065.2 Penaeus monodon
ACTCCATCACACCACACACAAGATATCCTCACACTGTATTCACATTTAACTTGTACATTAAAAGATAAAGAAAGGTATGTATGTTTGAAAATAAACTTCAACGATAACAACAACAAATGAAACGACGATAACGATAGTCGTTAAATAAATACACGAGATAATATATCCTTTCCTATTGTTGTTGTTTTTTTGTTTCCATAATTCAGTCTCGTCTTCAGATTGTGTCCGAAGAAATGTTGATTCTGAAATTAATTTTAATGCAGAAGATATAACTAGATTTGGCTGGCGCTTCTGACACTCCCTCCCTTTGCTTCTGCTTCGTAAGAAATGGATGACAGTTTCAACAGTCTACGAACACAAGAGACTTTAGCACATTTACACGTATATCATGATGAATGTAATGATTTATTGGTGTTTGTGACCTCTGCCTGGTTACCTGGTTCTGTTTAAACTGCGTTTCCTTGTTCGCTGCATATTTAATGTTGTTTTTTGGGATAAGAGGGAATACACAGTGCCACGGTAAGGAGAGGGGGGGCAAATTACAGCGTGACAAAAAGAGTGAGTTTAGAATGATCTCCGTTGCGGAAGGGGTCCCGGTTGCCATTATAACCACCATAAAATACCAGTGTCAAGAATTAGGACGCGAGGGACGTGGAAATGTCAAAACA
>NC_051413.1:32089206-32089993 GCF_015228065.2 Penaeus monodon
TAGGTCACCGGAGCGCTGACCCTTCCCCTATCCTGACCCACAATGACCCCGCGAACTTCTCCCACGCGGCCGGGGGCCCGATGTGCTACCCGGTGTCCCTCGGTGTACTTACCCTGGAAAGGCTATGGTAGAGGGCGGGGTTTGTCCCAGCTGGAGCTGTTGGTTGAAGGAGAAGAAGGCACTCAGGAACCCCGTGGCTCTGGCGAGGGAGGCACTTTGGGGCTCCAGCCCACCACGTGACTCGGCCCACGACTCCAAGGGGCACGGGGGGCTTTGGGGAGCCACTGGAAATTCTTGCAGGACGGTCAGGGGTCGGGGTCGTTTGGAGAGAGTGATTGTTGAGGCGGCCGCGGGGGCCTTGACTCGAGGGCACGTGTGAGCAGGTACAAAAGTGTCCAAAGTGGAAGTGACTTACAAAAAAGGCAAAGCACCAGAAAAGCACACAAAACGGGCGCGAGAGTTCGGCCGAAGCGCTGGGAGTCCCGGGCGGCTCGGTCACTTGTTGCTTCCTGCAGGAGGACGACTCAGGCGCGCTTCCTCTCGGAGAAGAGGCAAAACCTGCCAGGAATGGCGCCGGACTGGACACCACTGCACCAGCAGGGGACGGCACCTCTCTCCTGACGGCACGGAGGCTCTGCGATCCCTCCTGCGGGTTTGAGAGCCAGCCAGCAGCTCCAGGGAAGGACCCGGAGACTTCCCAGCGCCGACTGCCCGTGACGGTGTTCCTGTGGCCGTTATATGTGACCCGAGCGCGAGAGTTCGTCACCACTACACATGTCTGGTGACG
>NC_051413.1:32090114-32090360 GCF_015228065.2 Penaeus monodon
GTGCACGCGCCAGCAAGCCCTTACGTCACCGTGATGCGCGGGGGACGAGAGTGAGCAGACGGTGACGCCGCCGAGATGCAGTAGAAGGCGCGCGACGGCAGGTGAGGGATGCCGGCGTGATGCTGCTGCCGCGTCCGCCGCGCTCTCGGGCTCGTCAAGGGCGCCTCTCGGGATGCCTCGGAAATCTGACTTTTTTCGGTGTCACTAGTCTTGTGTGATTTTTTTTTTCCGGTAACTGCCAGCAAT
>NC_051413.1:32090384-32090597 GCF_015228065.2 Penaeus monodon
GTATTGGACTTTATATCATGAACATATTACAGTGAGCTTTCTTCTCGCTGTACAGATATGCTTTCAGCTATCAGATGATGAGACCTTTTTTTTTCTTTCTTTTTTACTTTGGCTCATTCGTATTCAATCAAGCTTTACATCAGACCCACAAAAGAGGCACCGTTAATGACGCTACGAGTTCCATGTATGGTGACCTTGAGCTTTCAGAAGCGC
>NC_051413.1:32090621-32091019 GCF_015228065.2 Penaeus monodon
AAGGCAGTTGTTGCGTGAACTAACACTGATTACACCGCCTCTGTTGGCGTCACAGCATCATTCGGGCAGCGGCGGACGTCAATGTTGCTGTAACCGATCGGCGAACGAAGGGTGGTCGGAGGACGGGGGGGGGGGGGCACCGGGGGTATAGCACTATCTGACGTCGATTACCGGACACGTTTTTACGGACGGATTACGAGCTGGTCGGGGCCGGGGTTGCTGAGTCTCGTGCAGGATATCAGTCAACACTTGAGGCTCTCTCGTTGCTGTCACACGCCGATTTGTGTTTACATCCCCGCTCTGCTCCCGTGTGCTTCGCTTTCTCGCGCCTTGCCCCAAACTTGACATCAAATTTCCTTCGCTCTCTCACCTTCCCTTTCTCGAGTTGCTTCTCTTTC
>NC_051413.1:32091075-32091176 GCF_015228065.2 Penaeus monodon
GTATACGCCAAGAGCGTGCACTTCGCAGACCTGTACCTCGCCACCTGTTCCAAGTAACACTGGCTAGGTAGACCACAGCCAAGCGGGCCTGAACGTTGCCT
>NC_051413.1:32091275-32091478 GCF_015228065.2 Penaeus monodon
ACAACCTCGCACCCAAAACACTTCCAGTACCCACATGGGTGGAATTTTATCCACTCTCTCCTCTCCTTCTCCTTCGCTGGGGTGGATGCAATCTGCAAATATCCACATGGAGGGAGAATCAAGAGAGGAAGCCGGGTTAAAAATATATTTCAAGAGAACGTGGGCATCTGCCCGAGCGGTACCAGTGACGTGCCCACCCCCAC
>NC_051413.1:32091831-32091960 GCF_015228065.2 Penaeus monodon
AACATGGCCTATATGGACCACGCGACGGCCAAATGTTATAATTTTTATTTGCGATGAGCCATTTTCCCGCCAA
Organism: Penaeus monodon; assembly: GCF_015228065.2. Lineage (NCBI taxonomy): Eukaryota > Metazoa > Arthropoda > Malacostraca > Decapoda > Penaeidae > Penaeus > Penaeus monodon. The sequence goes on from NC_051413.1 coordinate 32,091,905, forward strand.
TTCGCAGCTGACCGTTGGGGGGGGAGGGGGGAAATATAACGTATCTTACCATCTCT
>NC_051413.1:32092092-32092216 GCF_015228065.2 Penaeus monodon
TTCTTTTTTTTGCCGTTTTCTCTCGTTCCTTCATCTCTCTCGTTTCGAGTTTATTTTCATGTGATAGATGTGCTTGGGATCTCTTCGGGGAGACACGTGTTCTCGTCGTATACGCGTTTGCATT
>NC_051413.1:32092976-32093221 GCF_015228065.2 Penaeus monodon
TAGATCGCATATAACTGTGACAGATTGTTGGAAAACTAGGGTATGTTTTATACACTTAACAGCATTATCAGTATGTCAGTGTCACAATTAAAGTGGTATAGTGAACTTCGTATCTAGAGAGCCTCTTGTTCGTTCGTTTGTTCGGGTGATTGAAATCGTTAGGATTTGAAATCTCACTGAAAATACGTATATACAATTATTATCATATTAATATATGTGTGCATTAATGATATCTATATACATAA
>NC_051413.1:32093257-32093578 GCF_015228065.2 Penaeus monodon
TCTAGATATGCGTGTGCGTATGTGTATGATCGTTTACAAATAAGATAATAACTTAAAAAAGTATAATTTTCTATCTATTTTCATTCAAATTCATTAATATTCTGATGATCATCCTGGAAAAAACAATCCTTATCATACTTTTTGTAAGTGTTGCATATTGCTTCGTAAAAACGTAGAGACGCGCGGAGGCAGCCACGCTTGTTCACATTTACACGAATAACGACCACAGGGGATAAAATGTGCGAGGGCCCCGTTTTCTCACATTTTTTTTCCCCCCTCTGTCTCTCTTTCATTCTATCTTCACCATCAACATTCTCCTTC
>NC_051413.1:32093648-32093807 GCF_015228065.2 Penaeus monodon
TATTCTTCCCATCCTTAGTTCGCTCCGCCCCCCTTCTCTTACGTACCAAGCACCGTTTATCATATCCATCCTTTATTTCTCTATCTTTCCTTCCCTCTACCAGGCTCCGTTTCTCATACCCCTCCTTTATTTCTCTATCTCTCCCTCCCTCCTTCCTTC
>NC_051413.1:32093853-32094114 GCF_015228065.2 Penaeus monodon
TTATCTCTCCCGCTTTTCCTCCCCTCGATTTCGGTTACTGTATCCTTTTATATTCGCTAACCTCCTTTTCTCACCCTCAATCCTCCCTCCTCCCTCTCCTCCCTCTCCTCCCCCTCTCGCCTCTCCCCCTCCGCCCCCCCAACTCCCAAATTCCCACCCCCTCCACGTGGGCATTTCCCTTCCGCCTTCCCTCTTTCCTGATTGGTGGGTCTCATTTGAATGCCCCTCCCCCAATTTTCCCATCGCCCCCCCCCCTTTTTT
>NC_051413.1:32094223-32094350 GCF_015228065.2 Penaeus monodon
TTTTCTCCTTCGCTTTTAGCTTCCTTCCCCCTCTCTCGCGGTCCTTTGATAAATGGGAGAGAGGGTATAAGGAGAAAAAAAAAACGGGAAAAGATACACTGGGTGTTAAACAAACAACACAGGCGTC
>NC_051413.1:32094406-32094883 GCF_015228065.2 Penaeus monodon
AAACGGATTCGTCGCCTCCAAAGTCGATCACACTCCGTCTCATCATGAACGAAAACAATCGCCAAGATGTCCTTTTAGGAAATCGAAAGCAAAAAAAAAAAAAAATTGTATAATTCCATTGGCATCAGTCACCGGTCTGAATGGTTCTCAGGCCGCTATGTCCTTACTAACCCCGTCAGTTGCCTATTGCTGTTTTTACGGATATAATTTTTTTAAAATACGGTTGGAATTTACATCATATCCCTCTAAAAAAAAAAAGAAAATAGTGAAACTCGACATTTCAGCATCGATTTCGTAACGTGATTCCGATTCCGTGATTAGATATGAAATTCATCTTCATCAAAAAAGGGGATTAAATTAGAGCCTAAACGGCAACTTCCGCCATCCTGACTACACCCACTCCACCCCCATCCCGTCCACGCAAAATTTGACCAAATCTCACGTACTTGGCGACCCGTTCCTCAGGCATATATATAC
>NC_051413.1:32094921-32095321 GCF_015228065.2 Penaeus monodon
GTGGGTGTCGCTTAATCATGCATATTAACAGGCAGCTTTGAGCCAAATTTAGAGAACAGGCTGGCCGATGTTTTGCGACAGACCGCCAGCCAAAGTGTGGTCTTGAATCTTGAAACACAGGTGCGACTTATCATTTAAATACCTCGTTTACTGAGGAGTAAATACATTCTAATTTATCTTTCATTAACTGAACGGCAGAGAAAGGATGATTTGCATACTTTCCAAGGCAGGAGGAAGAAGGGGGGGTGGGGAGGGGGATGAATCACTTATTAGCACTCAAAGTCGTCTGTATCCCCTCAATAACGTTTCTTGCATAATCTTATCTCTTTTATAAACTAAATATGCGTAAAAAATCGTGAATATTACAATGTTTGGAATAATTATGATGATTCGGTGATGC
>NC_051413.1:32096843-32096995 GCF_015228065.2 Penaeus monodon
CGTTCACACACAGGCGACCGAAGCATCCCTCAGCTGGTTCGTTCCGCCTGGCGCCTGCTCACCAGAAACGGGTGACAATCAGCTGTTTTGTGCAGCTGAGTGACCCGGAGTACGCAAGAAAAACAAAAGAACTGATTTATATTCATGTTCTA
>NC_051413.1:32097060-32097281 GCF_015228065.2 Penaeus monodon
CAATTTATCTGTCTTCTGGTATTTGCCTTTTATTCTTACATTTAAATTATTATTACCTATATATCCTTTTTTTTTATCTTCTGGATACCGTTCTTTCATTTTCTTTATTTTTACTCTCTTTTAATTCGCTACGGGAATATAAGTCATAAAAACGGTTTTCCTTCTGCACATAGACAAACAAGTAAACAGACTTGGGCATACAAGTAAAAAAAACACATGTA
>NC_051413.1:32098371-32098651 GCF_015228065.2 Penaeus monodon
AAAAATACCCCCCTCCTAATTTTCCCATTCCCCTTCCACCCCCCCCCATTTTTCCCAACCCCCCTTTCCCCAAACTCCCCCCCTTTTTTATTCCTCCCTTTTTCCCCCCCCCTTTCTTAGCCCCTCCCTTTTCCCTCTCCCCCCCCCCAAACCTTCCCCCCCTCCCCCCCCCCCCCATCCTCCCACCTCCCCATTCCCCCCCCCCCCACCATCCCCCCCCCCCCCATCCTCCCCACCCCCCCCTTTCCCCATCCTTCCCCCCCCACCTTCCTCCCCCCTT
>NC_051413.1:32098751-32098927 GCF_015228065.2 Penaeus monodon
TCTTCACTTTTTTACACAATATCTCCTCAAGCGCAGCTGTCAAAGGTTTCGTCCTGGCGTCATGAACAAAATGAGAGAGAGATGACGAGGCCGAGATTTCACATGTATTCCTGGCTCGTTAATATTATAGACCCGTAGCCCACACCTCACAGGTAAGTAGTATGTGTTGATGTATT
>NC_051413.1:32098974-32099106 GCF_015228065.2 Penaeus monodon
TTGTGAAGGAAAGCACAGGGTTAAAGAGATTTACATTATCTAGTTGTTATGAGGATATTTTGCATTTTAACTGGCTATTAGAGAGATAAAGGTAAATATATTTAAGCTCGTATTTTTTCTTTTTTTTTACTA
>NC_051413.1:32099142-32099436 GCF_015228065.2 Penaeus monodon
CACCGACTAGTTAAAAAGATATGTATTATCGTTAAATGAATCCACCATCAAAACTACAGATTAAAAATAATAATAGTATATCTCGCTAGAGTTGATGGCAACCTAGAACACCAATGATATAGAAAACGGGAAACGACGCCTACGTGAGGGGAAAGTGGCATCGCTAATTCTCCCCTTATATTTAAACTGAATTATTGTAGGCTTATTTATTAGTGGGGGAAGGGAATCGAACGGTATAACCCGCGTCTGCTTCATGCAAGATTGCAAGACTGGTGGTGACCGCAGTGCAACGTG
>NC_051413.1:32100264-32100406 GCF_015228065.2 Penaeus monodon
ATAGACAAACACAAACCGCAATCAGGAATAAGTCTGCAACAGCAACAAATGCAACATGAATCATTTGCAAACACTACCGACTTGAACACCACTTGGCAAAGGACCGAACAAGTGAACATCTAAGAGAACATTCCCGGAACTG
>NC_051413.1:32100840-32100955 GCF_015228065.2 Penaeus monodon
TCCAATGATACGATATATGAAAAAGAAAAGAAAAAGATTGAGCATGAAATAACACAAGGAAGGAAAGAATGCTGTACGAGTGCTTGTCATCTCAATAACATGAGCAAAGAAAATT
>NC_051413.1:32101169-32101292 GCF_015228065.2 Penaeus monodon
ATTAGCGCAATTTACAAACGTGCAAAGGAACAAGTTCTTCTTTGCATATTAGACATTCTGATTATATAAAACAAAAATGATAGTTTATATTCAAACAAGCTTTTTATATTCACAACATTCATA
>NC_051413.1:32101348-32101517 GCF_015228065.2 Penaeus monodon
CGTTTACACGTTGACTTCCGAGAACAAGGAAAAGGGTTTTTTTTCCGTTAATTAGATATTTATCATAATCGAGAAACACGAGGAATATTTAAGTGTTTTTTGAGATCACGTGGCCAGACGCAGTTCGGTGGAGCTGAGAGATTTGGAAACTAAAGAAAGATGGGGGATA
>NC_051413.1:32101698-32101890 GCF_015228065.2 Penaeus monodon
TTCTTTTAACTAAAGATTAAAAACAAGGCAATAAACACACATAACATTCAAAACAAACAGCCAATTAACTTTAAAAAAAAGCAAAAAAAACATAACAGTTATCACAAACTTAATTCAAACAAATCACTTTTTTTAAGCAAGAAATAAAAGTTAACAAGCAATCTGCCTTCGAAAGCATCTCACCCAAAAAGG
>NC_051413.1:32101976-32102082 GCF_015228065.2 Penaeus monodon
GTCAAAAGTTTCGAGGAAGCAACTTTCAAAAAGATTTTCCGAAGAAGGAAAAAAGGATGAAATTATTATGAATAAAAACAGAACAAGGAGAAGAGGAGAGAGAGAG
>NC_051413.1:32102975-32103178 GCF_015228065.2 Penaeus monodon
AAAAAAAAAGCTTTTCCCAACAAGGCAAGCTCACACGCGCAGCGGCCGTGGACTCTTGCCTTCCATCCCGCCCGAGCAGCTGTGAGCGCTGGAGAGGAGGGTATATCGTATGGTGATTAGCTGGTATATGCAAATGAGCGTGGTTGGGAGAGTCACAAGGGAGGTAATTTGGCCGTCTGACACTTGGGAGGCAGGGAGCTACT
>NC_051413.1:32103442-32103841 GCF_015228065.2 Penaeus monodon
GGCTCTTGCCCTTCACTAACTGAAACATCTGAATTTAAACAAGCTTTTTGAATATATATATATTCATGTATCAGACAATTAGCGAAAAATATATGGTTGAATGTATGTTTATCAAGTGAATTCCTCTCAACAAAAGTATTTGAATTAATATAAACATTATTGCTAAAAGTTGCAAGATATGATAGAGCATAGATTTGACTTAGTTATTTTTATTTGCTTCTTTTGTTTATTGATTTGTTTGTAGTCTTGTTTACTGGTTTGCTTGTTGTCTTGTTTATTTCTATGTTCGTTTATTCATGTAGTTATTCATCAAATTATTTATCTATTTGCTTGTTTGTTTATTGTTTTTTTTTATATTTGTCTGATATTCCTTTATCAATTTGTTTATTGTTTACTCTG
>NC_051413.1:32103868-32103977 GCF_015228065.2 Penaeus monodon
GTAAAAGTGTTTATTCATCTTCAACATCTTAAAAGTTTACGAAGATTCAGTCCTTCGCTTACAAAGACTCAAAAAAATTATCTGTTTCTTATCGCATGCAATCAATAAC
>NC_051413.1:32104023-32104337 GCF_015228065.2 Penaeus monodon
GACTTTTAAAAAAAATATATATGATGATAATGAGCAGTAAATCCACCCTTATTGCCATCATCAATAAGGCTGATTTTAGCGTGAGAGTCGCGTCAGTGCGGACATTAAAAATGAAGTTATGAGGAAAAGCTTAATAAACACGTCTTTACGATGTTGAGTTGATGTCTCACTTCACATCTTGTCTCTTGCTTCGGTGACTTGCTTCAGGATTGGCCGAGTGGATTGGTCTTTCAGGAATTTTTCAGGAGGATGCAACACGATTTATGGAAATGAGTGTTCAGAATTGTTCAGACGAGGGTATACAGGGCAGGCAG
>NC_051413.1:32104762-32104839 GCF_015228065.2 Penaeus monodon
ATCTTAGCATTTATAACGAATACTCACCAGGTAACAGCAGTGTCGGCTTAAGTCCTGTGAGGAAGAGAAAGAAAAAG
>NC_051413.1:32104918-32105146 GCF_015228065.2 Penaeus monodon
TACTTATCTACCTATTACACACCACTATCTTCGTATTTTCAAAACCAAAAGAAACCCAATAAAAAAATCATTTTAAAAACAGGAAATTTTTATTATTTTCTCTTTTTCCTTCTGCTTGACAAAGGAAAGAGTTAAGATTCAAAAACCTTTTACCAAAAAGCGAGAAGCGATTGTAATAACATGACTTCCTGGCCGACGATCACAACAGTGCTGGTCATAATACGTCGA
>NC_051413.1:32105562-32105772 GCF_015228065.2 Penaeus monodon
GCATGCAACGACCGCCCAGTATCACCCTAACTTCATACCACATTTTTCATCCTGCCAAAGCAAATTTCTAATCCACTTTGGCATCACAAATTAAGCTTCCTTTTTGAACACATAACACGTCCTAAACACGTTGTTCGACAAGGGTTTATCAATATGACCTTTATGGTCTTTTGTTATTAGAGTGTTTTCAAGTTGTCGTTTTTCTTTGTT
>NC_051413.1:32106469-32106891 GCF_015228065.2 Penaeus monodon
ACTTTTACGCGACACAACAAAATCAACACACACACAAACGTACACCAACTTCAACATGCAAATCTAGGTTTAATATTGCTGCCATTAAACCGCTGTCTAAGTGGTCTTCTATGCCTTATATTCTTACAAGTGTATCCTTTGTATTGTATACTTAAGACGATAATAAAATAAACTGCCACATGGCAACAACCAGAGAACGAAAATTTAAAAAACAAAAAGGAAAAAATATCGTTTTTTCCTCTCTCTCTTCTCCTTTTTCCTTTTTTTCAAAAGTTGTAGATAACAGTACTGTATAAATAGAAGTATTAAGAGCAACTAGGCTTAGTATTACAATTACAGTGATCTATTTGATTAATGAAATATAGGAATAGTTCACCTTGTTCTGTTAGACTAAGAAGGTCAATCATGTTGGTGTGTGTCTG
>NC_051413.1:32107024-32107121 GCF_015228065.2 Penaeus monodon
CACAAAGCACAATTTCGAGAGCTAAACAAAAAAACACCCAAGCGCGTGGGTGGGTCTGCTCTGCCGTAATCTCTGTTAATTAAGATTACGCAATCCG
>NC_051413.1:32107167-32107713 GCF_015228065.2 Penaeus monodon
CCCAGGAATACAAAATTTCCCAGAAGTGACTCTTTCCCCGACCTGCTGCTGTGTATATAGGACTCGACCTTTAGCCAGCCACCCCGAGTTCCTGTTACTGCTCGGGGAGAGAGATCGCTTCAGAACCCGATCTCTGAGGCTTCTTCTCGGAGGTGGATGCTGTAGCTGGAATCCGCACAGGAGGAACTTTCCCGGAATTTAACTTGATCCTGGGAATTTCGACTGGAATTTGAGTTCATTCCGACTTTTTTTTTGGGGGGAGAAGGGGGTTGAGGGAGAGAGAAGTACCCTCATCTCATTTTTTTTTAAACCAAATTCGAGTCATTCATTATCGTTTATAAAAGTTTTTTTTTTCTTTTTATTGGATATGGGTGACGTTTTTTTTCTCTCTCCCATATCGAATATCTATAGGACTCGAAACCCGGGGAAAAATTATCCTTTTTTTTAAAATGAAGAACGTTACGTACGAGAGTGTTCCGTGCGTCCTTGCTACTGAAGAGCTGCCTCCCACGCACCTTTGAGTCTCATCACAGGAACATATGCTTC
>NC_051413.1:32107777-32108163 GCF_015228065.2 Penaeus monodon
CCAACCCCATTTGATCTCCAGAACCTTTAAGAATTCAACAGAGATTTCGCAACGAGATCGAAGGGGAAAAGAAATGAAATGGAAAAAGAGTTTCAGAGCAGGTCGGCGGCCGAGCAGGTGCGGGGGAGTCGGAGCGGAGAGGAAAGAGGGGAAAGGGGGAAAGGGGAGGGGAAGAAGGGGGGGGAGGGTTTGGGGGCGAGCTGATATTATTGATGTTACAAACCTGCAAACCAAAAGGTCATATTTACCTGTGATTTGTAGCCTGGTAAACCCTAGTTGTGATGACGTGGATTTTGGTGTTGTGTTGGGAGGTTGTCGATGTTGATCCTGAGTTATTTCTTAGTATCCTAATTTTTCTTTTTTCTTTTATCTTACTCACCCCCCCT
>NC_051413.1:32108234-32108432 GCF_015228065.2 Penaeus monodon
TTGTACAGGGTTCGGACCATAGCTTGTACAGAGAGAGTACAAATGTGTGTGTAGGACGGCCTTTGTGCTGTACATGTGCCGGTTTGCCGAGTGCATACAAGAACAAAGAAAGAACAAAGGAACGAGGTGACAAAATGCGTGTTTGTGTGTGCAACAGATGCATGACTCTTGGCTCCTGCATGACGCCTCTGCATGTGA
>NC_051413.1:32109261-32109461 GCF_015228065.2 Penaeus monodon
TCATATGTTTATCACTATAAAAAAATTGTTTTTAGTAAAGTTTGAGAGATACTTTTTACGTATAGAGTAGCCTACAACAATCTTGGGAAAAAAAACAATATTTGGGGAAGAAGCTTTGCTATGAATGTCCTCAATCATTACAATAATGATTTTGGCAGAGAGTGACAAATAGATAGATGGTTAATGTTAAAAAAAACAGT
>NC_051413.1:32109501-32109986 GCF_015228065.2 Penaeus monodon
CCTTTGCATCTAAGTACATATAAGCATCACATGATATCTACAATAATAATAATCAAAACAAACAATAAATATATGCTAAAAGAAAGTTTACAAAAAAATAACGATAATAAATAAATCGAACAATAAAACACATACAAAATAACATAAACATAAAATAAATTAATTAAAACACACATGACACACTTAATGGAGAACCTGAACTTGACGTCCCTCCGTCTATTCCCCAGGAAACAAAGGAATAGATACGAAAATGGATAGACAAATAGACAGAAAGACATATCGACATTTTTTTTTTTTTTTCTCTCAACCGGGTCCCTGTCCAGTAACCGTCAACCATGGCGCAATATCGTTAAAACTTCAATGATAACAATAGAACTACCAAACAGTCAATTCACACAATAGGACTGTGTGTGTCACTTTGCAACGGGTGTTCCAAATTACGTCTGAACTGGAATGGAAATGAGGATGGAAATAAAGTCGTTTTT
>NC_051413.1:32110449-32110516 GCF_015228065.2 Penaeus monodon
GGCATTATGTATCCATGGTCACATATATCGAAAAGCCTTTGTTCTTACACTGCCTCACCAAATTTAC
>NC_051413.1:32110976-32111470 GCF_015228065.2 Penaeus monodon
CAGAAGTCCGACCGCCAAGAATACCATTACGAAACACCACAACGATCAACATCATCATCTCCGCCATATTTCTGCCGCTGTCAAACCCAAAGACGAGGCTCCCCTGGCTGTTGCTCCCCGTCCGTGTTGTGGTGTTATTAGTCCCATGCTTTGCCAACGTCCGCATTTCCCCTCCACGTTGGGCGCGCTTCCCCTCGCCGCCCTTCATGAAAACTCGAAGACAAGACTCCTGAAGGCCCGTTTCTTGACGACCCTCACGAAAGGGATTAGCATGGCGTTCTCTGGCCGGCGCGAGAGGGGGGGGGGGGAATAAAGAGAGAGAAAAGGGTGATTTTCGTCCCGCAGGGAATGGCAATACTGCATGGCCACCCACGCACCCCGTTCCAGGCACACAGCGCATGACATTCAGCTCCCAGTTCTTCAGTTCCAGCTACCAGGCGCGCGGGTGATCACAGGGGCCTTCTAAGAGGTGCACAGTGATTGCCTGACTGACT
>NC_051413.1:32111547-32112173 GCF_015228065.2 Penaeus monodon
CCGGAATAACACGCCCTCTTCCCTCGGCCATTCTTGGAAGACTAAAGCCCCAGCCACCAAGAACCTTCCGGGAATTGTTGGTATGGCTGGATCATTCCGAGAAACGATATGAGATTTTGCTTCTTTTTTTTTTGTTTCCTTTTTTCCGGTTCTGGGAAAGAGATACAGTTCCTGGAACCGTTGGCAAGGCTCCAGTTCGGGGAACTTCGGGTTCTAGCTGGTTCTTTCCCGGAAGTGTTGGTACCAATGGAGGTTAATGAAATACGAAGAAGTCTATGTCATACTCGGAAGTGTTGGTACGTCGGGGGCCCCTTGAATTGGTGTATATATGCCAGTGGTTACGTCAGACAATACTTTTATATCAATTATGATGATTATTACTCTTCAGATCGTGGTGTTTTATCCCTGCTACTCGAATTTCTCCCTTAAAGTTATCCACATTTTTTATGTGACTGTTATGGCAAATTCAGCAACAAGTGGACGCAACGACGCGGAGGAATAAAGGCTTTAAGCATCGACGCAGAAAATAGTCCGCTTGTGGTTGGTGAGCAAGACAAAAGCACATCGAGAAGCGCTCATTCCCGGCGGTAGAAATTTCGTTCTGTTATCTTTCTTTTTAGATTCCG
>NC_051413.1:32112245-32112318 GCF_015228065.2 Penaeus monodon
CTTCCCCTTTTATATTTTATCTCTTTTACCTTGCACATCTCGCCCCTCGTCTTTCTTATATTCTTATTTATCC
>NC_051413.1:32112491-32113438 GCF_015228065.2 Penaeus monodon
AGGCACGCACGCACGCAAACATACTCCGCGCGATGTATTTACTGAAAAAATAACTGTCTCTCCCACACCCGCCTACGCTGGAGTGACTGGTACGTGGTATTTACATATACTGGAGTGTGATTTTTTTTTTTTCCCCTTTTCCTTTGTTCTGTGATGTACTGGGAGATCAGATGTCACTCTCGCTACCGGGAGGAGGAGGGGGGGGTTGTTTGTTTGTTTGTTTGTTTGTTGGTTTGTTTGTTTGGTTTGATTTGGTTTGTTCTTGTTATTGTCTGTTTGTTTTTGGTGATTTTTTTTTGTGTGTGTGTTCTTGGTTGTTGTTTGTTTGTTGTTATTGGTCTTGTTTGTTTGTTTTTTGTTTTTGTTCTTGTTTGTTGTTGTTTTGTTCTTGTTTTTTTTTTGTTTTATTGTTGTAGTTGGTGTTATTCTTTGTTCGTGATGATGGCGCTGAGGAGGAGGAGGAGGAAGTGGTGGTGGCTTGTTTTTGCCTTTTTTGTTGTTGTTTTTTGTCGTTTTTGTTGGTGTTTTTGTGTTTGGTTTATGTTTCTTTGATTTCATTGTTGATGGTGATTTTTTTTTTTTGTTTTGTCGCTGGTGGGGTTAAATTTTGTTGTTGTTATAGTTTGTGTGTGTGTTACTGTTGTTTAATTATTATTTCTGTGTTTGTTGCTAATCATGCACCTGTTGATAATTCTTCTTGCAATCAATGCGATAGTTTATCATCATGATTTATTATTAACCTTGTCATTTTTTCATCTTCATTTTCTATACCATCGAGTTTTATAACGTTTTATACATATTTTTTTTTCTGATCTTGTTTTCGTGTTGCAATTCCTCTTACGCAAAGAAACCCTAAGCCTCAACCATCTTCTTGCACAAATGGTACCTCATGATTGCAATACTCATGTCACTCTTGCTCGGAGCCTGGTCTTGTCCTTGCAAACATG
>NC_051413.1:32113902-32114054 GCF_015228065.2 Penaeus monodon
GACCCTGACTTCGGCGTAAATCGTCTCCATCTGCTTTTTTCCGCGAAAGTTCGTTCAAGAAAACGAACACAACTTCCTTCTGGGAAAGACGCAGTTCTGCGAATTTTTGTGTAATACGTTTTCAGGATTTACTGTTCCCGGTTTTGGGGCAA
>NC_051413.1:32114674-32114990 GCF_015228065.2 Penaeus monodon
TAGGATGTGCAGGCGCGCGTGCGCCCATCTCCCTGACATGATCCCACGTCTGAGCGATGACATTTCCGCCTGCTTCCAGTGCTTAGGCGTGACATTCAACATCGCTTCTTTGTTCAGTCTGTGGGTCTCGGATCTATAGTATTTATGAGGAAGTAGCGCCTTGCAATTGAATGTTGTTGCAGTGGTCAGCTGGCAAGGCATTTGGGCGCGGTGTTCCTACAAGCGATTTCTTGGAATTTCGATATTCCAAGTAATTGTGCAAGAAGCGTTTAATTAAATCTCGACATTACAATTCATAAGAAATAAGTACCTGTAA
>NC_051413.1:32115373-32115530 GCF_015228065.2 Penaeus monodon
CACACACATAAAACATTCTAATCCCATATGTTGTTCTCTCCTTTCCAACGCAGTTTTGCCAACACCCGTAAGGCTCAAAATCGCGGGCGCTGAGCACGTTCACACGCCCGACCATTCGTGGGATGACGCTCGGATCGCGATTCAAAAGGCGCGCCAG
>NC_051413.1:32115560-32115663 GCF_015228065.2 Penaeus monodon
TCGATGCGCGCCTCTTGGTACCACCGCCGGGTTACCTGCACATACCATCTGCAATGGCTGGGAAGACTTGGGTGTGGAATGTATAGCAATGCGCAATAATGAA
>NC_051413.1:32116143-32116317 GCF_015228065.2 Penaeus monodon
ATCCGTACTAATTTCAGTATAAATCTCTCTACAAACATCGTACACAGTTCTGTCATTATCGTTAACAGATAATGGCTGATACATTTCCAGAATTATGAAATGCACGTATGCCTTTTTTCATCATACTCCTCCATTACCAGGGAAAGTAATCCGGAAATATATAATGTTGATAGA
>NC_051413.1:32116765-32117079 GCF_015228065.2 Penaeus monodon
TAGGATGTGCAGGCGCGCGTGCGCCCATCTCCCTGACATGATCCCACGTCTGAGCGATGACATTTCCGCCTGCTTCCAGTGCTTAGGCGTGACATTCAACATCGCTTCTTTGTTCAGTCTGTGGGTCTCGGATCTATAGTATTTATGAGGAAGTAGCGCCTTGCAATTGAATGTTGTTGCAATTGTCAGCTGGCGTTGCATTTGGGCGCGGTTTTCGGCGCCTCGGGTGAATAAAGGTAGGCCTATAATGTGCGCCTTTCCGATGAGTATCAGTTTTAACATTTGCTTACACTTATATATGGTGCGTTATTAAT
>NC_051413.1:32117268-32117429 GCF_015228065.2 Penaeus monodon
CATATATCTTTCGCCAAAAATTACTAGGCTGTACAATACCACGAACAGTCAGTCCGCAAATTTATCCTCAGCCCAAACCATCGATTTCCCCAATATGGTCTAATCTTATCTTATCTGCAGCGAAATCCATCAAATAACTCCTCCGTATGCAAATGCCCGTA
>NC_051413.1:32118312-32118387 GCF_015228065.2 Penaeus monodon
AGAAGACATTGGAGAGTAATTAGCAAGGAGTAGAGAAATGCACACCCCATGAAATCCCTTTTTTTCACCTGAACA
>NC_051413.1:32118832-32119247 GCF_015228065.2 Penaeus monodon
CCTTCTGCTTCCCCCCCCCCTCCCACCACCTCCGCCCGGCCACCCTCAGCTTACGCACACACTTGCACTACTGTGTATTTATGGCGTCATGGCTCACGCCCCTCGCCCATTTTCGCCATCCTTCATCCCGCCCACACGCCCACGCACGTAGAGGCGAAGGTTTCTACCTCGCTGATCTGAACCACGCCCGAGAAAAAAAGGTATTTAATGGTATCTGAAGGTGAAAAATGTATTGAGAAAGATAGCTGAGTTCGTCATAATTTCTCTTTGATTGTACAAGGTTCTGGTATTTATAAGATTTGTCTACAAGGTTCTGGTACTTATTGGTATTTATATCTGTGTTCGTTTATGTAGGAAGGGGAGGGAGGAGGGAGTTATGTGTGCGTGTGTATGTATGCATGTTTTCGTCTGTGAA
>NC_051413.1:32119780-32119874 GCF_015228065.2 Penaeus monodon
AGTATTAATATCTATCATCAATTTGAATAATCCATTATTGTATTGGCAAATACTGACTTGTATCTATTATTCTCTGTTTTTATTCTTTATCGGT
>NC_051413.1:32120241-32120494 GCF_015228065.2 Penaeus monodon
CTATAGGCCTACACATACTAAATGTCGAAGGACTGTAAACAAAATTTCATTAATAATCTTTTACGCTTATACCAGCGTACTGTGCAAGGTGAATTGATTGATAAAAACGTCAGTGACTTCATTGATAAGAAGGGGAAGCTGATAGGAGATATAAGAATGATATACACACAAACGCGTGTGTGTTTGTGTTGGATATATTACTAGATAATATGATAAGCGACGCAGAGTGAATTAATTTCATTTATTTTCTCAC
>NC_051413.1:32120518-32120614 GCF_015228065.2 Penaeus monodon
TGTCATGACACCCAAATACAAAAGGAATCCGTTACGCACAAACAAACACACTGTGTTGAAATCTCTAAAATCACAGAGCTTAGGTTGATGACGAAA
>NC_051413.1:32120948-32121098 GCF_015228065.2 Penaeus monodon
CATGACGTCATGCAGATCTCTCTGACGACACATCGTAACGTAACCTCAGGACTGACGTTGATTTGGTTGCATTAAGCATCGTGCACCGAAGAAAAGGCAAATGATGCGGCCGTCCGGTTACAGAAGGACATCTTAGAGAGCGTTGATAAG
>NC_051413.1:32121561-32121640 GCF_015228065.2 Penaeus monodon
AGATAACAAAAAAGTTAAATGATAGAGAGATACATTACTCATTAGTGTATATTTTACATACATATACATATATGTACAT
>NC_051413.1:32121783-32121981 GCF_015228065.2 Penaeus monodon
CAATATTGCATAGAATCGTAGCATTTCCTGATTTGTCATTTTTGGCGTTATTTCGTTTTTTTTTTCTCTCTCTCAGCGTAAAAGATCGAAAATCAGTCACGATTTTTCACTGTAAATGACCCCATTGTGAAAGTACGATTTAACGAATACAATGAAGTTTGTTCGTCTCTTCTTTTCGCGGAATACAAAAGCACACAT
>NC_051413.1:32122388-32122452 GCF_015228065.2 Penaeus monodon
ACACACATGTTACCCTTAACAACCCTGAAGATTTTTTTTAAAGAGCATTAGGCCTATTTCCTTT
>NC_051413.1:32122545-32122627 GCF_015228065.2 Penaeus monodon
TTTATATGTCTCATTTGAGCGATTTCCTCTTTTCGCTTCAATGGACTTTTCTTGTATTTATTCTTTTTTTATTCTTTTTTTC
>NC_051413.1:32122676-32122755 GCF_015228065.2 Penaeus monodon
CCGTTTTTTCATTTTTTTTTTTTTGTGGGGGGGGGGAGGGGGTTGTTAATCCCTGTGTGGGTGGCCGGGGTGTGTGGTG
>NC_051413.1:32123392-32123514 GCF_015228065.2 Penaeus monodon
TGGGATACCATGGGATACGAGAGGATAGGTGACAGGAGAAGGTTCCAGAAACTTCCTGTCCTTTGTGATGGTCGTTTCTCCGTCCACGCGGCGGGTTACAGCGAGAGGGAGGCTTTGTATCG
>NC_051413.1:32125784-32126085 GCF_015228065.2 Penaeus monodon
GTCGCGCTAACAGAGAAAACAATAATAGGCTAAAGACAGCGTTTCTTTGTGGTGTCCCTCCAGCATCGTTCTCCAACATGTAGGCGGAGGCAGGTGAAAGCTACTGGTGAGGGAGAAAGGGGGGAGAAAGGGGGGGGTTGCATAATATAACCCGGTGTCTTGGTTTATTTTTAAGCCCGGGTGGTTTTACTTTTTTTTTTTTTTTGAGGGGGGTGGGGGTGTGGGGTGTTTGGTGGGGAGGAGATGGTGTTCGGTGTGCTTGTCTGCTAGTGACTGACTTTGTGTAGTGAAAGCAGAAAGG
>NC_051413.1:32126881-32126998 GCF_015228065.2 Penaeus monodon
CGATATCAATAAATAATGATAATAATGATAACGAAAATCTCGTCTCGCCACCTGCAGCATCCGTGTTCCTGCTCAACAAATCCGCTCACGTTTGTGCGGATATCTTCCCTACCGTAC
>NC_051413.1:32127054-32127205 GCF_015228065.2 Penaeus monodon
TTGTTCAGTGGACATGGTAGACCGGAATACGATCTGGGTGGGTATGGGATAATCCACATCCCGCCCATGTCCCCTTTTCCCTCCTGGCCTTGTGGTTCTACAACGCGACACTGATTTACCGAGTTATGTTGTGGCGCCGCGGATACAACTC
>NC_051413.1:32128435-32128986 GCF_015228065.2 Penaeus monodon
TGTTAAACAAATCATAAAAGCCTAAAAGAGGCATCATAAACACCACAAAAATACAGTGAACATTTCTTGCAAGTCTAACATTACTTTAATTAATGGATTGTATTCCGTGTTTCCGTAACACTTAACGTCTTTACGCTTCCCCATGATATCTATTCGTCACCAGACCCTCAGCGGCAGCCAATCAGAAGTCTCGATGTAACACAAAGTGCGTCCTGATTGGCTGCCTGCCGGCGGCGAATCACTCTCCTGCCTTGAGGTCTCTCCTTGTTCAAGACATATCTCCGGCTTCCATTAACGAGATCGATTGTTTTTAAATTGAGCGAGATTCCTGCTATTAAAGGAATTTCATGCCGGTTTAATGCTCAAGAGCTGCTGATAATAAAGAAGTGCGTCTAACCGATGGTGATTTCATGAAAATGAGAAGGATTGCGACGTTGAATGATTGCGAAATACAATAATAGCCGGTTCTTATCTCCGGGTTGTAAAGGTTGCTATGGAGAAAAGTGGCTTTGCGAACATACTCGAGGCAGGTATGCGCGTGTATTGACCGT
>NC_051413.1:32129674-32129956 GCF_015228065.2 Penaeus monodon
GTGCCATGTACAGTACATACTTGTGTTTTTTACTTCTTTCATCCACCCTTCCTGGCACATTTTTGCTTCATTCTCACGTCCTTCACTTTCTTCAATTCCTCACGTTTTCCACGCTTCATGGCTCTTAAATAACCGCTTGAATCTTAATCACAAACGTTTAAAAGGCTTAGTACAGCTTCAGCAACTCTTACGGTAAGACCTGTGTGTTAATCTCTCGAAATACACATTAGTAAGTTCTTTCTTGGTCAATGTATTTTTTCTTATGTAATGGGAGGTACGATT
>NC_051413.1:32130056-32130244 GCF_015228065.2 Penaeus monodon
ACATATGACCGTAAAAAGAGGCAAATAAAAAGTACTAGAGACGAAACACACTTCCGTATCCCGCACAAAGGATGGTAGACAGACAAAGCTTTTCGCAAATCCTTTTCTCTCAAGTATGTCTCCTTCTGCTCAGGTTGTACTCGTGGTTCAAGAAAGGTTTTCTCTGTCTGTCTTGTTCTCCTTCTGGT
>NC_051413.1:32130619-32131006 GCF_015228065.2 Penaeus monodon
CCGGGGGATGGCCTCCCTGTGGTCATTCTCTTGCTTTCAAAATGCACACAAAGGGACGCGTTTTGAGGTCATTTTTGGACTCCCGGTGCTAAACGTTTTGCCCGAGCCTCCTTCCGTCCCATAAAAGAAGATGTAATAGAGATGTTTGCGTTTACCCTCTAATTCCCGTTTTCTGTTTGGGAGGCTGTGGGGTGTTTTAAAAGAAGGTGTTGTTGTTGTCACTGTTTCTTCTGTGGGTTGAGTGGACTTTGGGGAAGGGAGGGGGGAGGGGGGATGAAGGTGTAAGGGGGGGTGAGTAGGAGAAGAGGAGGCTGTTTTGAGGTGACCTTTAAGCTGGACTTTATGGTCCTTTTCGGCGATTATTTTTAAAGGGATTCTTCTGGTTTG
>NC_051413.1:32131477-32131673 GCF_015228065.2 Penaeus monodon
CAACCAGGCAGGCAATTAAATCAAGAACAATGCACATCATAAAAATATGACCCTCAGACTTAGCTGGCATGTTGAGCCAATTAGAACGAAGGAAAAGTTACATCACAGCAGACAGACAGACCTAACAACCCAGGCGCCGTTGTTGCCAGAGTTAACACAACCTATGATAACAATGTAGTTTACCGTGTTGTGAAGA
>NC_051413.1:32131704-32131775 GCF_015228065.2 Penaeus monodon
TGATGATCACATTCTTTGGCACCTTTTGTTTCGCTCTTTGGCTTGGGTGTTTGTTTGACACTTTTTGATTC
>NC_051413.1:32132709-32132809 GCF_015228065.2 Penaeus monodon
CGTCTTCATCCCCTTCTCCCTCTCCCACATAACACACTCCTGATTACACCAAACGCCCCTCACAAACTCCAAAGTCCACCAAACTACCAGAAAACCCATT
>NC_051413.1:32132831-32133085 GCF_015228065.2 Penaeus monodon
TCAGTCATTTCATATCATCAAAAGAAAAAAAAAAGAAAATAACTTCTCATTAGGCATAGCAACATGTAGACAACAAGGAAGACCGGAGAATTATATCGCTGTTGATGTAACTACAATTCGCTTTGCTGTAGCCATTAAACAAGGGAGTTGTAGTTATTATCCCCAAGTAACGGTTGAAAATGCCATCAAGACAGGAGACACAGACAGGACTTGGGGAGACAAATTTGATAACAGGCATTCATGTAAACAGACGC
>NC_051413.1:32133419-32133742 GCF_015228065.2 Penaeus monodon
TTATACCAGTCATAAAATGCGAATCTGTATGCGTTGTAGACCTTTTCTGCAAAATATATGCCTCTTCCTGATAACATTTTCTGATTTTTAACTACGGTGGAATTGTCATTATACTTTGTCACGGTGATGAAGCCGGCATTTGCGGAATGTTGTCAGGTTGGAAAATGGTGATGACGCGCGTAATAGGTGATGATTTTGGGCGATGCGGAGGATGGTAATTGAGGTGAAGAAAACAAGAAAAAAGTGGTAATGTTTTCAGGTTCGGCCGCGGTGGCGTGTTGGTCCCGCCTGGGGAGAAAGGAGAGGGGGAAGGTTTGCCGTGC
>NC_051413.1:32134065-32135150 GCF_015228065.2 Penaeus monodon
TCTACCAATATTATGTGGTGACGTCACGACTCCACGGGAAGGATTTGGGAAGGAGGGAGGGGGTAGGGGAGGAGGGGAAGGAGGGGAAGGAGGGGAAGGAGGGTAGAGGGAGGAGGGAAAGGGGGGAAAGGAAGGGGAGGAAAAGGGGAGAAAGGGGGAAGGGAGGAAGGGGGGAAGGAGGGGAAGGGGGAAGGGGGGAAGGAAGGGGAGGGGAAAGGGAGAAAGGGGGAAGGGAGGAGAAGGAGGGGAAGGGGGGAAGGAGGAGAAGGTGGGAGGGGAACGGGGGAAGGACGGGAAGGACGGGAAGGGGGGGAGGGGGGAGCCCAAAAGGCGGCGGTCGTGTCTCTTTTATTTATTGGACGAGATAGTGGACTTGACCCTTGTGTTTGAGGGACCCCGTTGGGAGGAAGGGGGTGGGGGTGGGTGGGGATGTGGGGGGGATGGAGGGCAAGGGAAGGGGGGGAGGGTGGGGGGATGTGGGAGGGATGGAGGGCGAGGGGGAGGGATTGAGGAGGAGAGGGCGAGGAGAAGGGGGTGGGGATGGGAGGGAGGGGGGATGGGAGGGAGGGGGGAGGGAGGGAGAAGGTGGGGTGATTGGGGTAGGGGGATAGGGGGGATGATGGAGGACAGGGGAAGGAGGGGGAAGAGGGGACGATCGGAAGTAGGTAGATATTGGGGTAAGAGGGATAGGGGAAGGATGAGGACAGGGGATGGTGGGGAGGGAGAGGGTGATGGAGGGGAAGGAGAGGTGGGGATAAGTGGAATGGAGATCATGGGGAGGGGGAGGGAAGGAGGGGGCGAGGGGAAGGTGTCAGGAGTAGGGGAAATAGGGGGTATGATGTTGGGCAAGGAAGAGGGAGGAGAAGTGAGGGAGTGATTGGGGGAAGGAGGAAAATGGTGGGGGCAAAGGAGGGATGATGAGGGACTGAGGTTGGGGGGGTGGGGAGGAGGAGGAGAAGGAGGGGGGGAAAGGGTAAAGGGAATAGAGGAATGGGAGGTGTGGTTGAAGGTGGAGGGGAGGGGAGGGGAGGGGGGAAAGGGGGGAGGGGGATACAGGAAGGGATGGTGTGGTTGAAAGTGGGGTG
>NC_051413.1:32135174-32135966 GCF_015228065.2 Penaeus monodon
AGATAGAATGGCTGATGGGGAAATGTAGATTTACGGGGGTGGGGGAGGAGGGGGTGGGGGTGGGGGAGGAGGGGATGGGTGGACATAAAGCGGTGTTTGGGGGTAATGGAAAGGGATGCTAGAGGTCAGCTGAGTGGGGGGAGGGGGGGAAAGGGGAAGTGAGGGGAGGAGGAGGAGAAAGGGGGGAGGGGAAGTGGGGAAAGGGGGAGGGAAAGGGAAAGTGAGGGGAGGAGGAGGGGGAAGGGGGAAGGGAAAGGGGAGGTGGAGGAGAAGTGGGGGGAGGGGAAGGGGAAGGAGCAGTGGGGGAGGGAGAGGAGAAAGGAGAGAGAGGAGAAAGGAGAGAGAGGAGAAAGGAGAGAGGGGAGAAAGGAGAGAGAGGAGAAAGGAGAGAGAGGAGAAAGGAGAGAGAGGAGAAAGGAGAGAGAGGAGAAAGGAGAGAGAGGAGAAAGAGGAGAGAGAGGAGAAAGGAGAGAGAGGAGGAAGTTAAAAAAAAAATATAGGCGTCCATGTTAGAGAAAAGGAAACTGTATTGCAGGTATTGTAACTACTGTTGTTGTATTTCATGTTGTATATGAGGGTAACGCTATGCTTGTGATAATTATCGTATTTCGCCATTATCTATAAAGAGAAACGTTGAAACTAAGGATGATGGGAGAGGAGGGAAAAAGAAGAAGAAAATGATATTGGTACAAAGAAAAATTATTCATTATAGGAAGAGAGAGAAGAAGCAAAAAAATATATTGAATAAAAATAAAGACAAGTAAAACAGCGAAATTATGAATAACAATTGAC
>NC_051413.1:32136064-32136203 GCF_015228065.2 Penaeus monodon
TTGTTTCGAGATGTGAATAAAAACATGAATTGAACAAAAATAAAAAAAAAGTCCGTTTAACAGGAAACTGAACATTATGATAGCAAGTTCATGCATGAATTCTCGTCATGAAGATCAGGCAGACGAGAAAATGAGATAC
>NC_051413.1:32137012-32137629 GCF_015228065.2 Penaeus monodon
GAGCGTCGGTCCTCCCGAGCAGACAGAACACGCAGATCCTACCACCTTAAGGGTCATTTTAATAGGGATTACATATGCAAATCACCTTTCACGAGGGGTTTTGGTGCCTACGGGGCTTAACTTTGTAATCTTCCGAGGATTAAAAAGAAAGAAAAAAAAAGTTACAGAATATTAATGGTATTAGGATATTGTTTTTTATAAAACGTGATCATGGATGATAATAACGGTGACAGATATGATAATGATAATGATAATTAAAATCAGTTATCATATCCTGAAATAAAAAAATATTGAATTATGAATAGCAGTAATAATAACAATAACCATATCAATCCCAAATCGTAATGATAATAACAAAAACAAAAGCAATGATAAGATTAACAAAGACAATAATAATGCTTGATTATCATAACACGAATAACTTCAATAAAAGCATAGTATAAAAACAAGCTATCTAAGGCGATGAAATTCTTTCGACGAATTATGGCTCAAGTTTTTATTAATTTATCTAATCTGTCTATCTAATTCCTCTCTTAGCATTCCCTTTCTTAACTTTAACTCTCTGCTTTAGTCAATGTCATGCATGAAAATTGCCGTTGATGTTAATCGTTCGTTAT
>NC_051413.1:32137884-32137997 GCF_015228065.2 Penaeus monodon
ATCTCTATCTCTTTATCTAATCAGAAATCTCCTTTTCTCTCTTTCTATCTACACAAACACTCCAATTTCCCAGTACATCGCTATCTCTTCTCTCCACACCTCCCTCACGCGCG
>NC_051413.1:32138141-32138419 GCF_015228065.2 Penaeus monodon
GATCCATACAGACACACACAAACCCTACATCACAAAACAGGAGTTTGTTATTACAATTACACAAACACTACACCAATCACGCTCCCCCCTCCCCTTCACCCCCCCCTACTCAACCCCCCCCCCCTATCAGTAATCAGTGAACACGAGTGATGGAGGCCAGAGATAAGGCAGTTACAAGAGCCGCCAGAGGGTGCTATTTTGCATATTCAATTATAGACAGCTGATAACAGAGTTTTACATGGGTTACCGCCCGAGATCGAGCAGAGGGCTCACGCGTA
>NC_051413.1:32138605-32138689 GCF_015228065.2 Penaeus monodon
ATGGTCAATAATAGTCTTATTTGCAAGTGGCGATACAGGAATTAATCATCAGTGAAACAAATCAAATAAGAATGTGTTTAAAAT
>NC_051413.1:32140021-32140768 GCF_015228065.2 Penaeus monodon
CTGGTTGGCTGTTTAGAAAGAACTAAATTTATCTAAATAATGCTGTTACCAAGACTTTTTTATAATTATAAGTTTTTTTTAAAGAGGGGATTAAATTTTGGTTTGTATAACTTCGTTAATAGAATATGAAATCGAGATTGGTCATAATTATTTTCAGTTTTACATTGTTAGAATCGTTATTATTAGAAACCTTTTATTATGATAATCATTATCATTATTACAGTTCCTATTTTTCTCTCCTTTATCTTTAACGTTATTATAATCATTTTCCGTTTTTTTTTTTTCATCAAAATTATAGATATTTTCATCCCTGTTATTATTACTATTTTTGCTATTACGAATGTATCTTTTTACATATTTTATCATTACAGTCACTGCGTATTGTAGCATCCGGAATTTTTTTTTTTTCATCTTGATACCATGTATCTAATTTCATTTATATTTATAAGTATCTATGTGCGTCCGTAAGGTAAAGATTTTATTCCGAAGTATGTATCCTGGATTATTATCAATTCGATAAGGATTTTTTTTTTTTTTTTACATATATTAAGGCAAATAATGTACGTGATTTCTCCAATCTCATTTAAATTCTCCTCAGTTGGGATTGAAGATCTTGATGGGACAGGTTTCAATCCCACTCCAAAACAAGTTGCTTATTGAATGATATGGTCTAGTCCCTCTTGTCGGGTTCCATCGATGCTCTTTTGTTTATGCGTGAATCAGCTGACGATTTTAGCGCGATTCTTT
>NC_051413.1:32140828-32140918 GCF_015228065.2 Penaeus monodon
TTACTTTGAGTAGTTTGAAGGAAATCATCTGTTCCTCTCTTTCAGTTCCCTTTTCGTATATTTTCTTTTTAAGCTTTCGATAATTTTCGT
>NC_051413.1:32141455-32141574 GCF_015228065.2 Penaeus monodon
ACCCTATTAAATTACTTCGATTTTAGGGTCAGCGGGTACATATTAGTCAAAACCGCAGGAACCGGATGCGTGTAGCCATTTTTTTTTTTTTTTGCATCACTGTGCTTGTAGAAACGCTT
>NC_051413.1:32141673-32141773 GCF_015228065.2 Penaeus monodon
ATTTCCTCTACATATTGGTAAAGTAAAATCTTTGTCATCTATTTAACCACGTTTTTTTTTTTTTTTGTCTCTAAATACAATGAGGGAGAATTCGAAGTAG
>NC_051413.1:32141817-32141902 GCF_015228065.2 Penaeus monodon
TAACACCACGAAAATCATTATCATAACGAAGCACCATCCAACACAATGGTTCCTTTTCTTAATTAAAAAAAAAAAGAAAACAATG
>NC_051413.1:32141931-32142203 GCF_015228065.2 Penaeus monodon
ACGTATAATAGATTTTTTTCTCCCTTTTTCCCTGGTCACTTGTCACTTCGCTCTCCTCTCATCTCGAAGACAAGCGCAGCGTTGTCCGCACCTCCCTTTGGTCATTTCACACGCTTTCGGACACTTTCTCACAGGGAATCGGACAAGTCTTTACCTCCTCTCGAAACGCAACCCAAAATTTCTTTCTAAACCCCCACAAAAATATATATATAAATTCTAAATTCCAATGATTTAAGCGAGGAGAAATGACAAATCTCGTTTTCAAAATATCA
>NC_051413.1:32142313-32142423 GCF_015228065.2 Penaeus monodon
TCCCCCCCCCAAAAAAAAAAAGTAGTGGCCGGCCAGGTAGCGAGAGAGACGGAGGCCCCGCGCGCCGTCTCGTTAACATGCGTGTCCCTTTTCCCTTTTTCTAACAGTTA
>NC_051413.1:32142479-32142568 GCF_015228065.2 Penaeus monodon
GCTCGGGTTTCACGGCGCTTGACTTGGAATTGAAATGTTTATTGCTGTTGGTATTCGTTTCAAACATTAGGTGTAATGTTCGTGAGACG
>NC_051413.1:32143211-32143289 GCF_015228065.2 Penaeus monodon
CGAAACTGGAGAGCGACCCCCTACCAAGTCCTCGACCGCATCCATTTTCGCTCGCCGCTGCTCCTTGACTTCGAACGT
>NC_051413.1:32144022-32144169 GCF_015228065.2 Penaeus monodon
GGGGGGGTTTTATTTTTTTATTAAAATTTTTCCCCCCTAACCCCCCCCCTTTTCCGTTTAAAAAGCCCCCCAAAAACCGGCGTTTTGGGGGAAACGGGGAAAAAAAGGGGAAAAAATGCTTCCCTTTCTTTTTCTTTTACCCCCTTT
>NC_051413.1:32144723-32144789 GCF_015228065.2 Penaeus monodon
TTTTGTTGGTGTCAACATCGGTTTCACAAGTTAAACACCGTGAATTGAAAACCATTATTTCTGTGC
>NC_051413.1:32145341-32145416 GCF_015228065.2 Penaeus monodon
CATTACGAGATTAAAAAATGATATTGATACATTGATAACGCAAAAAAAAATAATTAGAAATTCTTTTTGGTTAAG
>NC_051413.1:32145490-32145678 GCF_015228065.2 Penaeus monodon
TCCCCGGTTGGATTATGTGTTATATATCGTTTGTGTTTAAATGTGAAATGCTTTTAAGTCGACGCATTTTCAGCGGAGAGAAAAATAATTAAATGAGAGGTAATGTTAACAAGAAATTTCGAACTCAACTTGACACGATCTGTCAGCTGATATCGCATTCCTCTTCAATCAAAAATGTCCCCTCAAAA
>NC_051413.1:32146169-32146385 GCF_015228065.2 Penaeus monodon
TAACCCTGTCTACCGAGTAAATTTCTATACCCATATATATACTTTGGCTGTTTATTCATCTTTATAGAACTGTCTCCATCCAAAGACTAATTTTTCGATTTCTGTACAATATTTCATTAAAAAAAGAAATGTGTGTATTGTTATTTTTCTCCTAATTATCATTATTTGATATATGTAAATTGTTGACCTTTTTCCCGATGTTTGCAATAATGAACC
>NC_051413.1:32146873-32147045 GCF_015228065.2 Penaeus monodon
AAGAGAAAGAGGGCAAGAGAAGTAAGTTGTACTATTGTCTGATAATTCACGAAGAAAAATGCACAACCGGATAGATAATGGCCAGGGAGCTGGACATCTGATCCTCGCGTTGTGATATAACCATCACGGTAATTATGCAAAGAAGGAGGCCATTAAATCCTACTTCTTGGCC
>NC_051413.1:32147418-32147645 GCF_015228065.2 Penaeus monodon
ATGACCCGGCCATGTCTACATTTAGCGTCAGAAGGGAGGTGGCTTTCGGCAGCAGCTGATCTGAAGCGATAAGGGAGAGATCCTCGGGCCAAGAGGATGCTATCCCGGAGAGCGTACCCAAGGGCGCCATTCTCCAGCCCTCCTCTGACCGATTTGAGGGGGGGGGGGAGAGAGGGGGATAGTCAGAGACACTTTATTGATATATTTGATTTATTCGGATATCTTAA
>NC_051413.1:32147695-32147865 GCF_015228065.2 Penaeus monodon
TTTTTTCTCGTCTTTTTTTCTTAAAATAATAATAATAAAAGAAATACGGCGAATTTCGAGTGAAAGCGGTTTGGTTCTGGATTTTTATGAATGACGTAAACAACCCGTCGACCTTTCGGGAGTTCAGAGTCCTTTTAAAAACGTCTTTAAAAGAAGCTCCTCGTGTCTTA
>NC_051413.1:32147907-32148343 GCF_015228065.2 Penaeus monodon
AGCTGGCTTAGTCATCTGTAGGTGGAGCGCTCAGGAGGGTGGATGAGAGAAAAGTGGATGTGTGTGGGTGTTATCTATAGGTGGAGCGCTCAGGAGGGTGGATGAGAGGGAAGGGAAAAAGTTGATCTGTGTGGATGTTATCTGTAGGTGGAATGTTCGGGTACGTGGAAGAAAGAGAAGTGGATATATGCGGATAAGTGTTCAGGTGGGTGGACAAGAGGAAAGATGGATATGTATAGATATCTTTAAGTTCTCCTACACTTAAGTAAGTGTAGGAGTAGCAAGAGAAGGAAGTGGATATTGTAGATGTGGATGAGTGGAAGAAGAGGGATATGGATAAAACCTATTGGTGGATTACAAGTAATGAGAAAGAATTGGTTTCGCCCCTCGTAACTACCAGAGCCAGGTGGATAAAAGTGGATGTCCTTCATAGATG
>NC_051413.1:32148389-32149066 GCF_015228065.2 Penaeus monodon
AGGGCGGGTTAATCCTGTCTGTGTTGTTAAAAGCAGGTGGATACGCGAGGAATATTGAAAAGGCTGAACGACCAGGTCGGGTTCCTCCCGTGTTGACAGAGGCGAGTGGATAAGTGTGGATACGTGTGGATTTGTGGAGGCCATGAGAGAACAGACCTGCTGCCAACTCCGAGTGCCGAGTGGATGGAGATGGATGGGTTTATTATGTACCGGAGAAATAACTAATGAGGTTAACAAGTTGGAGTAAATTGGCTTAACAATGCGATTTCATTCACTCTCTTGTTTCTCTTCTGTTCTTATTTATTTTTTTTTATATGTTATTATAATCTTTTTTTCTTTTTTTTTTTTTTTACTTTTCTGTTATCTTTTAAACTCGAGAAAATTATGAATTATTTCTTTGTGAAAGTGGATTCCTTGAGATTTAACGAGAAATGTGAATGGCCTGTTGACGTTTTGGAATAATTAACTAAAGGAAAAAGAAAAACAAAGACCATGGCTTATATAAATTTAAAATTAGAAATTGTCAACCCTGGTTGATAGAAAATGTACTAATTAAATATGTAATATAAAATATCGATTAAAAAAATAATTACTATACCTAGAAATTTTATATATATATATATAAATATAAAATAATTATATCGCTTTACAAGAAAATTATATATATGATATATATA
>NC_051413.1:32149104-32149275 GCF_015228065.2 Penaeus monodon
GGGGGGGGGGGTGAATTTAAAAAGACCGTGAATTGACAGAATGTGGGCGTGAGAGACAATTGTGGGGCACTGGGGGTGGGCGTAATTATATCAATACGGTGATATGTCCATAGAGTTATAGATTAAATAACATTATCAAATATACCTTTAATTTTTGGATATTGTTGGTTG
>NC_051413.1:32149392-32149568 GCF_015228065.2 Penaeus monodon
AATCAGGAATAATTATCTTGAGTAAAATACGAGCTTCACGAATACACAGACAAACAGGTAAGCAAAAGCAAACAGGAGTAGACACAGTTTAGTACATAGGAGACCTATACCCACACAAACATACCCATTTTCTTTCCATATTCCACCCTATACCCGCGATCACCCACATACCTCTT
>NC_051413.1:32149663-32149843 GCF_015228065.2 Penaeus monodon
AATTGCACGAGCTTCCACCCCTCTATAACCTCCCCCCCCCCCACACAACCTCTCCCACCACATTCACAAACTCCCACAGTGCTCACTCACTCTCCCTCTCCACACACACGCACACACATACAACCTCTACCAACTCTTCACAACCCCAAACCTCCTTCCACAACCTTTTCACAACCTCGA
>NC_051413.1:32149902-32149970 GCF_015228065.2 Penaeus monodon
ACACACAACCCCTGCACCAACCCATATAAAGAAAAAAAGAAAAGAAAAATAGTAATTACAACCAATTC
>NC_051413.1:32149987-32150148 GCF_015228065.2 Penaeus monodon
CTATAGAAACAACCCGCCATTCAACCCAGAGACGTAGTTATAGGGGGAAGGTTAGGGGGGGGGAGGGAAGGGGATGGGGGGGAGGTAATGGGGTTGCCTTTGGAATAATTGGCTGTAGAAGGTGTACCTGTTTAATGGGGGGGATGGCGGGGGCGGTGGAA
>NC_051413.1:32150173-32150890 GCF_015228065.2 Penaeus monodon
CGGGTTCATGGTAGGTAGAGGGTGGGTTGGAGGGTGAAGGAGGAGGGGGTGGCAAGTGGGTAGGTGGGTGGGTCAAGGAGGGTGAAGGAGGAGGAGGGGGGTGGCATGTGGGTGGGTGGGTCGCGGAGGAGGAAGGGGGAAGGTAGTAGGTGCGTCGGTGGGTTGTTATAGGGGAGGGGAGGAGGTATGTGGGTTGAAGATAGGGTGGTGGGTGGGGAGAGGTGGGTTAGGGGTGGGCTGAGGGATGTGGGAGGTTAGTGGGGATAATGACTGGTGGGTCGGCTGTGGTCTGTGGTAGATAAGACAGGTAGTTTGGCGAAGGGGGGGGGGGGGACCAAGAGAATGGGAGGGGAGGAGGGGGGAGATGTGAAAGATGGAGCTAGAGAGAGAAATGAAGAGAGGGGGAGAGGGAGATAATGAGAAAGATAGGAATAGAGCGCGCGCGAGAGTGAGAGAAGAGAAAGAAGAGAGAAAGGGGAGGGAGAGGAGAAAGAGAGGGAAAAGGGGGGGGGCGTGAGAGAGATATCATATAGTAAACTACGAGACAAAGAAAGAATTTAAAAAGAATAGTAGATAAATAGGTAGATGAACAAATAAACGGATAGACAGCATGAATAAGCAAGTGAGCAGGAGAAAGAGAGAGAGAGCGAAAGAGAGCAAGAGAGAAAGCAAGAGACCTTTTCCTGAAACTAACAAATCGTAGATAAGTTCACCGAA
>NC_051413.1:32151198-32151468 GCF_015228065.2 Penaeus monodon
AATCACCACAGGAATAAAACAATATCAAAACAGTCCCCCCTTAACAGGCATCAGATCCTCGCCGGGCCATTTCCGGGTGGCTGCACAACTCGCCTTCCTTAATTCACTTGGACATAAGGGCGGATATCGCTCGAGATAGGATGACCCTTCTGATCCAGGTGGGAGAGTAGCCTGTGAATTCTTTTAATTGGATCTGTCAAGCTGGTCATTAATATTTGGTTGAACAGAAGGAGGTGTAGGGATTCTGGAGGTTTTAAGGGATGCGCAAAC
>NC_051413.1:32151502-32151575 GCF_015228065.2 Penaeus monodon
GGGTAGGGACGTGAATGCAAAAGATGGATGCCTGCATGCATGCGAACACGCGCACACACATAAAACACATACG
>NC_051413.1:32152539-32153461 GCF_015228065.2 Penaeus monodon
CTTTCCCTCCTTCGTAGCTGAGACAAATAGAAAAACAATATACCGTTGCATGCAATCTGCTCAACTGCACTCCAAGCATAGCGATCAGCTGATTCGCCTTCTTAATTAGCTCATCTCGAGACTGTCTCCAGGTAAGAGCGTTGGAGATGGAGATGGTGGAGGTTTGTGGTGAAGAAAGGGTGGTGGAGACAGTGGATGGTGGAGAAGGTGGAGACGGGGGAGGTGGTGGTGGAGAAGGTGGAGGTTTGTGGTGAAGAAAGGGTGGTGGAGACAGTGGATGGTGGAGAAGGTGGAGACGGGAGAGGTGGTGGAGGAGAAGGTGGAGGTTTGTGGTGAAGAAAGGGTGGTGGAGACAGTGGATGGTGGAGAAGGTGGAGACGGGGGAGGTGGTGGTGGAGTAGGTGGAGGTTTGTGGTGAAGAAAGGGTGGTGGAGACAGTGGAAGCGGATGGTGGAGAAGGTGGAGGTGGTGGAGAAGGTGGATGGTGGAGGAGAAAGGGTGGAGAAGGGACGGGTGGTTGGTGTCGAGGGAAGAGGGAATAGACGAAGAAGTGGAAGTGGTGGTGGAGGTGGAGGTGGAGGAGAAAGGATAGAGACGGAATAAAGAAGTGAAAGGTGGAGATGGGGTAGGAGAAGATGGAGAATAGAGTGGTGTTGGAGAAAGGGTTGGAGATTGTGATGGAGATGGAAGTAGAACTTAAGGGGCAAAGGTGGAGGTGGAAGTGTAGATGATGGAGGAAGTGGAAGACTAGAGGAGAAGGAGGAAAGAGAGAAGTGAAGAATATAAAGGAAGTAGGAGGGATAGACAGCAATAGAATAAAAAAAAAAACATAAAACAGAAGAGAAAGTCGATAAAAAAGGGAACCAAAAGACAAAGTAAAAGAAAAAAGAAAAAAAAGCCAATAAAAAAAAAATATTGACAA
>NC_051413.1:32153494-32153683 GCF_015228065.2 Penaeus monodon
GATATGTCAACAACTGTCATAGCTGTCATGAGCGAATCCTAAAACTACGAATCGTCACGAATCATTTAGCAATTGCAGTGGAAGTCGACTTCTATTGCACAGTTGCATATCAATAATTGATTCGACTTTGATTTTTTTTTATCTCTTTTTATTTGCATTGTTCATCATAATTTCATAACTCTCTTGTGT
>NC_051413.1:32154186-32154266 GCF_015228065.2 Penaeus monodon
ATATGCACATTTGACCCTGTTCTTGTCATGCATACAAATCAGCTTAAGCGAAAGAAGAACTAGAATTCTCGCGCTTGTTA
>NC_051413.1:32154708-32154876 GCF_015228065.2 Penaeus monodon
AACGTCTCGACTCATGCGTTTGAGTTTGTACTGGTTGGATAAGCTTGTACGTAAAGGTGAATTTATTTCGTTTAATCTCTGTATTTCCGCCTCTACTGACTAATTTTCTTTTTTTGATTTCAATCCACGCGATGGAATGTCAAAGCGATTTGAATATTATCGAGTAAT
>NC_051413.1:32155439-32155938 GCF_015228065.2 Penaeus monodon
CCTCCCCTCTTCCTCCTCCCCTCTCTTCTCTCCACTCTCCACTCTCCTCCCCCTCTCTTCCTCCCTCCCCCTTCCTCCCCCCACTCCTCCCTCCACCTTCCTCCCTCCCCTCTTCCTCCCTCCCCACTCTTCCTCCCTCCCCACTCTTCCTCCCCTCCCCACTCTTCCTCCCTCCCCACTCTTCTCCGTCCCCCTCTCCGTTCCTCCCTCTTCCTCCCTCCCACTCTCCTCCTCCCACTCTTCCTCCTCCCTCCTCCTTCTCCCATCCTTCCTCCTCCCCACTCTTCCTCCTCCCACTCTTCTTCCCCTCTCCTCTCACTCATCTTATTACTTCCACCTTCCTCTCCATTATTATTCTTTCACTTATCTTCCTCATCATCTATCCATTTATTATTCCAATGACTATTATAAACAATTTCATTGATTAGGTAGTGATGTTGCTATAAATTCATTATCTATTATCTATCTTAGTTATATTCGCAAGTATTGACAGATTGCA
>NC_051413.1:32156180-32156481 GCF_015228065.2 Penaeus monodon
GCTCTTCAATGATGTATCGTTCCTTCCTTCTTCTGTTACGTGTTATTTATTATTGCTGTTGTTATTCGTTTCCTTTTTATCATACTTTTTCTTTATTTTTTCGTTTTCCTCGTTTTTTTTATTTTTTCATTTTTCTTTCTTTATTCCTCCCTACGTTATCTCTCCTATCATTTATTCACTCCTTCACCCCCTATTTGGCTATCTCTCTCTTCTTTTCCTCCTCATTTTGTTCACCTCCTGCTCATCTACATCGTTTTTTTCTTCTCCTTCCTCCTCCTCCTTCCTCTTCTTCTTATTACTA
>NC_051413.1:32156576-32156937 GCF_015228065.2 Penaeus monodon
ACGCCTCTTGATCCTCCTCCTCCTCCTCTTCCTCCTATTCCCCCTTTCCTTCCACTTCTCCTCCTCCTTCTTCCTTCTATCCCCTCCCTTTCTTCACCTTCCCTTTATTCCCCCTTTCTACCTCTTACTCCTCCTCCTCCTCCTTCTTTCTAATCTTATTTTTTCTTTATACTATCGTTATCAAGTCACATTGAAAAGGAGAGGCCATTGTATTATTGGTGTCATCCATTTTATTTTTTTTCTAATCTAATGGGTATCATTTTTAACTTTCATTCTGTGGAGCAAGAATTTTATCTCATTAATTCTTCAGGGGAAAAAAAAAATGGTGTCAGTAAACTAATTTTAGTATATTCCTCATCCC
>NC_051413.1:32156989-32157150 GCF_015228065.2 Penaeus monodon
TATTTATCAGATTGTCTGTCGAAGCTACCTGTCACCTGATAGTCTGTGGAACTAGGAATTTATATAATATAATTAAAGTTCTTTCCTTAATTAGCTTGGGGTAATTAATAGCCTTCTGTCAAATCGCCAATGTCGATTATTTGACTTCGTTTTCTCACCTC
>NC_051413.1:32157518-32157690 GCF_015228065.2 Penaeus monodon
TCATTTCTTTTTCCCAAGATAAGGTCGGGTATTTTAACATCCATATCTTCTTATCGAGTTACTTATCAACTTAGACGTCTGTGTGGACGACGCTGATAAAATGCCTTCGTAATGAATGTCTTTCGAGAGTTTTTCTTCATTTCTTTTCATTATCTTCGTTTGTTGGTCCTTC
>NC_051413.1:32158407-32158578 GCF_015228065.2 Penaeus monodon
ACCACAATCAGCCGCCCAGATCTCCCCCCAGCCTTGACTGAACACTTAGCGTTGGTCCTCGCCATCAGCAGGTACTTATTTCTCACTGGTTGATAATTCGATAGATAAAGGGAGTTGACGGGCAGGTAGAGAGAGAAGGTTGTGGGTGGACCGGTAGCTGTGTGTGTGGGA
>NC_051413.1:32158616-32159044 GCF_015228065.2 Penaeus monodon
AGGGAGAGGGAAGGGAGGAGGGGGAAGGAGAGGGAGGAGGGTAAGAGAGAAGGAAGGAGGGAGAGAGAAGAAGGGGAGGAAGGAAGAAGGGGAGGGAGAAAGAAAGGGGGTATGGTAAAGGGAGGGAGAAAATAGAAAAGGAGGGTGAATTGAAGGGAGAAAGAGAAGAGGGAGGAATGGTAGCGGGAGAAGGGGATAAATGAAGATGTGGAAGGGAGGAAAAATGTGAGAGGGAGAATGGAGGAGGGAGGAACAGGAGTTGGGGAGAAAGGGAGAGTAAGGGGAATGAAGAGGAAAGGGGGAAGGAGAGAAATGAGAGAGAGGATGGTAGGAGGAGAGGAAGTGAGAAAGATAGAGAGAGGAAGAGAAAAGGGAGGTAAGAAAGGAGGTAATCGGGAAGAAGGCAGGGATAGAGGAGAGAAAGAGAG
>NC_051413.1:32159493-32159565 GCF_015228065.2 Penaeus monodon
TTTAGGTCAAGGTAAAAAAAAAATAGTTGCGGTTTGTAGGTGTGGACAGAGGGGAAGAAAAATGTAAATGAG
>NC_051413.1:32159907-32160077 GCF_015228065.2 Penaeus monodon
CCTAACCTAAGCGTCCATTAAGTGGTGCGAATAAGCAGTTAAGAAAACAACAAGTGGTTAAGAAAATTAAGACAATAAAGAAAATTACGAGACAGGAATTCCAGTCATCCTATTGTTAATTATGGAAATTGGAATTCTAACAATTCTATGGACGTTTAGATGATAGGAAA
>NC_051413.1:32160251-32160553 GCF_015228065.2 Penaeus monodon
CCGCGAAAACTAATGAAGAAAGCAAACCAAAGAGAGAATGGAGATGGACAGAGCCTCGCCTTCCACGATTCGAACAATAAAACTTCTTTACACTTCCTCGTCGGTTTATTTGCTTATTTGCATTTGCTCTTGTTTTAAAATACCTCATTACGCCCATTTCTCTTCGTTAGCGTTTAATGGGCTTCGTTAGGGGTTGTATTTTTAGTTTAATTTCCGAATCAACAGGTTATCTTCGGAAGAGATAAGATCACTATTTCGATGGCGTTGGGGTTTCCGACTGATATTGGAGGAAACCTGAGTCA
>NC_051413.1:32161553-32161617 GCF_015228065.2 Penaeus monodon
CATTAAACCTTTAATGTAACACGATCAGCTAATCAATCCCACCGAATCCAAACGATTATCTTCT
>NC_051413.1:32162063-32162295 GCF_015228065.2 Penaeus monodon
CGAAGTCCAGTCGTAAGGAATGAGAGACTTAAGATGTCACCGGTCGGCGCATAAGAGGCTTTCCGCGTCGCCCAAGACTTGTTACAGATACTCTATCGGAGATGAGGAGATCGGGATGCTGTTCGGGGGGGAGGGGAGGGAGAGGGAGGGGGGGGGGGGGGGGGGGGGGTTAAGGGGGTTGGAGGAGATAAGGGGCAAGGGGAGATGTGGGGGGGGGAGGGAGGGTTGGAGG
>NC_051413.1:32162360-32162514 GCF_015228065.2 Penaeus monodon
ATGCTGTTGGGGGGGGGAGATAAGGGCAAGGGGGGGGTAAGGGTGTTGGAGGAGATGAGGATGCTGTTGAGGGGGGAGATAAGGGGGAAAAAGGAGGGTGGGAAGGGAGGGTTGGAAGAAGTAGAAAGGAAAGGATGATAGGGGGGGTGGAGGA
>NC_051413.1:32162600-32162989 GCF_015228065.2 Penaeus monodon
GATGAGGAGATCGGGATGCTGTTGGAGG
Organism: Penaeus monodon; assembly: GCF_015228065.2. NCBI lineage: Eukaryota > Metazoa > Arthropoda > Malacostraca > Decapoda > Penaeidae > Penaeus > Penaeus monodon. Next base: position 32,162,629 of record NC_051413.1, read on the forward strand.
GAAGATAAGGGGAGGATAAAAAGATAGGTAAGAAGGGAAGAGGAAGGTAGGAGAAGAATAAGGTGGATAAGGGCAGGAGATTGACTATAAGGAGGGGGGGAAGGGGGGGGAGATGAGGGAGAGGGTAAAGGGGGAGGAGGGGAGTGGGAGAAAGTTGGGGGAGTTATGGTTTGAGGGGGAAGGGGGGGAGGGGGGTTGGAGTAAATAGAGGGGGAAGAGAAGATGTTGGAGGAGTGAGGGAGAAAGGGAGAAAGGTTGGAGACGGTAAGTGCAGGGAGGATAAGGGAGAGAGAGCGATAAGAAAGAGGGTTGACACGGAGGAATGGAGAATATGGAGAGGAAGAGGAGGAAGGAAGATAAA
>NC_051413.1:32163337-32163453 GCF_015228065.2 Penaeus monodon
CACCTCTATTCTCTGTTATTCCCTCTCCCTCACCTTATCTTTCTGCGCACTAATTTTTATGCATAATTGTATATAAACATAGTTACAGTAGATTAGTTAGCAAGCCATTCATACTA
>NC_051413.1:32163489-32163598 GCF_015228065.2 Penaeus monodon
AAGCTCTTTAAAAACTGAAAGAAATGTATCCTTGACATTCTCGGGGCAAAATAGAGACAAAATTTTGCTTGCCACGGAATACCTTCACTTTACTTCTGTCAATTTTCAT
>NC_051413.1:32164043-32164244 GCF_015228065.2 Penaeus monodon
TTAACACGACCTCGCGAATGCAAAGCGTTCATATAATTTGCCCAACTATCCACCAACATGCACGCGAGTTCTCCTCCCTGGCTTGTCCCCCCATCCACTTTTCCCACCTCCGATTGACGCAGACCAGCGCCATGCACGCCGGCTGACTCCCATAGGCGCGAGGGAGTGCATGACGGCGCTTGTTCTCGTGGTGGTGTGTAT
>NC_051413.1:32164761-32165012 GCF_015228065.2 Penaeus monodon
AGCAAGCGTTAGGAAGGTCACTGAAGCACGACCAGAAGTCAAGCTGTCATGCCGCCGTCATGCCGTCATCTGCCCAGTGTTTGCACACTCGCTTTGACCGCAAAATCCCATCAAGTGCTTAACCAACGCGCTGGTTCTCGACACACAGGGGCGCATGGTGGTTCGGAGCACGGTCTCTGCCCCCTCCCCTTCCCCCCCCCTTTTTTTTCCTCCTTCATTTCTTGTTCTTTTCTTCTTCATTTCTTTTTTTT
>NC_051413.1:32165172-32165341 GCF_015228065.2 Penaeus monodon
CAGGTAGCTACAGTTTAGCGTTGCTTACTGGATCTCAGTAACGATAATATATCACTGAATTAAATAAATTGATTACTCAAAACGTAATGAATGATGCAGATAACAATAAAACTTGCGCGATTAATTATAAAATGCCATTACTCGAATCATTCAAATACAACATATTTAT
>NC_051413.1:32165515-32166506 GCF_015228065.2 Penaeus monodon
AACTAACACTGATAAACATTTACTCATTTACCAACCAATACATTAACATCCGTTGGTTTATCAATTAAATCTGCTTAACATTTCCTCACTCACTCATTAACAAAAGCGTTCACATTTACTCATGCTTTACCTAACTTATCATTTAACACTTACTGATTAATTAACGAAAGCCTCTTAACATTTCCTCACGCACTCATCAACAAAAGCTTCACATTTACTCATGCTTTACCTAACTTATCATTTAACACTTACTGATTTCTTAACGAAAGCCTCTTAACATTTCCTCACGCACTCATCAACAAAAGCTTCACATTTACTCATACTCTACTCACTTCCTCATCCCTGACGGACCGCGAAGCCCCCAGCTCTGCGTCGGTGTAAGATTTGACACAAAAATCTTGTGGCTTGCGGTGCGTCTGGCCCTAATTAAGGTAATGCTCTCGTTAATTGCAGGTATTCTGGCCTTAAAAGGGTTTCTTGCAAAGGGCAGTGCATCATCCCAGCGCCAGTCGGCTCATTTGCTGTTCATTTGTTATGCATTTGTTATTCATGTGTTCTTTGTTTTGTTTTGTCGTTTTTTTTTCTGTTGTTATTCATTTGTTATGCAGTTGTTAAATATATATATATTTTTTTTTGTTATGCATTTGTTTTTTTTATTTGTTTGCTATTTATTTGTTTTTATTTGTCATATTATTTGTTTTTATTTGTTATTTATTTGTTTTTTGAATTAAATGTTATTCATTTGTTATTTATTTGTTAAATATTTGGGATTCATTTGTTATTTATTTGTTTTTCCTTGTCATTCCATCTATTATACATTTCTGATCCATCTGTTATTCATCCGTTATTCATTTATCAATCATATGTCATTATTTTCCCCGTTGCTATTCATTCATTAAATAGAATGTTATGTCAACGTATATATATTTTTTTCTTTCTTTTTTCTTTATTTATTTTTTCTTAGTTCGGGTTTCTTTCGTTATTTTTTTTT
>NC_051413.1:32167129-32167274 GCF_015228065.2 Penaeus monodon
CACTCGAGAGGTGACATATTACTGAAGATATGTCTTGCTCTGTTATAAGAAATACTGGAAAAGGAGAGATAGAAGAAAAAATATATATATATCGCTAATTCCTTCAGCATGCGAATTGTATTTGCTGTCTTCTCTTCCTCATTCA
>NC_051413.1:32167654-32167909 GCF_015228065.2 Penaeus monodon
ATGGAACAGCTGATCTTGCAATACGAGATCCATCATGCTTAGAAAGGCATGTAATGTGTTATGCTTAAGAGTGATATCCTTCGATAAAAGGATTTAATAGTTGTCAAAGATTATTTATTTAATTTATTTTTCTTTTTATCTTTTTTTTTGTGTCTCTTTTTCGTGTCTCTTTCTTGAATGGTTCTACTTTTTATTGTTTTATATTTTTTTTCTCTGTTTATTTATTTGTTTATTTTCTTATTATTCTTATTATGC
>NC_051413.1:32168011-32168195 GCF_015228065.2 Penaeus monodon
TTCCATCTTTTTTTATCTTTCTCTCTTCCCTCGTTCTCTTTAATCTTTCGTTAAAAAAATACCTCTCAATACCCTCTCTTTTTCCAGCATCCATCTTATCCTAATTTTTACGTTGTTATTTATGCAAGAGCTTTTTATCCCGTGTTATATAACGCGTGTGTCATCTGCATGATCATTAGTGTTC
>NC_051413.1:32168379-32168815 GCF_015228065.2 Penaeus monodon
AGCCTGAGTCCTTTATAATTTCCTTTTTCCGAAACGGTTTACTCTTTTAACTTCGTGCTTGCTTTGAAAGACACACTGTCCCCCTTAACACGGACACTACGGACACTCACTCTTACGTTGAGTAATTAAGGAGTTTCTAATTTGGTAGTTTCACTGTGTTAATGTTAGGAAAACAGCCAATTAAGGGAGTCGTTTCAGATACCTCCTAAACAGGCGATGACGGGGCTGATCGGGAATATATGTTAGTCATCTAAGAGCTATGTACGCCGGTTTTATGCCGAGTTTAATAAGTATTATCTCCCCCTGGTAGCGTGTAAGTGAAGGGTACACTATACCGGAATGAGAAAGGGAGGAGTAGAGAGAAAGGGAGAAAGAGAGAGAGGGGGGGAGAAGGAGAGGGAGAGGGAGTATAAGATAGAATCATCAGTCTCTTGGA
>NC_051413.1:32168854-32169514 GCF_015228065.2 Penaeus monodon
AGAACTATCCCACATATTCAAAGCTTTGTTGTATCTATTACATCAAGGCTGGAAAATGTTCCCTAAGTAGCTCTCCTAATCCGAGGTTAGTAGCAAGCCTTTTTTTTTTTCGTGGGGGGCTGTTATTCAAATTTCTTTTGTGGGTATCGGTCCTCAGGGATCCCGCGTATAAAGGACGGAGGCGCGCGGGCTTACACATAAATCAGGAGGGAGCCGGGCTATAAACATCACGGCATACACTTCATCGAAAATTTACGAGTTCCGGCCTAGGCGGGACTCTCTAAATCAATTTAAGTCGTTTTAATTCACTCTCCCATCAATCAAGATGCTTTTTGAGGGTCTTTAACGCTGGGGATACTATCCAGGTTCCTTTTATATGTGAGCTCCGCGAAATATGTCACAGGTGATGTACGGAACTTGTAATCTGTCGTCGATTAAAAGGTCAGACGATTCTCGGGGACCTATTATAGGTATTTATTGTAAGTAATATTACCATCAGAAAGTTTGCATTGACTTGCTACAAGCATGTTACCTTTGGTATCTGCAACATCATTTACAAGAAACCTGTTGTACCATAGATAACTCACTACTAAGCTAATGATTTTTTTTTGTGATTATAGGCAAACATTCTACATATACATACATGTTGTCTTATATGTT
>NC_051413.1:32169849-32169947 GCF_015228065.2 Penaeus monodon
CAGTCAAAAGGGAGAGTAAATGATTAACATAAAAAACTCATCATTAACAACGAAAACCCTTAATTATCTGCATCGTTTACCCGTTACATACTATTGTT
>NC_051413.1:32170338-32171174 GCF_015228065.2 Penaeus monodon
GACCATCCCCGTGGCGCCAGACCCGGGTAACCTGGTATCCTTCTGCAGAATTTCATCCGTTATCGAAAAAAAACGGAATATCTGGCGACTAGTAATAGATATCCTTGTTCACTGGGGATATCAGATTTTTCGCCCTTAAATAACAGTGTCATAAAGGCGAGAGCAAAATGAGACATCAGTGAAAACCGTAAAAGGCAATCGGTAGTTTAGTTTAGCATTTCAGTGTAGAATTTGCGGCCATGGCTCCAGTAGGGTCAGTGTAAAATGTGCAGCATCATTTGTATGGGTACAGTGTAGAATTTACGGCTTGGATTTTCTGTGTTCAGTATAGTTTAGGTTCATGCCTTTTTTTTCATCTTTTTTCTTTTTTTGTGGGGGGGGGGAGCGGGGGTGATGTAAAATTATCGGTGTTGGTTTCCTACGTTCAGTGTAGAGGCTTCGGATTTTCGCTTTTCAGTATTCAGTGTAGTATTTGCCACCTCGACGTCTTAATTTCAGTGTAGAATTCGCGACAGCAGAATCTTTTTCGTCATCGCTCTTCCCAGCACCGCGCAGAATTTGCCGCAATCCCCAGCGCAGCATTCACATACAATTTTCAAAATTCAGTGAGAGAATTCCCTCTTGCATCTCTCCCCCATAACTGCCCCTAAACCTGGCGCCAGCAGGAGTAGGAGCAGAAGCCGCAGGAGTTGTGTGGCGGCGGGAGAGTCCAACCCCTCCCCCCCCCCCAAAAAAAAAGGACTAGAACTAACCTAAAAGCTAAACACACGTAAAATCAATATATACAGGCGCCAGGTTCGCTGCCTCCGTTGGGAAGATAAGCAAAATGGCGCCGA
>NC_051413.1:32171864-32172010 GCF_015228065.2 Penaeus monodon
AGCATCTTTAATATGGATGTCATAAACATCTCATTAATTATGTTTCGCTTACCCAAAGCATCACAGCGGCGAAATATATCCTCTAATGAAAAAAAAAATGTCAAGGTAAACATTATCTCGCACCATTTAAAACGCCTTCCGTTGGT
>NC_051413.1:32172068-32172239 GCF_015228065.2 Penaeus monodon
GGTGAATTTATTCCATAATTGAAGGCGCTAACCCAGGTGGAAAATCTTTTAGGTCGAGGATACCCTTCGAATACCGTGGGAAGGTCGACTTAATGGCCTAACGAGGAGGAGGGAGATAGCGTCTTGTTACCTTCCGATTATCATGCTGTCCTATCGACCTGCTCTTGCCCC
>NC_051413.1:32172413-32172626 GCF_015228065.2 Penaeus monodon
TCACAACTAATGGAAATTCGTCCACGCAATATATACATCTTCGTTTGCATAGACATTAACCACCGTCGTATGTAACGTAAACCACTTAAGAGGCGCAGAAAAAAGGGGTAATGTCTTTTGAGATCATGACGGCGTCTTAAGTTCCCTGCATTTCCGGAAGCGAACTTAGTGCTGTCCGCAGGAGCTGGCACGTTCGGCTTTGCGTTAGAGAAG
>NC_051413.1:32172820-32172923 GCF_015228065.2 Penaeus monodon
CCTGTGCACGGGAGATTGTGACACTGCGGTGGCGATATCGCTGAGGGGGGGGGGGTGATTTTCATCGCTGAGAATGCAAGCGCTCTCTTGCTTCTCAAACTGG
>NC_051413.1:32173417-32173569 GCF_015228065.2 Penaeus monodon
ATCTACTTTACCTTACAGGCCGTTTTTCACAACATCACATCACTTAATCAGTCTTACCTGAAAGAGAAAGAAAACGAGGATTTAGAAAAATTATAATATTAGTAACTTTTTTCGTATTGCTAAAACTGATCAGTTTTGTCTACTTTGTCTTA
>NC_051413.1:32175072-32175446 GCF_015228065.2 Penaeus monodon
GGGCCGAGGAGGGGGTTGAATAAAGTTTTTTTTTTTCATCTTTTATCTTTTGTTGGAGAGAAACGTCGGCTTTAGCGAGATTCGATCGAGAATTCAAACGCGACTCGATTTTCAGGCGGAAGGGACCAGGATTTTTTTCTCTTTCTCCCTTTTATTCTGCTTCGTTTTCTTCTGTTCTCTTCTTCTTTCTCTTTTCTTTATCTTCTTCTCTTTTTCCCTTCCTTTCTCTTTTTCCTTTCTCTTTTTTCTTCTTTTTCTTTTTCTTCTCCTTGTTCTTTCTTCTTTTCTTCTTTTCTTCCTTTCTTTTCATCTTTTATCTTCTTCTTTTCGTCTCATTTTCCTTCTGTTTCTTCTACTTTCTTTCTCTTCATATT
>NC_051413.1:32175614-32175690 GCF_015228065.2 Penaeus monodon
GTAGATGTATGTACGTATACGTCTAGATATATTTCTTAGATCGATCGTAAAGGATATAACAAAGCACGAAGCAGAG
>NC_051413.1:32175873-32176772 GCF_015228065.2 Penaeus monodon
GATACAAGAAAACGCAAAGAAAAACAAACGAGCCTCCCCCCTTCCCCCCTCCTTTCCCTCCCCCTCCCCTCCCCTCTTCCCCCCTCCTTTCCCTCCCCCTTACCCCCTTCCCCCTCCCCTCCCCCCTTCCCCCCTCCTTTCCCTCCCCCTCCTTTCCCTCCCCCTTACCCCCTTCCCCCTCCCCTCCCCTCTTCCCCCCTCCTTTCCCTCCCCCTCCTTTCCCTCCCCCTTACCCCCTTCCCCTCCCCTCCCCCCTTCCCCCCTCCTTTCCCATCCCCCTTTTTCCCCTACCCCTCCTCCCCACCCCTTTTTTCCCCTTCCCTCCCTCATCTCTCCCCCTCTGGCCCTTCCCCTCCCCTTCCGGCTTCCCTCCTTTCCCTTCCCCCTACCTTCCTCCTATCCCACCCCTTTCCCCCTCCCTCCCTCCCCCTACCCCTCCTATCCCACCCTCCCCCCCTCCCTCCCCCTTCCCTCGTCCAAATCGTTTTCTTTTTCTTTCTTTCTTTTATTCTTTTCTTTCTTCTATCTTTTTACTTCTTTTTTCCTTTTTTTTTCTTTCTTCTTTTTCTTCTATTTTCCTTCTTTCTTTCTTTCGTTTTTTTTATTTCTTTCTTTCGTTTTTTCTTTTTTTTCGATTTTCTCTTTTATTTCTTTTTTCCTTTTTCCTTCTTTTCTTCGTTTCTTTTCCGTCTTTCTTGTTTACCTCTTTCTTTCTTTTTGGCTTATTTTTCTTTTTTCTTTAATTTTTCTTTCTTTTCTTTCTTTTTTTCGCTTTTCGTTTATTTCCTTTTTTCTTTTTCTTTTTTTTCTTCTTCTTCTCTTTCCTTTTTCTTCTTTTTTCTAATTTTTCTTTTTAGGAGAGGGGGGGGGCCTGTCAGTCACTCAAATTCTGCGTTTTC
>NC_051413.1:32177415-32177484 GCF_015228065.2 Penaeus monodon
GCGTGGCTTGGCGTGGGCGCGGCGAGCAGTGGGCGGCAGAGGTGGAGCTCCTGTTTGTAAGTTATGAAA
>NC_051413.1:32178095-32178167 GCF_015228065.2 Penaeus monodon
AGGGGGGGTGAGTGGGAACATAATTGTTAAAAAACGATCTATCGCACCGGAATCTCGCCCCTATGAACGCAA
>NC_051413.1:32178398-32178504 GCF_015228065.2 Penaeus monodon
TCCTTGCCCAAAAAGACCCGAAAACTGGAACCCGCCCTGCCCTCTCTTGCCCACAAAAACATCAATCATGCCCCACGAAAAGGGCTTTTTTTAAATCATTTTTGTG
>NC_051413.1:32179991-32180194 GCF_015228065.2 Penaeus monodon
CCTCCGAGGTTTCGTCACTGGACACTTTTCCTCGTTTTTTAGGGACATCATTGCCTAAGCCTACAATACCCTCCCCCCCTCCCCCTTCCTCCCATTCTCCTACCCTTCTACCCACACACACACCTCCCCCCCCCTCCATCCCCTACCCCCTCTATACCCTCAACCTCCCCGCCTCCCTTTATACCCTCCCTCCCCCCCCACCC
>NC_051413.1:32181095-32181343 GCF_015228065.2 Penaeus monodon
AAAAATTCTCTAACTACCCTCTCTACCATACTCTCCTAATCCTCTCTAAAACTCTACTCTTTCTAAAATCCGGTCTCTAATCTACTCTAAAAAACTAATATCACTATTTTATATTCAGCCCTCTAAAGGCAACACTAATCTCTGGTACATCTAACTCTCTCTCTCGTTCATCCTCTCTAAAAAACTAAATCACTACTCTACCTACAAAACAAAAACCACCTCTCCTCCTCCTAAACTATCGCTCTCAT
>NC_051413.1:32181472-32181547 GCF_015228065.2 Penaeus monodon
CTGTGTTGTCGACGCTTATTATCCATCTGTTTTTTCACAGCTGTGGTTTGAGGGAATATAGTGCTATCTGTGGTC
>NC_051413.1:32181732-32181893 GCF_015228065.2 Penaeus monodon
ACCATCCCAATTAGATTTTAGTTTTTTTATGATAAAATAGTTAAAATATTCGAAATATAAATTTGAGGATTGGCTGGGGATTTCGTCAAAGAGAAATATCAAATATTAAAAATAATATCTATTTGTTAAAAGTTTCGATATATAGAACAAATTCACACAAA
>NC_051413.1:32181922-32182049 GCF_015228065.2 Penaeus monodon
TAGTAACGTGTACAAAGACATATTAAGAAGCTGTTAAATTCAAAATGGAGTTTTTTTTTTTTTTCCTTCTTATTGTGGCTGTGTATCATTTCCGTAAATTCAAAAGTTAAAAACGGTTTGATTTCAG
>NC_051413.1:32182336-32182466 GCF_015228065.2 Penaeus monodon
AATTCCTTCGTGAAAACCATCATAATAATCACTTTTATCATTACTATCAATTATAATGTTATAATCATTACCACGATCGCCCAAGTTATCAATAACTTTGCCATGATATTCATATTTTTTTATTCGTTAC
>NC_051413.1:32182531-32182863 GCF_015228065.2 Penaeus monodon
AATTTATTATTTATATTGGTACTGATACCAATTAAACTACTGTTATAAACATTATCACATCGCTGAAATTATAATAATAATACTATATTTCAGTGATTATAGTTGTAATACTGTTATATCTATAAGCTATGTAGTTATGCCAAAAGCCTCATTATGATTAAGATAATTAGTGTCATATCATCATTACCATAAATAGATCAGTCCTTATTAATATCATCAATTACATTAATGGTTGATCGTTTTCATTCCTATCTTCACTATCAATGCTATCATTATCCCGCTATTTTTATCGTCCTTTCCTTTTCGGTCGTTTTATGTACCGACTCTCACCA
>NC_051413.1:32183669-32183771 GCF_015228065.2 Penaeus monodon
GATATCTTATCCTCCTTTTTCCTGTATGTGTGTTTTCCTTTTTCTTTCCAATAATTTATTTCTTTCCTTCTTCATTCCTTTGGGAGGTGTGTCAGTATGGTC
>NC_051413.1:32184065-32184292 GCF_015228065.2 Penaeus monodon
TACTTAAATATGTATACAGATATATATGTGTAAATCTTCCTCTCTCTTCCTCTCTCTTCCTCTCTTCCTCCCTTTCTCCCGCCCTCACTCTTTCTCTTCCTTCACCCTTATTAGGCAAGGCCACACAGCCCAGCCTCTATAGAAGGGTGCGCCGTCTTATCTAGGCCAGGTATCTTGTTCATTCGCATTAAGACTTACAGATAAAAACATTTTCGTAGATGAAAAAA
>NC_051413.1:32184611-32184804 GCF_015228065.2 Penaeus monodon
AAAACGACCTCCAGTTAGAAGCGGAAATTCAATTAATTACTATTACTGGTCAGGCAGACGAAGGCGAGGAGAATGTAGAAAAGGGGAGAAAGAGGGAGAATGTAGAAAAGGGGAGAAAGAGGGAGATAGAGAAAAGGGGAGAAAGAGGGAGATAGAGAAAAGGGGAGAAAGAGGACGGTTGGAGATGGATAAA
>NC_051413.1:32185448-32185646 GCF_015228065.2 Penaeus monodon
AAGAGGCGGCATCTCTTTGAGTGATGTTTCTTGGCGATTCGGTTAAAAAAAAAAAGTGGCGTTTGAGGTGTTGCGTTTTGAGGGCAGAGGTTCGAATACGGATATTTATTATAGGGAAATGAGGATGGGTTTGCGTGCATGTGTGTCTGCGAGAGAGATTGCGTGTGTATGTATGGGTATTTATCATTTGCATCATAA
>NC_051413.1:32186196-32186294 GCF_015228065.2 Penaeus monodon
AAAACCATTTTTAAAAAAAAAAATTTTTAATTATTTTATTTTTTTAATTTTTTTTTTATTTTTTTTTTTTTAAAAAATTTTTAAATTTTTTTTTAAAA
>NC_051413.1:32186320-32186429 GCF_015228065.2 Penaeus monodon
GGGGGTTCTTTTTTTTGGGGGGGGGGGTTTTTTTTTAAAAAATTTTAAAAAAAAATTTTGTTTTTTTTTTAAAAAATTTTTAAAAGGGAAAAACCCCCCCCCCCCCCCC
>NC_051413.1:32186511-32186616 GCF_015228065.2 Penaeus monodon
TTTTTTTTTAAAAAAAATTTAACCCCACCCAAAAAAAAAAAGGGGGGAAAAAAAAGGGAAAAAAAAATTTTTTTTTTTAAACCCCCCCCTTTTTTTTTTTTCCCG
>NC_051413.1:32186778-32186920 GCF_015228065.2 Penaeus monodon
AAAAAGGAAGAAAAAAGGAGGAAAAAAAAAAAGGGAGGGGGGGGTTTTTAAAAACCCAAAATTTTAAAATTTTTTTAAAGCGGGTTTTTAAAAAAAAGGGGGGGGGACCGGGGGGAAAAAGGGGGGGGGGGAAAAGGGGGGG
>NC_051413.1:32187018-32187209 GCF_015228065.2 Penaeus monodon
TTTTTTTTTTTTTTGGGGGTTTGGGGGTTGTTTTTTTTGGGGTTGGGGGGGGGGGGGGTTTTTTTTGGGGGGGGGGGGGGGGTTTTTGGGTGGGGGGGTTTTGGGTGGGGGGGGGGGGGGGGGGGGTTTTGGGGTTTTTGGTGGGGGTGGGGGTGGGGGGGTTTTTGGGGTTTTTGTGGGTTTGGGTTTTT
>NC_051413.1:32187576-32187691 GCF_015228065.2 Penaeus monodon
TTTTTTTTTTTCCCCCCCCCCCAAAAAAAAAAATTTTTTTTTTAACCCCCCCCTTCTTCCCCCCCCCTTTTTCCCCCCCCCCCCCTTTCCCCCCCCCCTTTTTTTTTTCCCCCCG
>NC_051413.1:32187818-32187887 GCF_015228065.2 Penaeus monodon
GGGGTTTTTTTTTTTGGGTGGGGGGTTTTTTTTTTTTTTTTCCCCCCCCCAAAAAATTTTTTTTTTTTT
>NC_051413.1:32187919-32188049 GCF_015228065.2 Penaeus monodon
TTTTTTTCCCCCCCCCTTTTTTTTAAAAAAAATTTTTTTTTTTTTTTCCCCCCCTTTTTTTTTAAAAATTTTTTTTAAATTTTCCCCCTTTTTTTTTTCCCCCCTTTTTTTTCCCCCTTCTTTCCCCCCC
>NC_051413.1:32188117-32188218 GCF_015228065.2 Penaeus monodon
AAATTTAAAAAAAAAAAAAAACCCCCCCCCCTTTTTTTTTTTGGGGGGGGGGGCCCCCCCCCCAAAAAAAAAAATTTTTTGGGGGGTTTTTTTTTTTTTTT
>NC_051413.1:32188775-32188874 GCF_015228065.2 Penaeus monodon
GGGGGGGGGTTTTGGGGGGGGTTTTTTGTGTGTTGTTTTGGTGGGGTTTGGGTTTTGGTGTGTGTGTGGTGTGTTTTTTGGGGGGTTTTGGTGTGTGTG
>NC_051413.1:32188927-32189041 GCF_015228065.2 Penaeus monodon
GGGGGGCCGGGGTTTTGTTTTTTTTCCCTTTAAGGGGGGGGGGGGGGGCCCTGTCCTGTTTTTTCCTTCCCCAAACCCAAAACCCCCCCAAAAAATTTTTTTTTAAAAAAAAAA
>NC_051413.1:32189087-32189250 GCF_015228065.2 Penaeus monodon
AAAAATTTTTTGGGGGGGGTTTTTTTTTTAAAAATGTTTAAAATTTACCCCGTTAATTTTTAAAATTTTTAAAAAATTAAAGGGGGCCCCCCCCCTTTTTTTTTAAAAAGGGGGGTTTGGGGGGGGGGGGGGAAAAAAGGGAAAAAAAAAGGGGGGGGGGGGG
>NC_051413.1:32189491-32189563 GCF_015228065.2 Penaeus monodon
AAAAGGGGAAAAAAAAAAGGGAAAAGGAAGAAAAAAAAAGGGGGGGGGAAAAAAGGGGGGGGGAGAGAGAGG
>NC_051413.1:32189600-32189711 GCF_015228065.2 Penaeus monodon
GGGGGGGGGTTTAAGGGAAAAGGTTTAAAGGGGTTAAAAAAATTAAAAAAAAAGGGGGAAAAGGGGGGAAAAAGGAAAAGGGGGGAAAAAGGGGGGGGGGTTTTGGGGGGG
>NC_051413.1:32189931-32190019 GCF_015228065.2 Penaeus monodon
GGGGGGGGGGGGGGGTTTTTTTAAAATTTTTTTTTTTTAAAATTTTTTTAAATTTTAAAAATTTTAAAAAAATTTTTTTATTTTTTTT
>NC_051413.1:32190404-32190619 GCF_015228065.2 Penaeus monodon
AAAAAAAATTTTAAAAATAATTTATATAATTTTAAAAAATTATAAAAATTTTTTAATAAATTTTTAAAAAAAAAAAAAAAATTTTTAAATTTTCCCCCCCCAAAAACCCCCCCAAAAAAAACCCCCCAAAAAAAACCCCCCCAACCCAAAAACCCCAAAAAAACCCCCCCAAAAAAAAAAACCCCCCCCCCCCCACACACCCCCAAAAAAAAAAA
>NC_051413.1:32191923-32192258 GCF_015228065.2 Penaeus monodon
TCTCAAACTCAAACTCATCCTGTTTTTGGACTCGCCTGCCGCTCTCTCTCTGCACGTTTTTTTTTTCCATTCGATATTAACCTAATAAGCGGCGGGCAAATAGGCCTAAATAAAACTTAAAGTGAAGAATCTTTTAGGCTCGTATCCCACTACGACCCCTTTACAGCGAACACGCCGGCCTCTCAATGGTACTCCGATCGCCCCAGGCTACGTGTTAACGGGGTCTGCCTCTTATACCGTGTAATTGGTACCTTGAGATAAATATATACATAACATATACAGTTTGTATACATGGTCGACACATTGGAATTCCTCGACAAGTGGACAGGCCGTGT
>NC_051413.1:32192295-32192385 GCF_015228065.2 Penaeus monodon
AGAGCACGCGAGCAATGCGTAGGAGGTTAATACGCAGTTGCAGAGAGCGAAATGCGTCGCGCAAATGCATTTATGAATGAAAGAACGAAA
>NC_051413.1:32192797-32193267 GCF_015228065.2 Penaeus monodon
CTCACCGCCACACATGTTCAGATAACCGCTGTTTCGCCACCTGCTCCGAGCGAGGGAAAATTACACCCTCAGCGCACTGCCTCGGGGGGGAGGACTGTGTGTCTAACAGGTGCCTTAAAAAAAGGCTCTATAATTTACGCCGTGTGGAGCATCCTTGTCTTCGACTGAGCGAGTTTGTGAGCTCTATCTTTTAGAATTAAAGCCACCTTCGTATATTAATTAAGCGCTAAGTGGGTAGCATCAAGCGACCTTAATACTAGGGACGGGACTTCCTTCCGCGTCGCCATATTGATTTGTCGAAGTTTCCCATGATCAACAGAAAACGGGAGCAGGTGCGGGCTCGGCATGGCGGTTCATTCTTTTGAGGCGTCTGTTCTTTGACCCAAAAAAAGGAGCTTAAAATGCCTGGATCATTTTTCAAAAAAAAAGAAGAAAATAGCGTTTCGGTGGAATATCGCGTCGTAGGCTTT
>NC_051413.1:32193413-32193667 GCF_015228065.2 Penaeus monodon
ATGCACCTGATGATGAGCAGATTTCGTTAGCTGGCGTTACATGAGATAAATTTTATTTAAGATCAAATTCTATTTCAGCGTCTCTTCCCCGTTCCAAGATGGTTGTTTTTAATAATTTTCTATCTAATTTCTCTGGTAATAAATAAAAACAGCTCAATTAAACCCGTCAAAAAAATTCAAAACACTTCATGGTTAACTACGGCATGGGCCTAAAAAACCCCCCTTTTTCCGACCCCCAATTTAAGGCAAATTTA
>NC_051413.1:32194042-32194159 GCF_015228065.2 Penaeus monodon
CCTCTATCCTCGCATCCCCGCCCACGATCTCCGGGCGGTTCTCAAGGAAGCTGTTTTTTAGCTCTACCTTTCCAATTAATTCAGATAGCGATCAACTAGGCCTTTGTGTACCTGTCG
>NC_051413.1:32194242-32194346 GCF_015228065.2 Penaeus monodon
TGCTGCGTATTGGTTTTTCCCTTTTGGGTTTAATTTTATTGGGTTTTTCCTTGCTTCCTTTTTTTGGCGGGGCCCCCTTTTTTTTTTTTTCCCGGTTTTACTGC
>NC_051413.1:32194942-32195235 GCF_015228065.2 Penaeus monodon
CCCCCCCCCTTTTTATCGATTCCTCCGTGTTATTCTCCTTCCCTTTCCAGGCGCCCCCCGAGCGAATGGTGGAAATGCACTTATTGGATTACTGCTCTTCCTTCGCTTCAGTCTCATTCAATCGACGCAATTTTTCTCCCCTTTTTTTATCTATTATTATTATTTCTTCTCTATGGAGAATCGAATAGCTTTCTACTAACTGTCGGCGCGAGTTTGTGTCGGCGTCAGTCAGGTTTTCTATTGATACGTGACATTTCAACCGATTCCCCAAGTTAAACGAACGCGCTGCTACA
>NC_051413.1:32197170-32197280 GCF_015228065.2 Penaeus monodon
GTTTATGTATCACACAGTATTGCCTCCGATCAGCTGATCCCAAGCCACCCGGGCACAATAGCGTTTAACGTGAAAATCTGCCCGTGATAATGACCTGCCCCCCCCCCACC
>NC_051413.1:32197545-32197639 GCF_015228065.2 Penaeus monodon
CGCTAAACTTTTAGGACTGACATTTTGCGCCATCTTGTTTTTTAAGCTCCCCCCCCCTCACCCACCCATCCCAAAACGGCGGCTATTTTGACGT
>NC_051413.1:32198235-32198423 GCF_015228065.2 Penaeus monodon
TTGAAATAATGAGTAAACGCATATCCGCCGATAGCAAAGGGACGGCCTCTTTACCTGCAGTGAGTCGAATCTAGTCCTTTGTCATGTTAAAGACCTGTTCTCCTCATAACAGACGAGTAGTGGATGACAGGCACTTTGATGTCTTGTCACTTATGATGTAGATCGCTTAACAGGAGAGGGAAATAATG
>NC_051413.1:32198449-32198644 GCF_015228065.2 Penaeus monodon
CTACGCTTTTCTTTAAAGGTGGGAGGGGGGAGATGTGGGTGAGGGGAAGGGGGAGGGTGTGGGGAGGGGAGGGGAAGCGGGAGGATGGAGGGGATAAGGACGGATCAAGTTTGGATGCGTCTCATGCCAAGCGCTACGAGGGTATGACTCTTAGCTTACGCCCCACTGGGTTTTGAAGTGGGCTACGGGAATTCC
>NC_051413.1:32199224-32199484 GCF_015228065.2 Penaeus monodon
CCTTTTTGTTATGCTAATTTGCATTCTGGGTAATGAGCGATCTCTGTGTCGGATGATACCTAGCCAAGTGGAAGGCCTGGGGGGGGGGGGGAGAGGAATCAGGTGGAGCCGAGTTGGTAATTACGAAGTTCCAGGGAAATAGTTTTTTTTTTTATATACTGAACTGAGGAATATGACAAAAGAAAGGAATAGATTCAAAGAAGGACAGCTTATTTGCACTTATTTGAGTTCATATCTGTGAATGTAAATGGAAATATGTA
>NC_051413.1:32199938-32200102 GCF_015228065.2 Penaeus monodon
GCCATTCTTCAGTCTTTCGTCGTGCACATGGATCCGCTTTTTATTTGGCCGCAGATTCCCCCGCTGGAGAATTTTCGCCGTGTCGCCGTCAGAAATCTTCCGGCACCGAAGCTAGCGAAACGTTTTTTTCTTTCCCAGAGATCATCAATAATTTCAAACTGACA
>NC_051413.1:32200247-32200336 GCF_015228065.2 Penaeus monodon
CTCCCTCCCTTCCCTCTTTTCTTCATCCCCCGCGACTTCTATTCCCCCTCTTACCCCCAACCCCCCCCCTCCCTCAAAAAAGTAACCGA
>NC_051413.1:32200384-32200518 GCF_015228065.2 Penaeus monodon
TCTCCCACGCATTTTTTTCCCTTTCTTTCTCCTTCTTTCTTTTCCTTTTTTTCCTTTTTTTTTACATCCTCCCAGGGAGGTCGGAAGGATGTCCGTATCAGTGTGCAAAACGCGGCGCCTATCACGCATGGCAT
>NC_051413.1:32200614-32200785 GCF_015228065.2 Penaeus monodon
CGTTCCCACCGGCGAGAGACATACAGAGGATATATCGCTTAACCTGTTATTATGTTCCTTTTTTTAAGAGTCCCCCCCCCTGTCCCCTCTCCTCATCTCCCATTTTCTATATCTTCCCGCATCTGACCTTGCATATTTTTTCCAACACCTGCGCAAAGGAATTTTTTTCTT
>NC_051413.1:32200814-32200973 GCF_015228065.2 Penaeus monodon
TTCTTTCTCCTTTTTTTCTTGTATGGGCGGAATCCGGGGCATGGGAAAATAAAATGTTCTTTCTGATTTGCTCTTTTTACCCTGTATCGTGAGCTGTGTGGGGGGGAAGTTCTGGGTTTGATATATGTGTCTCCGAGCAAATACAATGAGCAGTGGCAT
>NC_051413.1:32201153-32201301 GCF_015228065.2 Penaeus monodon
AATAAAAAGTACATTATCCACAAAAGACGTTACAAACATACCTCAAAGATCATTTGCCATCTCAACGCCCTACTCCCCCCCCCCCCCATCCACCGACCTCAGACAATGGTGCAATCAGCCTTTGGGTTTTGTGCATTATGTTTTCATT
>NC_051413.1:32201635-32201996 GCF_015228065.2 Penaeus monodon
CTCAAAATATGCATCCCTTCCTACTTTATTAGGCGCGAGTCAAAGGTCGGCGACCAGCAGCAACCACTTTCAAGAAAATAGCAAAAGAATTATAACGCAAATTGCATTATAACCCGGCGTATTGTCATGTTCAAATAGTTGTTTATTTGTCTCCCCCACACATACACATTTTACTCGCTTTTACCTGTTCTGAATTCCCAAGAACTACTGTGGTATTTCTTCATAATATGTCTGATTGACTGTTTGACCTTGTGGGAGGATAACTGCGCGCAAAAGGTCATTTAATTGCCTTGGGTCACGTGATGCCAGAAAGTGCATGCTGGTATAGGCCCTTTTTTGCGTTATCGAAAAAGAAGAAAAA
>NC_051413.1:32202064-32202160 GCF_015228065.2 Penaeus monodon
CAAATGCACAGCATAATACTCATCATATTCATTATAAGGACTGGCATAAAAATATTCATCCATCATGTGACACCTATTTCTTTCCTTTTTTTATTT
>NC_051413.1:32202228-32202429 GCF_015228065.2 Penaeus monodon
AATTCGCCCCCTCCTCTTGGAATTCCCACTCCATCAATCTTCCATTCCATCGCATTCCAGAAGATTCCAACACCCTTGATCACATATTCTTTCTTTACCTTTTTTTATCAACAAAGAAAACGGTGCGTTTTTATACTCTAGGCGTAACAGCGTCAGTTTTTCCTTCCCACCGTTTCGCCGATATCGCAGGTGTTGGGGGTG
>NC_051413.1:32202721-32202794 GCF_015228065.2 Penaeus monodon
ATAGGTTCTTTCCTTGTCACCCTAACTTTTTTAGTCCCCCCTTAAACCCCCCCAAACAATGCATGGGAACTCG
>NC_051413.1:32202822-32203839 GCF_015228065.2 Penaeus monodon
CTGGCAATTTGACGCCGGGAGTAGAGAGTCCTTTTTGAAATAGCATCTTTGGCGAATTTCTTTCCGTATTTTTTGTATTGGATTTTTTTTTTTTTTATGTATTCTTTATCTTATTTTTTTTTATCTTTTCTGTCTTTCTCGTTGTATCTATATGAATCCCCCTTTTTTCCATCTATATCTTTTGCTTTCGCTACTGGAAGCAAAAGCATTCCGATCAAAGGCCGGTTAATTGATTACGTTCGGATAAGCTCTATAAAAACGCAGTGTAACAGGTAGGCCTAGGCTGCCCACGTCCGTGAGTTGCCATCTACTGCAATTCCTGGAATTGAAATCTACGTAGGCCTTTCCTTTTCCCTTCATTTTTATCCTTAGGCATAGGAGAAACAATTCATGTTCATCTCAGTGTCGAGAAAAAAAGAGAGGGGAGAAATAAAATCAAGAAATAATACCATTTAAGGTTACTCATTACTCGGCGTATGGCAACACCGCCTCGGCAGATGTTTCTAAAAAATTCATCCGCGATATTCCCATGGAGTTGCCGGTTATGGATTTACGGCGCCTATTCTGCATCGTTAATGCATATGTCTATAATCGACGCTAGGAGAAAACTTTTTTGCCTATCTATTATTCCTATTGAAGAAAAGTTTTAAGAAATTCATATCAACAATCTTGACAGAAATAAGTATAACTGTGAATAAAAGGATGAAAATAATCACTAAAGTACGGAACTGCAACTCAACTTCTCCATACCCGCGTATACAACGGTTTTTTATGTGATCAGGCAATATTTATGCCGAATTCTACGCTTTTGACGCATTTTCCCCCCCTAGCATTTTTCTTACTACCTCAATCTGAATATATTTGACTCTATATTTCATGTTACAATGTACCAAAAACATCAAAAAAAATTCCCTCAAAACAAACTGAGGAAAAGCCTTTGGTTATGAGCAAGGGAAATGCAACCTGGAAATAACGAGAAGGGAATTCTTTCAGGGTTGCATTGGAGAGATCGATGGC
>NC_051413.1:32204013-32204159 GCF_015228065.2 Penaeus monodon
AATGAAGGAGGGGCAAATAGAGTTACGATAAGAAAATAATTACGCTAAGAGAACGTACCTATAAAAAGGAATTTTAGAATAACCGTATTAGTAATCAAATATTCATCGTATAAAAAACGATTAGTGCCAAGAAAAATTAAGCAACA
>NC_051413.1:32204727-32205034 GCF_015228065.2 Penaeus monodon
ATACGACACATAACCACGTAGGAAAATCCTACATCAAATATACTTGTAACTAAATAACAGTGACAGAGTAACAGAAATATCGTTAAGCTGCGCATTTCACAGATCATAAACTGGAAATATACAAAAACGATGATAACGATTTAACAATAATATCAACAAAGAGAATAGCAAACAATATATTTGATGGAAACAGTAAATGAACTATAATGATGATAAAGATGATACATGATTATACAATTTATTGTGATAAATCTAAGAGGGATAATAACATCAATAACAACGATGAAATTCACATTTAAACAAGGTA
>NC_051413.1:32205244-32205549 GCF_015228065.2 Penaeus monodon
TTTACAAATGATACATTATTTTTGTACTTATGCATGTATGTCTATAACCATCTTTTCCCCAACACCAAAAGCTCGCTAGACCCAAGGACCACACAGCTATCATCACCGTTAACACCCACCATAACACATCATCCTTTTCGGCGATGCTGTACCTCCCCCTTCTCGCTCTAATAACACTGCTAGTCTTAGTATATGGTCATTAGCTATAGCTGGTAATTACAGCCATTAAATCATACGAGACAGTTGTATTACCCCAGGTCTATGATGTAGCTGGGAGGCCGTGCAATAGATGGGGTGGGTTTACC
>NC_051413.1:32206117-32206247 GCF_015228065.2 Penaeus monodon
GATTTGTTTCTTACTATCATTATTAATATAAATTTCTGCTGTGGTATAGCGTTAGCGTTTACTTTTGTGTTGATAATATGGTCATGTTTAATATCTTCTCCGCATATGTATATATTTCTGCTTTTTTTTT
>NC_051413.1:32207457-32207620 GCF_015228065.2 Penaeus monodon
CCCGCTGAAAGCAAATGTTTCAGTTTTCAGGTGAGCTCTCCTCTACCTTGACAAAGAAAACGAAGACTATCCCAAATTTTAGCGATAACTATAGTATTCCATTTGTTCTACGTTTCCCAAAGACTTAAATCTTTTCTTTATTGAAATTGCAATAAAGTCAGTG
>NC_051413.1:32209891-32210412 GCF_015228065.2 Penaeus monodon
TGAATATTCAATAGGCCTTTCTACTCCACTCGATGTGTTGCTCATGTTCATCATCCCTTCGAGATGCAATAAAGCGAAAAAGACCAGCGGATTATTAACGTTATCATTTCCTTATCTTATCGTTATTATTATCTATTTCCTATTCCTTCTCATCGTTCTTTATTTATTACTTATTCACTATTAACTATATTGAATTAGCTAGATCATGCGAGTCAATAGTTAACTGCGCATGGCATTGGAATTACGTCAGTTGACATAACAATTCCCTGTGTAATACGGATATGTGTGTTGCTTATTTTAGTCACAGTCTTTATGATTTCAAAATATCAAAGTCAAAGTTGGTACCCATGTCAAAAAGGACATAAAGGACACGACTGTAAAAGAAAAATAGTCTATGTCGCGGGATGATGCGGTTGGGTAGTCATTTTCCTCTCTCTCTTTGACCCCGGTTTGCTGATGCTTGTACTCCCTCTCAGCTGACCCGATGTGGAGGAGCTGGCCAGGCAAGAACCCGGGAGCTT
>NC_051413.1:32210530-32210716 GCF_015228065.2 Penaeus monodon
ATGTACAACGTGGTGGTGTTTCTTCCTCACGTTTTCAGGTTTAATGGAAATAATGAAGGATTTGGTAACTGTAGTAAGGTGATCAACAGGTGCATTAGTGTAGCCGTGTTTACAGATAGGCCTTGTCTTTGCAAGAGTGTCAACAGTTGGTCTACCATGCAACGAGATTCTTTGCTGATTATGTTA
>NC_051413.1:32210966-32211816 GCF_015228065.2 Penaeus monodon
ATCCGAGCTTTACTTGAAGGATAACTGATATAACTGATATAAGCCGTTGTTGGTTTAGCGTCACTAGAAAGATCATTAAGCGTGACTTAATTTTTCAGTAACGTTTCATTCTCGTTGCCTAAGAAATGCTATTTCTAAGGTGATTATGTCTCAAAATGCTTCGTTCCCAGTTATACGTTTTTCAAGGTATACTTCGGTCTATCTCTCGCGTTTGAGGCAAAGGTATATTTGAATTCTTTTTTTCTTTAACGATGTTTGATAATTACAAGATAAAAAACAAAGATCTGGCAGTATATCTAAACTCTTAAAAGCCATTAAAAAAAGAGTGAAACGACAAAACTGATAAAGGAAGTGAGAACTCAAAACAAGCCGAGAATATCATCATTAACCAATACTAACCAAATTTACCTGGACGGGGTTTGAGCCTCCATTTGAATACGTGAAGGGGTGTGTGGAGACGCACCCTATTATAACACTTTTTTCCACCCCACATTTTGGCCTTTGTGGGCGCGAGAAACGATGAAAAATGTGTCTTCTGTCTTCAATTTAGCGGTAACAAGTTCACACTGGGACAGAAAATGGCCAAGCTGTCAGAACCGCCAGTTGCACCTATAGATGTCCTCTTTTCTCCACGCCAATAACACCAAAGAAATGAAATGGGAAAGGGGGGAGAAGAAGAAAAGAGAATAAAAGGAGGGATGACGTAGGAGAAGGAATGGCGTGGTAACGTAACCGCTGAGGGCAAGGCGCGTTAGTTAACAAGCTAATATAACCTCTATTGCTAAGAACCAGAGAGGCGTTTAAGGGACTGTGATGGTTTACGGCCATTGTGTACGGGAAGAGATCATCT
>NC_051413.1:32212206-32212342 GCF_015228065.2 Penaeus monodon
ATGTTGCGGGGGAGGACCGCATTGTTGGGGGCAGTGATGAGTGCCATTGTAAGCGCTGTAACCACACAATCACTTCCACTACCTAGGTTATTGTGGGTGGCAAAGGAACAGAGGCTGGTCGGAGGGGGTTGTCATA
>NC_051413.1:32212847-32213430 GCF_015228065.2 Penaeus monodon
TGGAGGGAGGAAACAACTAGAATGATTAAAAAAAAGGAAAAACATGGAGAGGAAAAGCGGAGGCGATTATGTGTTACGTATATTCGTCATACCCATTATATCTCTCTCCCCATTAAACAAAGATCTTCGCAGTGAGCGTCGTATCATCTCGCGGTTCTTTATTGACTGAATCTCTGAAGCAAAGTGAACAACTGCGACAGACTTTCTTCCCCCGGCAAAAACAGAAGACGCTTGAGATGCGCACAGCAATGGCGCCGAAATTCAAATATACCTCGTGTGAAATATTGATTTACTCTTTTAGGAGGACTGGGAAATTATGGAGTTACTATGAAATGTAGAGATATTTTGCCCATGATTTTCTCGTTATCAGTATGCATTTCGTTAATCAGTTAATCAGCCATGTTGACCCTGGTTCCAGGCCATGTTGGGACATGCGATGCGCTTCCTCGGAGATATGTTGATCTTGGGGCTATGTTGACCTTGGCTTGGGCTACAGTTAATAATTTTCTTGTCACTCTGAATGAGTTATGAATAAATATAATATGCAGATTTTAATTTAATAATTAATGGAAAACAAGGTTTG
>NC_051413.1:32213475-32214006 GCF_015228065.2 Penaeus monodon
AAATGGATCATTATTTAATATAATTTTCCAAATTCAAGACAGATGTTCTTTCACGTCAACGATATATATATGAAAGAAAACGAAGGCAATCTTTGAATACAAAAAAAAAAAAATCAACGTAATTCGTATTAATATGATTCAACGTCACTGACGAAAACCAACAAGATAACACGAAGCGAAAAGAGAGTTTGAGGAAAGAACACCCGCCTATTGAAACACGAAACGCATTCAAGCAAAACTTTCTTCTTTTTTTTTACGTTCTTCTTTCAACGATGCGCCAAAGTTCATGCGGCGTCGACCCAAGGTACAGCCGTGGGTGGGCGTCCGTCTGTGTGGGCGTGCAGGCGTGGGTGAGGGCGTGTGCAGCCGAATAATTATTTCAAGAGCGGACGGGGGGGGGGACGTCGGGACAACAGAAAACGGGATTAATCCTGGTACTCACCGACGATGTTTGCCGAAGAAAACGGGCGCGGCCTGGAATGGAAAGCAAATACTTGTCAGTCTTATAAAACGTAACAGAATATCTGAAAC
>NC_051413.1:32214751-32214878 GCF_015228065.2 Penaeus monodon
GAACGAAAAGCCGAGTGCCACAAGAGAGCGTATTTTGGGCCACAGTCAGTACAGCTACTGCCTTCGCGCTCTATCTTTGGAACCCTTCATTAAATATGCAGGAAGGTGGAGGTCCAGTTCCCCCCCC
>NC_051413.1:32215736-32215974 GCF_015228065.2 Penaeus monodon
CTTGGTCCACTGCCTTTGTTATTCTCTCCCGTTTTCCCTATCCACTATATCTACTTTTATTTATTATCATATTTTTTTGTTTATCTCTTCTTTCTTTGTTATTCCTTCTCCAACTTTCTTTTACTTTTTATTCTTTTATTTTATCCTATTCTTGTCTCTTCTTTATTTCGAAAAAATTTGGGATTAAAAAAAAGGCAAAACAGGGAAATTTCCAATGGCATCATCAGCCCAAAAAAAG
>NC_051413.1:32216578-32216700 GCF_015228065.2 Penaeus monodon
TATTCCAGTGACGTCACAGGAAAGGTGGGCGCAGGACCAATCAGGTTCGCCCGAAACTCTCTCTTTCTACCCGACAACGAACTCCCACGCACTCTCCCAACGACAGCTACATACTGGCTGTG
>NC_051413.1:32218765-32219192 GCF_015228065.2 Penaeus monodon
CATCCATATCCGCCTACCCGATAGATGGCGTCCCGAAAATCATCCGAGATTCCGCCTGCGTCCGCCCGCCGAACGCAGTCGCCGCTTGCAGACACAGCCCCGCCTCGCGCTTCGTATGGCGGCAACGTATCCCTGCGGTCTTTATTTTATGCTAATGCACCATTGTTTATTTTCTTTTAGTTACGGGTATGATCGATCTCTTCTATAAATTCCCAGTTGGCTGTCGACTGAGCGTTACCGAGGCATAGTCGAGGGAGCATGATTATAATGCCACTAATACCAATGCTGATGAAAGTGACGTAGATATTATTATAAGTAAAAAGTATTGCTGTGGATCAGACGGGGTAGTACTGACCATCGGTGGAGCCTCGGGGATGAGATTAACCTGCGGGAGACCTCGGCTCAGTGTGCAGGACCTGAGGTGTTG
>NC_051413.1:32219706-32220230 GCF_015228065.2 Penaeus monodon
CTTCTCAGTATTACCTCCTCAACACAAAGAAATGGACAAAGGAAGTTGTACTCTACGGTTCAGTCCCGCCACATTTCAGAACGAAGACCTCCCAATTTATGGTGATCAACATTCCCATCGCTTTTACAAAATAAAGATAACATAATTATACACATAATGAATAACAAAAGAGGAAAATAACTAAGAAGACAGATTCCCTTGATTGGCACTGCGTAGAAGTGATACAAAAGCGATGACCTTCCTATATTTTCGAATACTGTTACGTTGATTTCACATATGGCTATCGGGTCAAATGAAAATTACGTGGGATATGATTTTTCCATTGATTAGAGTCTAGCTGTATGATATCACCGAAAAAAACACAGATGGAATGATACTCGCATGGTAGGCTCGAATGTGAAGTAGATAAATAGATTTTAAAAAACAATATTTGTCTTTTATCCTTCTCAAGACTAAACAGAGAAAAGCGAGCATATAAGATGGAGAATGAATAGAAGTAAAGGGGGAGAGATTGGAGGGAAGTT
>NC_051413.1:32220336-32220767 GCF_015228065.2 Penaeus monodon
ACATTAAACAGATATACAGACATAAAGAGAAACTGAGAGCAAGAAAATATACAGAACGAGAGGCTAACGCATATCAAAAATAATTTTCTTTGTTGATTATGCGTTTCCCTCGACTAGAGCAGGAGAGAGGGGGTGACTATCATAAAAAGATAAACATTGGGAAGATGAGACGAAACAGACGGAAAAGACAGAGAAAAGGGGATGACAGTAATCCAGGTCATAAGGCATAAGAAGCAATGCCAAATGTAGCTCGTCTTTTCGCCATCTACGAAACAGCTGCCAAGAGAGAAGCAGAAGAAGGAGGGGGGGGGGACGAGACCCAAACATATCTGTAAAGATATCTTAAATATATGGGGAGGGGAAAAAAAAACTCGCTCTTTGACAGGTTAATTGGATAGTGTGACCTGAGTTCGTGGTACCCTTCTTTCACC
>NC_051413.1:32220794-32220945 GCF_015228065.2 Penaeus monodon
CTCTCCCCTTTTCCATCCCCCATACCC
This sequence comes from Penaeus monodon, assembly GCF_015228065.2. Lineage (NCBI taxonomy): Eukaryota > Metazoa > Arthropoda > Malacostraca > Decapoda > Penaeidae > Penaeus > Penaeus monodon. The sequence continues at coordinate 32,220,822 of NC_051413.1, forward strand.
TCCCCCGATCACCGACTGACCCCTGACCTTTGCTCTTGCCTCTCGAGGGGAAACCTGTTGTTGGCTGACGTCATCACCAACGTCACCGTCCAAGCATTGATCCTCTAGCCACCTCCCGTAGCAG
>NC_051413.1:32221939-32222124 GCF_015228065.2 Penaeus monodon
TTTGTTAAACAAAATTTATCGATAATAGATGGAGAGTTTATAGGCCAATCGAAACCCCCAAAATCGGGCGGGAAAAAGATAGATCAGAGTAGATAGACAGACAAAAGAAAAAGAAAACTAATATTTAAATTTTGAATATGTGCATGTTAATGTATCCATATGTTGTATGGTGGGTGTGGTTTTGG
>NC_051413.1:32223054-32223318 GCF_015228065.2 Penaeus monodon
TGTTTTCCCCGCCAGGCACCTTTTCCCCCCGCCCCTTCCCCCCCGGGGGGGTTTTTTTTGGGAAAAAACCCCTGTTTTTTACCCCAGGCACCTTTTTCCCCAAAAAAAAGGTTCCCGGGTAAAAAGGGGTTTTGGGGGAAAAAATTTTGGGTTTGGGGTTGCATACTCAAGCACATACACGGGAGCCCCATGCGAAATTTTTTGTAAGATCCCTGTACAGATGCTACATACAAAATGCCAGACACACACCCCAAAACAAAAAGA
>NC_051413.1:32224582-32224744 GCF_015228065.2 Penaeus monodon
CACTTAATGGCCACAGTAATAGCAAGGAATGAAAACCAAAACAAAATGGCCCTCTATCCATTTCAGTCAGACACGGAGATGGATTCATCCCGGGGAATGATGTAATGCTGTCATCTTCGACGCTGCAGCAATTACACCCTTGCCACGAGAGAATGTTGGGTC
>NC_051413.1:32225201-32225672 GCF_015228065.2 Penaeus monodon
CGCCATTTAAGAAACCCCTCCCCACCTCGCTTGCCCCCTCCCTATCTCGCCCCCCTCCCCCCCTCCCCCGTTTGCCCCCCTCTCCTTATTTTTTTTTTTAAACCCAAAAAAACTCTCCCTTTGTTTTTTTAAAAATCAGTAAGCAAATACTTTCATCATTTTTTACGTGATCAGCCGTTTTTTCTGACACAATAATAGGAAACATCAATAACACTACACTAACAAATCCTAAAACAATAACAAAAAAAGCTATAACATTACACTAACAAATCCTAAAACCAAAAAAAAAAACCCATAACTTTACACAAAAACAATCAAAACAACAAAAAAAAAAAGCTATTTAAAAAAAATGTTCAGAGGTTCATAACGGTTTCAATCATTCATTCTGTCCGAACACTGAATCTGTCATATGTCAGACCGGCAAGTTAAAATTCGAACACGGAACGAAAAACACCATTTTCTCTTCATTCA
>NC_051413.1:32226013-32226169 GCF_015228065.2 Penaeus monodon
TTTTTGGGGAGGTGTGTGTAAGATAGTATATTATAAATAAAAATTTTACATATATGTATTATATACATATCATTTTTAATAATAATATAAATTCCCTTCCCCCTCCCCCCCTCCTCTCTCCCTCCTGAGCTCTAGTATGCAGCTTCGGTTCGGGCG
>NC_051413.1:32226420-32226500 GCF_015228065.2 Penaeus monodon
CGCCTTCCTTGATATCGCTTCGGGAACGAGGAGTCAAGGTCTTGTACGTGTGGACCTTATAGTAAAACACGTGCGTCTGT
>NC_051413.1:32226653-32226861 GCF_015228065.2 Penaeus monodon
CCTCAATATATCCTTCCATTTTTCCATATCATTAATCTTTTTCTTCTAGTGTTTGATCATACGGTATTATAGGTTGGAAGGGAAATAGTTGCTGTGCACACATATCGCACAAAACATGAAAATTTGTGTTCGTGCGCAGTACTTAATAAGGCGTTGTGAAAACACTCTAAATATAATGATTATTTTGAGCTTCTTCCTTCTCATTCAT
>NC_051413.1:32226880-32226948 GCF_015228065.2 Penaeus monodon
GAGTTGAATATTTTATAAAACAAATCATGCTTTTCAGGAAACAAATGGCAAACAAAGGGATATAAATA
>NC_051413.1:32227344-32227496 GCF_015228065.2 Penaeus monodon
AAATTCGAAGATTAAGAATAATAAAAAAAAGTGCCACCAAGTTGTGTCGAATTTTATGTCTCGATGGTAAACACGCATCTCCTTTGTCCGATTCATGTGATTGTATTTTTATTTATTCCTGTGTTCCGGTTATTATTATTCTACATTATTGG
>NC_051413.1:32227532-32227755 GCF_015228065.2 Penaeus monodon
TAGCCTTTTTTTGTATAATACTCTTGGTTCTTGACTTGAGAAATTTGTAGTCCGAACAGGTGTAGGTGTATACGAAAAGGGAATTAGAAAAGAAAGGAAAATGAGTAGAAAATGGATGTGGTAAGAACTGGAGAAAGTATGAAACAGTAAGACCTGTAATAAACAAGAACGAAAGAAGAATAAAAGAGAGAAATGCATAAGGTCGGTGGACCCTTAAGCTCAT
>NC_051413.1:32227845-32227928 GCF_015228065.2 Penaeus monodon
ATTCGTTTAGCCGTTCCACCATTCGTAAATATTTGTCCCTCTGTAATTCACATCAATAATAACCATCGCCCCTACCCTTTCTC
>NC_051413.1:32228434-32232269 GCF_015228065.2 Penaeus monodon
AACTATAAATATTTCCAGAGTGACAAAAGTACAGTGGATTTTGACCTTGAACTTCTAGCTGAGGAAGACGTTTTCTGTCATGCAAGAAGTTGGCGCAGGTGACTGGTGGATTGGGTGACTGGTGGATTGGGTGACTGGTGGATTGGGTGACTGGTGGATTGGGTGACTGGTGGATTGGGTGACTGGTGGATTGGGTGACTGGTGGATTGGGTGACTGGTTGATTGGGTGACTGGTGGATTGGGTGACTGGTGGATTGGGGATGGTTTGGGTGGGTGACGGTGGATTGGCCCGTGGGTGGTTGGGTTGGGTGACTGGTTTGATTGGGTGAACTGGGATTGGGTGCCCGTGATGGTGACTGTGTTATGGTGACTGGTGATTGGGGATTTTGGGTGGTTGGTTTTGGTGACTGTGATTGGGTGACTGTTGATTGGTGACTGTGATTTGCTGGTACGGTGGATTGGGTGACTGGTGATGGGTGACGGGTTTGATTGGGTCTGGTGACTGTTGATTGGGGAGACTGGTGATTGCGGGGATGGTTTGACTGGTGTTTGGTGACTGGTTGATTGGGTGATGGTTTGGGATTGGTTGACTGGTGTTTGGGTCCCCGGTTGATTGGGTGATTGGTTGATGGTTGATGTGGATTGGGTGCCCTGGTTGATTGGGTGACTGGTTTTGGGTGACGGTGGGTTTGATTGGGTGACGGTGATGGGTTTGCCTGTGGGGGTGTTTGGGTGACTGGTGATTGGGGATGGTTGTTTGGGGGGACGGGTTTGATGGTGACGGTTGATGGGACTTTGACTGGGGACTGGTTGATTGGTGACTGGTTGATTGGTGACTGGGGACTGGTTAATGGTGACTGGGATTGGGTGACTGGTTGATTGGGTGCTGTGATTGGTGACTGGTTGATTGGGTCGTTTGTTGGGTGACTGTTGTGGGTGACTGGTGATTGGCTGACTTTTGATTGGGTGCCCTGTATTGACGGTTGATGGGGATGGTTGATTGGCTTGATTGGTTGATTGGGTGACTGGTTGTTTGGGACTGGTGTTTGGGTGATGGTTTTTGGGGTGACTGGTGATGGGTAAAGGTGATTGGTGAAGTGGATTGGGTGACTGCTGGATTGGGTGACTGCTGGATTGGGTGACTGCTGGAATTGGGTGACTGGTTGATTAGGTGACGGGGGATTGGGGATGGGGATGGGTGATGGTTGATTGGGTGAGGGTTTGTTTGGGGTGATGGTGGATTGGGTGACTGGTGATTGGGGAAACTGGGGATTGGGTGATGGTGATGGGTGATTTGGTGGATTGGGTGACGGTTGATTGGGTGACGGGTTTGGATTGGGGACGGGTTGGATTGGGTGACTGGTGATTGGGTGACTGGACGGGATTGGGTGACTGTGGATTGGGTGACTGGTGATTGGGTGACTGGTGGATTGGGTGACTGGTTGAGGGTGGGACTGGTGGATTGGGTGACGGGTTTGGATTGGGGACTGGGGGATTGGGTGACTGGTGGATTGGGGACTGGGTGATTGGTGAGGGTGACTGGTTTGATTGGGTGACTGGTGGATGGGTGATGGTGGATTGGGTGACTGGTGGATGGGTGACTGGTGGATTGGGTGACTGGTTGAATGGGTGACTGGTTGAGTGGGTGACTGGTGGTTGGGGACTGGTTGGATTGGGTGACGGGTTTGATTTGGGGTGACTGTTGGTTTGGGTGACTGGTGATTGGGTGACTGGTGGTTGGGTGACTGGTGGATTGGGGGGACGGGTTTGGATTGGGTGACGGGTTTGTTTGGGGTGGAACTGGGGGATTGGGTGACTGGTTGATTGGGTTTAAATGGTGGATTGGGTGACTGGTTGATTGGGTGACTGGTTGATTGGGTGACTGGTGGATTGGGTGACTGGTTGATTGGGTGACTGGTGGATTGGGTGACTGGGATTGGGTGACTGGTTGATTGGGTGACTGGTGTTTGGGTGACGGGTTTGATTGGGGGTGACTGGTTGATTGGGTGACATGCGGTTGATTGGGTGACTGGTTGTTTGGGTGACGGGTTGATTGGGTGACGGGTGGATTGGGTGACTGGTGGATTGGGTGATGGTGATTGGGGACTGGTTGTTTTTGGTGACTGGTGGTTTGGGGACTGGTGGATTGGGTGACTGGTTGATTGGGTGACTGGTGGTTTGGGTGACTGGGTGATTGGGTGACTGGTTGGGGACTGGTTGATTGGGTGACTGGTTAGGGTGACTGGTTGATTGGGTGACTGGTTGGATTGGGTGAATGGTTGATTGGGTGACGGTGGTTTTGGGTGACTGGTGGTTTGGGTGACGGGTTGATTGGGTGACTGGTTGATTGGGGGGACTGGTGATTGGGTGATGGTTGATTGGAGTGACGGGTTTGGTTTGGGTGACTGGGGATTGGGTGACGGGTTTGATTGGGTGACGGGTTTGGATTGGGGACTGGTTGATTGGGTGACTGGTGGATTGGGTGACTGGTGGATTGGGTACTGGTTGATTGGGTGACTGGTGGATTGGGTGACTGGTTGATTGGGTGACGGTGGATTGGGGGTGACTGGTTGATTGGGTGACTGGTTGATTGGGTGACTGGTTGATTGGGTGACTGGTTGATTGGGTGACTGGTTGATTGGGTGACTGGTTGATTGGGTGACTGGTTGATTGGGTGACTGGTTGATTGGGTGACTGGTTGATTGGGTGACTAGTGGATTGGGTGACTGGTGGATTGGGTGACTGGTGGATTGGGTGACTGGTTGATTGGGTGACTGGTGGATTGGGTGACTGGTTGATTGGGTGACTGGTGGATTGGGTGACTGGTTGACTGGTGGTTTGGGGTGACGGGTTTGATTGGGTGACGGGTTTGTTTGGGTGATATTGACTGGTGTTTGGGGTGACGGGTTTGATTAGGTGACTGGTGGATTGGGTGACTGGTTGATTGGGTGACTGGTGGATTGGGTGACTGCTGGATTGGGTGACTGGTTGATTAGGTGACTGGTTGATTGGGTAAATGGGGATTGGTGACTGGTGATTGGGTGAGGTTGATTGGGGGGACTGGTGTTTGGGGGTGACTGGTGGGTTTGGGTGACGGGTTTGATTGGGGACTGGTGGATGGGTGACTGGTTGTTTGGGGTGACTGGTGGATTGGGTGACTGGTGGATTGGGTGACTAGTTGATGGTTGATTGGGGGTGACTGGGGATTGGGGATGGTTGTTTGGGTGACTGGTGGATTGGTTGACTGGTTGATTGGGTGACTGGTTGATTGGGTGACTGGTTGATTGGGTGACTGGTGGATTGGGTGACTGGTGGATTGGGTGACTGGTTGATTGGGTGACTGGTGGATTGGGTGACGGGGTTGATTGGGGGGACGGGGTGATTGGGTGACTGGTTGATTGGGTGACTGGTGATGGGTGACTGGTTGATTGGGTGACTGGTTGATTGGGTGACGGGTGGATTGGGTGACTGGTTGATTGGGTGACTGGTTGATTGGGGTGACTGGTGGATTGGGTGACTGGTGGATTGGGTGACTGGTTGACTGGTGGATTGGGTGACTGGTTGATTGGGTGACTGGTTGATTGGGTGACTGGTGGATTGGGTGACTGGTTGATTGGGTGACTAGTTGGATGGGTGACTGGTGATTGGGTGACTGGTGGATTGGGTGATGGTGGATTGGGTGATGGTGATTGGGTGGACGGTGGATGGGTGAGGTTGATTGGGTGACTGTGTTTGGGTGACTGGTGGATTGGGTGACGGTTGATGGGGACTGGTTGATTGGGTGACTGGTTGATTGGGTGACTGGTTGATTGGGTGACTGGTTGATTGGGTGACT
>NC_051413.1:32233104-32233223 GCF_015228065.2 Penaeus monodon
CTGTAACTGATACTATATCCATGCTGTAGTAATTACAAAAGTTTTCAGAATCATCTCTGTCTTTCAAATCATTAATAATATCATAGTTATTGTCATTGCTCTTGCTAACAGATCCATCA
>NC_051413.1:32234312-32234441 GCF_015228065.2 Penaeus monodon
AAAAAGGAATACAGAAAAATCGCTTTGTTATTATCTTTATCATTTGATTTAGATACTACCCATATGTAGATCAGGCAAAAATAGTCAAAATTCCAATTATTATTGTGTCGTAAAAAAAGTGAAATGGGT
>NC_051413.1:32234510-32234950 GCF_015228065.2 Penaeus monodon
ATACTCTCTTTCCCCTAAGACAAATGAGTGAAAGTACAATTTAATAATAAAATGCATTTTTTCTTAGGGTATCAAATTGCAAAACTCCACGGGGGTGGGGAAAAGTGGGTGAGCACCAAAACTATCGGGTACAATGATGCACAAGGTCACAATCCCTTTGACCTTTTACGGTGTCCCTTCAGTGACGGAGTAAAAAAAAACAATTTGAACTAAGGAAAAACATATAAAGAAGGGAGAGAAAGAGACTTAAGAAATTTTGAAACTTTATGATGAGTGAATTAGCAGAGAGACAGAGTGAATGATAAATGGGATTTTTTTTTTAATAAGGCGTTAATTTAGTTTCTGAAACGGGGATCTTCGCACATTGTTATCGTTTCAACCATGTTCAAATTCACAAATTCATTATAATCAAAGACATCATCCCTTAGAAGCTTAATTAT
>NC_051413.1:32234981-32235478 GCF_015228065.2 Penaeus monodon
CTTAAACCACGTAAGTACTTGAAAGCGGCAACCCAAGCAGGCAGCAAATCCCGAAACAAAATCTACGGGAATTTAACACCACGTTTCATTAACATAACCCTAGTTCGACAGGCGACCTGCGAGCCCCGTGGTACGTGACACAGCACTTATACCAAAGGGCTGAGTTTAATTGCGCGCAAACCTTTGTATTGAATTGTTGATGGATTTTTTTTTTCCTTTCTCTCTAGCAAGACTGTGTTCGTTTACGGAAATGTATGATTAACTGCAAGTACAGAGTTACACGTTCTTATAGGCCTACGGTCTTAATCATGTTTTTCTTTATTAATACATGTGTCTACTGGTGATTTTTTCTAATGGCTGTTATATATCACTTAATTGCTGATGATGAAAATAGCAGCAAAAGGTATATAAGGAAGAAGGGGAGGAGAATGAAGACAAGGAGGAGGAGGAGGAGAAGGAAAAAGAGAGAAAAAGAAAAGAATGAGGAGAAATAGAAG
>NC_051413.1:32235709-32235953 GCF_015228065.2 Penaeus monodon
CAAACCAATTATTATCGTACATTAAGCAGCTTTGTGTAACTGCTGTATCTCACCTGGACAGTACTACAGTTTAATATTACTTTTCTCTTGTATTTTTTTCCTCCCCTCCATCCCCCACCTCACTCTTTCCTTATACTAAAAGTGTTGTCCCAAGTTGCCTTAAAAGTTACATTTGCCTGCACTCTGGCGCAGCCATAGCTTGTTTGTGATCGTAGTTACGTAGTCGAAATAGAAATGTACTAAT
>NC_051413.1:32236094-32236337 GCF_015228065.2 Penaeus monodon
CTAGAATACGCTATAACACTAGTGAAAGATATCCCAGTGTAAGGAAACTGTGCTACAGAAAATGTTATCTTTTTTCACTCTGATTATACTTTTGATATGTGTAAAATTAAGGCCTTGATCATATCACCTGATGGAAGCATATCAAATAATAACTACAGCAAACGAGATGATTACATTATTAGAGAACACGGTAAGCTTAGCAAGGAATTAGCGAAGATGCAATAAAAATGCTAGGAGTGGTAC
>NC_051413.1:32237391-32237481 GCF_015228065.2 Penaeus monodon
CAGAAAGGAAGGGAGAGAGAGTGCGTATAGCCTGGGCGAGCGTCATGGAGGCAGGTGCTGGCGTGACACCCTCCACTCACGCGGTATCGA
>NC_051413.1:32238941-32239084 GCF_015228065.2 Penaeus monodon
GACACAAAGATAAAAGATAAAAAAAGACAGGTAAGTAAACATAAAGAGAAATGCAAGAAAGAAAAACAAATATAAAAACAAAAAATATGAACGAAAAACAAAATTAAAAGAAAAAACAACAAAGAAACACCAATGTAAAAAAA
>NC_051413.1:32239290-32239398 GCF_015228065.2 Penaeus monodon
CGAAGACGCCCTTCCACAAATGCAGAACCTCGGATTCATCACACGCGTTCGTGGAGCGTGAATGCGGATCGATTAAGTCTGCATTCCGCTGGCGAACGAAGCTCCGGT
>NC_051413.1:32240762-32240985 GCF_015228065.2 Penaeus monodon
AAAAAAAAAACATCAAGACAGGAAAATCGAAAGCGTATGACGAGAGAGCGAGCTACGCAGAAAGTAGAATACGCAGAAACCAGCCCCCCCCCCGACCCCCACTCCTGCCGGCGACGCAGTGCCAGGAGAAGTCGGATCTCGAAGTCAGGAAAGTATTAGACCGTTTGTCATAGCAACAGAAGCTCAGCGCTACACACGGTAGAAAAGGCTGACGGTGTGACCT
>NC_051413.1:32241626-32241770 GCF_015228065.2 Penaeus monodon
ATACACTAAACAACACGCCTTAACATACGTTATTCTAATCATAACACCACATGTACAGCTGGCGACCGACGTTTTGAGTTAGGACAGTGACCCGTGTTGCATTTCCGCATTAAGAGTAAATGTCATTGCTCTCACTAAAAAAAA
>NC_051413.1:32243323-32243540 GCF_015228065.2 Penaeus monodon
TCATCATATTCCTCTATTTTATTTGTCGTTATTTTTTTCAATGTATTAAAATCAAATATCAGAAAACAATCATCACATTCGATTATCTAATCCATACTATTCTAGTTCACTCATATAAGACGCTTATGAATACCACATTCCTGAGATGTCATAATGTTGCACGTGGCCCCAGTGCAACTTGAAATCCAGTATGTTGTGTCATACGGTAAAGCCTTCG
>NC_051413.1:32245407-32245518 GCF_015228065.2 Penaeus monodon
TTTTATCGATTATTTTCCTTAAAGGATTCACTATCATGATTTTCTTCTATAAATAATACAAAACAGCAGTTTTGTCAGTATATCATAATTGTTGATAATTTTGCATTATCA
>NC_051413.1:32246494-32246958 GCF_015228065.2 Penaeus monodon
CTCATTGCATCACTCGTGTGTCACTCCGACCGTGTCCCAGCGCCCGCCGGAGCATAACCTTGAGAGTGGCTGGCCTTCCGCGTGTCGTTCCTTCGCCGCCGCTTCGCCATCGTCCCTGCGTGATCCGGCGAGTTAACCTTGAGTCACCCAAGTGCAAATATCGACACCCAACGCCCTTTCGTATATCTGATTCACCTTGTACCGTTACGTCGGTGTACTTCCGCTCACCGCGCATACGGCTCGCTCTCCGCCGCGGCCAATCAGAACTCCCGCGCGAGCAAAGCCTGGATTCGTGTGGCTGCCCCTCAATCAATAGTATACTGTGTAGTGACAAAGGCTTCCCCTGTTGCTTACGTCATTCTTAAAGTCGATAGTCGGGACCGGCAGGTATGTTGGGGTCGGGCGCGCGGGGCAGCTCAGGTACGGTACAGAACCATGGCCACTGGGACAACCTGGGGACTCTC
>NC_051413.1:32247037-32247684 GCF_015228065.2 Penaeus monodon
AAAGTGGGTGTTGGGGGTGGGAGGCCTTCTAGACGAGAGGAGTGTGGGGAGGGGAGAAGGGAGAGCAGGGAGGCTAAAGGGAGAAAGACACTCAGACAAACTTAGGGCGTCTTGGTACCACAGGGCCGCCTCGCTCTGTAGGTCGATCTCGCTTCCTCAAGGTCCGTAGCTCCTGATTAACGATCTGCATTCATCTACCTGGCCGCTTCCTACGACCTGGTCTTAGTCTACTTAGTCTACGTGTAACAAGTCTTCGCTCAGAGGCCCACGTCCTTTTAGGCCGAGAAAAAAAACCCGAGCAAAGAGGTTAAGAGAGAGCGAGACGGGGGTTGGAAGCGGGGGAACGATCAGCAGATGACGTGTCGCCAGGCGGTGCGGCCAAAGTGCGAGCATTCGTGACCGACTCTCATGCACACGGGACACTCGCACACACCTGTCACGGATGCCATCTGTCACAGGTGCAGAGGGAGGGTGACAAGTGTGGGGGAGCCTCGCTGGCGGAGCATCTGAGCGTAAACCGACCGGGAGGAAGTGGACCAGACCGGCGAGGAAGGCAGGAGGGAAAAAAGTTAACTTCTTATAAACCTCAAGACGACGCTTAGACGATCGGCAAAATTGACTGACTGTGGTATGGCAATATTGCGCGC
>NC_051413.1:32248406-32248605 GCF_015228065.2 Penaeus monodon
TGAAAGTCTCTTCACGTTTTTTTTTCCGGATTATGTATCTTTTGTAAGACTGAGATCAATATCATCAACAGGCAGCGAGACCTGCAGATAGAGGTGCATTGGGGGGGGGAGGCCTCCGACTGGCGTAGTGGGGCGAGACGAGGCTGGGGCTGAGGGAGAGCACTTTCTCGGAGATGCGGCTGCGAAGGAGGGAGGGAGG
>NC_051413.1:32248753-32249015 GCF_015228065.2 Penaeus monodon
ACCCGAGAGAAACGAGAGCAAAATTGAATCCGACAAACAAGACAAAAAAAAAAAGTCAGAAATACTCAAATTTCCCCATATTTTCACGAACAAAATTTTCTTCATATTGAATATCCCAAAAAATGACCTGAAAACCACAACGGAATGGGAGAAATAAAGCAAGATACTACATGATATTAAAGGAACATCAATGGAACAGTAAGTAAGCGTTATCGAGTGTCACAGCGGATTCCCCGATTCGCTTTTACTCTTGATCGTAAAC
>NC_051413.1:32249153-32249583 GCF_015228065.2 Penaeus monodon
TCATTGATATATTATCTTTATAACATTCTTCCTCTTCTTCCTCTTCCTTCCTTCCCCTCTTCCTTCGTACGCCGTTATTCCCATTCCTCCTCTCCTTCTCTTCATTGCTAAAACGCCAGACAGATCGCAGTACAACGCATGGGAACCTGGGGAGAGGGGGGGGGGGCAGGCGGGAGGAAGGGGAGGGGAGGGGGAGACGAGGCAAGGGGAGGGGTGGAGAGAGGAGGAAGGGGAGGGGTGGGGGAGAGGAGGAGAGGGAGGGGTGGGGGGAGGAGGAGGGGGAGGGGTAGGGGAGAGGAGGAAGGGGGAGGGTTTGGCGAACTGTTGCGTAAGGCGAGATTCTATGACGTAAGAGCTACTCAGTGCTGCGAAACTCTACGGGCCTGACACATCGCGTTTCACATCACGTACTGTGTATATGATTTTATCG
>NC_051413.1:32250332-32250409 GCF_015228065.2 Penaeus monodon
TATTTTCTCCGCTGATATACTGTTAGAGATTATATCATACGCTATGTCATATAGTATTCTAAATATAACTAAAATCC
>NC_051413.1:32250456-32250546 GCF_015228065.2 Penaeus monodon
TAATGGGAAAATGTATCTTTCAATGGGGAATCGCTGTCACAAGGTTGACAGATTCGCCAGAGACTAGTACAAAGGGATTTCTACTTGATA
>NC_051413.1:32250830-32251076 GCF_015228065.2 Penaeus monodon
TAAATTAACACATTCAATTTTTTCTCTCATGTCAATTTTACCTTGTCCTGTGGGCGATATAAGCTGTTTTACCCGTTGGAGCACTTCGAGAATATACACAATAGATATAAGCTTTAAAGAGAAGACTCGGGTGCCAAACAGTGCCAAACACTGGTATACCGAGAGTACAATGATATATAAATAGATCGGTGTCCAGATTTGATAGAAGTTTGTATGAACAAATTTCAACCATATAATCCCTTACAG
>NC_051413.1:32252066-32252303 GCF_015228065.2 Penaeus monodon
ACTTGAGTGTTACATAAGGAATCCTGAAGAGATATTGAACCCTTGGAATCTTCTGAATGAATATGCAACGATATAATGCACGGGGGACAATTTTCTTGCAACATATGAGAAATGGCTGTTGCTTCTTTTGGCAACTTCCGCGTGAGAATCATTGATATTAAGTTCTTGAGTGTGAGTTGTCATGTGCTGAATTTTCACCGTTAATTTCAGACGTTTTTGTTGCTTATTGTAAGCAAG
>NC_051413.1:32253333-32254777 GCF_015228065.2 Penaeus monodon
CACGGATATGCTTGACTGTTTTCTTGATATTTACAGTATTTCAAACACACCTGTACCTAGAGAAGGTGACCTGAGAGACAAACAGGAAAGAATTGATAAAATCAATCATGGCTTTAGGTTACAGTTCATGAATACTTATCAGTTAATATTTTCATACCCGATGAACGCACGCAACACTTCATCTATAAAAGTACATTCGAATAAAGCGTTGATAATAAAGTATACTTAAATCTTTAAATCTATAATCAAATATATATCAAAATATATAAATCCAGAAGTGGACATCACCCATGTTCTATTTAAAGCTTTAGACGGGAGGCTCCTCTATTTCACAAACCTTCATATATTTCTGTAAAACCGAACGGTATTTTTAACAAGAACGGGAATCTGGTTAAGCAAAAAGATAAAAAAGGGAAAAAGTAACAAATCACGTAATAACGCACAATGGGGTGATAATTCATGAGAAAGGTTATCGGAATGAGTTTTATATAGTGAAGAGAATGACTCACATGAATAAAGTAGGTATAAAAGAATATACTATGAGCATGCTATATGTGATATAAACAAACGTGTGAAAATATTAATATGAGTATGACATAATCGTATGATATTTTCACGTGTAGAGTGAATAAGAAAGGTGAGGATATTTATGAAAATGTTTGCATGAGTAAAGCCTGGGTTTGCATAAACATGCTCGGGTGTAGAGAGAGACGAATGGGTGTAAGCATATCACTGAGTATGACATGGAAGTATGATATCGGAATAAGTATGATACAGTGGACAAAAACACGCGAGAAAAGAATGAAAATATGAGTATATCGGTGTGATTCGGAGAAAAAAAGGAGTTAGAATAATGGCATGAGCATAACATAGATATAAAATATATGCTGGGATAATACAACATACTACATACTGAGGAAAGATCAGCATGTTGGAAGAAAATACACGTAGAGTATATGAGAACATGAGTACAACATACTCAGTAATAACAAAACAATAATATAAGTCCAGTAACAACATGGGTGCAACATAGTAGGAGACATGTACGCCAAGAGAATAAACTTTGCATGTAGACAGAATGAGACAACATACGGGGTAAAACGTATGAATACATTGTGAACACGAGTGCAATATCGTCGGGGGAAAGGAGAAAAGGGGGAGGGGGGGGAGCAATACATCTTGAAAGAAATAAACAAAATAAATACGAGGTTGATATAAAATATCATACTCACGTTATGAGGCGCGGATGCCCACTCACTCTTGCCTCATATCTCCTCGAGGCTCCGTGGGTGATGCTGCGGGTAGGAGCTAAGCCTACCGAATGATAACGGGAGATGATTTTAGGCCTAGGCAAGGCTAGAACGAAATGACATCCAACATCTCTCTTCTTTCTCTATTTTTTCACTTAAAAAAAAAGTAATAGAGGTCTCTATTTCTTCCACTG
>NC_051413.1:32254873-32255395 GCF_015228065.2 Penaeus monodon
AAATCTCTAATCTTTCTATGACTGTACGTAAAAGCTTTATTGATTCTTTCTCAACACCTCCTCAAAAGCTTTCACAGAAAAGCGACAACAACTCCTCATAAAGTCCAATGTGATATCATGACAACGCACCGAAATCGGAAATACTCTTTTTTGTTTCTATTTTTCCTTTTTTCCTCTTCTCTTCTCTTCCTATTATATACGCTATACATATGTATGTGTGTACACGGATATACAACAACGTATCTGGCAGTTATGGTATATAAATACAATTATCCGAGTCTTAAACTATAAGGTCAGATATCCACCGAATGCACATAGAGTCTCTATATAGAAAATACTAACATCTCGCTCGACTTACGTGTGTATGTGTGTGTATGTATATATATTCTCTCTGTCTTTCTTTTGTTTTGTTTTTCTTCCTGTGTTAAGGCCTCCGGAACCACTGCACTGCTGTCTACATATCACAGAATAGCCATGGAGTACATAGGACCAAGAAACGGGGATAAGGGGACGGGGGAATAA
>NC_051413.1:32255459-32255557 GCF_015228065.2 Penaeus monodon
GACGATTAATGGAACAATGGAGACTCAAGAAATAATTGGGGGTAATTATCACCACGAGAAAGGAAGAAAGAGATTGATTCCGTGTTCTCTGATTCCCT
>NC_051413.1:32255802-32256074 GCF_015228065.2 Penaeus monodon
TTCTTTCTTTCTTTTTCAAATGTCTGTATTCTTTCTTATATCAGGATTTATGTATCTATATATAATTTCTATATCACTCGAAGGCAATTAACCAAAAGGGGGTATTGCCTTTTCCTGAAAAGCAAGGGATAAACAGACATTAGTGCAACATCATTACGCAACACTTTGCAACATATGAAGCGGTTGCAAGCGAGAGATATTGATATTTTCCATTTGCTTTAGGGAAATCACACTAAACAAATAATTTATCTCAGAGACCTTCAGATATTTAA
>NC_051413.1:32257294-32257372 GCF_015228065.2 Penaeus monodon
GGTCAGAACTCATCTTTTGGTCACAAAATGACACTACAAGTTATGTCAAAGCGGAATCATGGATTTTGAGTTCTGTAG
>NC_051413.1:32258215-32259839 GCF_015228065.2 Penaeus monodon
TCCGATAAGTTTATACTTCAGTAATATATGCAAGCTATCCAAACCTATTATTGCAACGCAGTGAAAAAACACCCAGGATAACCCCAAACAATACAATAATGATTGCAATTTCTGACAAGTATGACGGTGATAGTAACGGACGAGCAATATAACCCCAATGATAACTCCCAGCACCATAACAACCATCACCACAATATCTTCCACTAATTCATATATAAATCATGAGATCACACGCACTCCATTCCTCGGGCAGATTACGAGCCAACTCTTTGAAAACGTTACGGGCATTGACGCCTATAGACAGGACTAATTAACGACAGACCAGGTGAGTATTTGTCACTCGTGTATGCCACTTTGGCTTTAATTGCCACGCGACTTTGTTTTGCTACCTGGAAACAAGGGAGTGGCAACTGCGTGGCTTAGTTCCGGGTGGCAGGAGAAGGAAGGAGGAGGGAGGATTAAGGATTAGAGGAGAAGGAGAGAGAGATGGAAGAAGGATAAATTGGTGAGAGGGAAGTAGGGAAGGTGAGAGATGGAAGAAGAATGAGAGGACAGAGGAGAAGGAGAGAAAGATAGATGAAGGATAAATTGGACGGAGGAGAAGAAGAGAGATGGAAGAAGGATAAATTGGTGAGGGAAGTCGAGAAGGTGAGAGATGGAAGAAGAATAAAATGGAGAGAGAAGGAAATGAGCGAAAGAGAGAGATGGAAGAAGGATTAGGGATCAGAGCAGAAGGAGAGGAGAGAGAGACGGAAGAAAGATAAATTGGACAGAGAAGGGAAGAAGAGAATGAAAGAGTAGTCAGAGAGAGAAGGAGAGAGATGGAAGAACTAGGGCTTAAAGAAGAGAGGGAGAGGAGAGAGATGAAGGGATTAGGGATTAAAGGAAGGAGGGAAGAAGAGGAGAGGGATTAGAAGAGGATTAGGAGTTAAAGAAAAAGAAGAAGAGGAAAGAGATGGAAGGATTAGGGGTTAAAGGAGGAAAGGAGAGAAGGAGGAAGTGAAAGAGGAAGAAAATGTGGATGACGAAAGAAAGAAAAGAGAGATAGACGGATTAGAGGATGAGGGGGGGGGGGGGGAAGATGAGTGGTTAAAGAAAGGGGAGATGGAGGAAATTAAAAAGATTAAATAAAGGAATAGACAAGAAGAGAGATGGAACGATTAAAGGCTACAGAAGAAGGAGAGGGAAAGAGAGAAATAATTAAAAGGAAGATTGAAAAGGAGAAAGATGGAAGAATTAAGAGTTAAGGAGAGAAGAGAGGAGAAAGGAAGAAAGAAGAAAGGGAAAGAGAGAGAAGGAGAATAAGAGAAGGAGAAAAAATGGATGGATTAGATGTTAAATAATGAAGAAGGGGAGAGAGGAGGAGAAGAGGAGAGATTGAAGAAAGAAAAGGAGAAGAGGAAAAGGAAGGATAAGATGTTATAGAAACAAGGAATAGATGAAAAAAATAATAATAATAAAAAAAAATACCCCCCCCAAAAAAAAGAAAAAAAAAAATAATAATAATAATAATAAGAGAAGAGAGACTGAAGATCTGAAAGATAATTAAAAAAAAAAAAAAGAAAAAAAAAGTTTAAGCAAGAGAGATAGAAAAAGAGATAGAAAAAGATACTCCAGATTATCT
>NC_051413.1:32259873-32259991 GCF_015228065.2 Penaeus monodon
TGCATTGACTAGTTTTCGGAAATGTTAGTCATTTTCTTGTCACACGCATGTCAAAAAAGCGGCATACGCTTTCATGCACAAAAAATGTAGTTGTAGCAATAATAGTATCGGGACTAGA
>NC_051413.1:32260116-32260207 GCF_015228065.2 Penaeus monodon
CAGTGTTTCTTACTATACGAGTAATAAGAAATTGGAAAGATATGTTGTTGTTTTATTAGATATTAAAAAAAAACTATTTGAAATTTGAAAT
>NC_051413.1:32260261-32260382 GCF_015228065.2 Penaeus monodon
TTTATTACGATATGAGTTATGAGAAATTGGAAAGATATGTTTGTCATTTAGATATTAGAAATATTATCAGAATCATAATATCATTACTGTATTAGAAATTCTGTATGCTGTGGTGTGTCTT
>NC_051413.1:32261000-32261181 GCF_015228065.2 Penaeus monodon
CCGACGACAGTGAGATCTAACATCGCCGTTTTTAATTATAACACAAGCCTCAGATTCTCCACAGTGACTCCCAAACAGCAAGACGGTTTTTGTGTGGGTTTTTTTTTTGTCCCTTTATGCAGCCCGGTCGCCTGCATAAAGGGATAATTCCAACAAAAGACGTTACAGCACATCCTTGCTT
>NC_051413.1:32261385-32261715 GCF_015228065.2 Penaeus monodon
TGAACGTAAACAAACGGAAAGGGAAATAGACCTTTATTGAGAAAGAGCGATCACATAATAGATCAAAAGAGTAGAATCAATAGCCTGCGAGTAATAGCAACTTTATAGTAGCTTATGACATTAGTAAAGTATGTTCTCGTTACACTAGACAGCTTGAATCACCAACATAATTCCAGCCTGTAACTTAAGATTTTTTAGAAACGTAATTTCGATTCTAAGAGTCAGATTCAAGCTAAAGGTTACAGAGGGACTCGTTCTGATTAACGCTGAATATTAACGTAGGGAAATGAATTAAAGATTCTGTTAAACAAAAGTCACTCCTTCGTCAGA
>NC_051413.1:32262142-32262372 GCF_015228065.2 Penaeus monodon
ACAAATAAATGGCCATCGCTTATCACGTCACTCTAAAATTTTCCCTAAACGTTGTTACATCATCAAAATCTCTGTTTGTCAGTCATGAAGGATTGTTCTTCCACACAAGGATAGGGAGAAATATTTGGCACCTTTGTTCTAGCCGTTTGAAGCACTCATGAGAGTGAGAAAAAAGTGTATACGAGCAAATTTAATAAAATTAAGAGAAACTATCACAACACAAAGGGAAC
>NC_051413.1:32262426-32262521 GCF_015228065.2 Penaeus monodon
GGAGGGGGGGAGAAAAAGAGAGAGAGATCCATTTTTCCTGCTTTATTGTGGCTACATCTCATCTTATTCCCATTCGCTGTTGATATGTGTCAACG
>NC_051413.1:32262550-32262631 GCF_015228065.2 Penaeus monodon
GCATATAAATGGCAGGAGAGAATAATCCCATTTTCTCTAAACTCTCCTTCATTCAACACTTACCATTTTCTATACTAAAAC
>NC_051413.1:32263084-32263345 GCF_015228065.2 Penaeus monodon
ATCGCCAATGACTATCAAGAAAGTTCAAGGCAATGAAACTGTAAGATAATGAACGTACTGATACATATAATGACTCATTAATAGAAGCAGTGACATGGTTATGAATTTAAAGTTGACGGAATGATGATAATAATAATAATAACATATTTACTGAAAAAAATCAAAATATAATTGCAATAACCAACAATACTGAATGGAAACAATAAAGATGGTAATAATGTTAGTGAAAACGCCAATAACAAAAAACAATAAACGCATTCT
>NC_051413.1:32263477-32263754 GCF_015228065.2 Penaeus monodon
CAGTTTCCATTCTCAAGTGACATTCAGAACAAAATCCCACAACAATAAGGGATTCCAACGCCTTATGAATGGTGATAATTGGATCTGAAACTTACAGCCGTGATCTTTTAACGAAGAGTACTATTATTATAGGAATTTATGATCTTTAAAGGTATTGTTGATTGTGTGACACAGCGAAAGTTGTCACATGAACAGATTGTTCAAAAGTAATTTGTTCATGTTACTATTTCCATCATTGTTATTATTTTGACAGTGCCGTCTCTTCATTCTAGAAGTG
>NC_051413.1:32263822-32263962 GCF_015228065.2 Penaeus monodon
AGCAGACGGAGGAATAAAAAGAAACGATACAAAAAAAACGAAAGTAATATTTAGTGAAAAAATAAATAAATAAATAAAAATTAAGAAAATGAAAATTACACCAAAAAAATATGATACCAAAACGAACGATCATATAACCG
>NC_051413.1:32264308-32264663 GCF_015228065.2 Penaeus monodon
TCTCCCTTCTCTATTCTCGGGAAGGTTGGTATGAATAATAAGGAATGAAATCACAAGGAACGGAATAATAAAGAACGAAATAATGAGAAACAGAATAATAAGGAACAAAACAATAAGGAACGAAATAATAAGAAAGGAAATAATGAGGAAAGAAATAATAAGTAAAAGAAAGAAATAATAAGTAACAAAATAATAAAGAACGAAATAATAAGGAATAGAATAATAAGGAACGAAATAATAAAGAACGGAATAATAAGGAACAGAATAATAAAGAACAGAATAACAAAGAACGAAAAGATAAGGGACGTAATGCCAAGGCCTCGCACTCTGGGTTCAAGGCCTACCGTCTGTCGAT
>NC_051413.1:32264741-32264808 GCF_015228065.2 Penaeus monodon
ATTGATTTTGAGATAGTGTGTGTCCTTTTTTTTTTTTTTTGGGGGGGGGGAGGGTCAGGTTGATGAA
>NC_051413.1:32266013-32266101 GCF_015228065.2 Penaeus monodon
CGCACATACTTCGTCTCCATCTTTCCGTGATTAAACTTTCAAAGAGAACGGGATGTTATATTGTCAACAACAGCCAATGTTGCTCTTG
>NC_051413.1:32267102-32267507 GCF_015228065.2 Penaeus monodon
TTTTAACAGCATGCTCAATATCGTTTTGTAAGTTTTGCGATCACTATCCTATCTCTATATTCCTTATATCGAACCTCATTTGCTTGGCCAATGTACAGGCAACGATAGATGAAATAGACTATATTAGATTAAAGCAAATGACACGATTTATACAGAATACATTGCCATTGTAAACTTTGAAATAACAGGTACAAGGAAGAGAAAATGGGTCATATACTGAGGACACGTGTCATACGTATACCATGTAAGATAAATGATACATAACAAGAATCATATAACAGAATCATAACACAAAACGCGTGGGATACATAGGACACCAAAGAAGAACACGACACAAGAAGACACGCTAAAGATACATACGACATCCAATTAATGGAAGGTAGGCGGACACACGTAGATATAAAT
>NC_051413.1:32267585-32268006 GCF_015228065.2 Penaeus monodon
AATCGGGGTAAGAACGTAGAGTAGCCTGATAGACAGATGAAGAGCAGACAGCAGAAACCAGAGACAGAGATGTAGCAGAAACACGTACACGAAAACCACTGATTCACGAAGATCAAAACGCAGAGGTAGATATGCAGAACGACCAGGACACTACACGCAGATTAATAATCGGAATACAGAGAATTAGAAAAAAAATTGTGAAGTAGCCAAGGAAAAAAAGGAACAAGAGAAAGGGAAATCAGAACAGAATGCAGACTAAGAGCAGAGAGTTAGAAAGTAGAGATGCAGTTTCACGAAAACAAGACAGAAGGAAACAAAGAGCAAACAGCTGAGGAAGACACAGACAGACACATAATCGGAAAGCAGACAGGAGAAGTAGACATATAAAACAGTCGGTAGACAGCAGAGGTTGAAATGTAGA
>NC_051413.1:32268188-32268259 GCF_015228065.2 Penaeus monodon
ACACGTGGTGCCTCGAGGGTCATCGGCTGTACGCTCTGCTAGTATTATTGACCCGTGCTAAGGAAACTAGG
>NC_051413.1:32269239-32269399 GCF_015228065.2 Penaeus monodon
GCCAGCCAGCAAGATTCCAAGTATGACACAAGGCATATTATGAATGATAGTCCGTGTGACCCTTTGACATTCTGGCGTTCCTTCAGCGATCACCTTCATCCACATGTAGCGTGACCTGTGACCCCTTTCTCAGTGACCCTCGTCGTGACCTTGACCTTTT
>NC_051413.1:32269776-32269923 GCF_015228065.2 Penaeus monodon
CCCTCCCATCTCCCCCCCCCACCCTTACAAAGACTATAGGAAAGCGAATGTCAACTCTCATTCTTCCAAAGGGCATTCCAGACCACGTGGAAAGGTCACCCACCCCCGTGCCTCTTTATTTCCAGGATTCCTCAACAGTCGGTTTCT
>NC_051413.1:32270701-32270799 GCF_015228065.2 Penaeus monodon
ATCACCGTAATTAGTTACAATAAACAGATAAGGGTACATTTTTTTTCTAGCATCAATTGTACTTACGAAGAGAAAGATTCATCGCCAAAAAATCAAGT
>NC_051413.1:32271085-32271212 GCF_015228065.2 Penaeus monodon
GTTTCCAAAGGGCTTGCATGCAGAGGCTAAGCTTACACATGCGCTGCTCCGTCTCCAGCAACAACGGGCGAAAATATCGTCAGAATATCAAATATCAAATAGCAAATATCGTCAGAAATGGGAAACG
>NC_051413.1:32271241-32271412 GCF_015228065.2 Penaeus monodon
ACAGAAACCCGAATTTTGTCTTTGTATCACGATGGGGGAGGATTGCAAGTGCTCAAGCGAGCAGGTGTATTGTCCACGTCGACACCTGCATAAACATACAGCCACATATTTTTTTCCCAACGCACATGCGCACTTAAAACAGGGATGACACTTACAATAAGGAAGGTTAGA
>NC_051413.1:32271711-32271777 GCF_015228065.2 Penaeus monodon
GAGAAAATTAAAATAATATAACGGATTATCTTTTAATGCTATTTTAGCATGGAGAAAATACACATT
>NC_051413.1:32275759-32275876 GCF_015228065.2 Penaeus monodon
ATTATGCATCTAATAATTGGCGTCGACAGGTTATTGGCCTCACGAATAATTAATGAAATAAATGAGGAAATAAGTAGGCAGGTAAATATGACATTTTTTCGTAGGATGATTGTGACG
>NC_051413.1:32275925-32276028 GCF_015228065.2 Penaeus monodon
AAGACAAGATCTAGGTTTCCTATTGGGAAAATCTTGACCTTAAAAGAGACAAGTGCTTGGTTACATCCCCATTGGTGTATTTTAATTCTTGGTGAATTTCAGT
>NC_051413.1:32276285-32277475 GCF_015228065.2 Penaeus monodon
ACATATATACCCCTTCCCTGGGTCCCCCTACTTGCACCATCGTTCATTTCTGAACACCCTCACTGCCATAACTGCAATTCAGACTGCGCTGCAGATGGAAAATGGACAATTGCACGGTTGCACGACCTCTGAATGACACTTTGTTGCTGTAGTGAAGCAGGTCGAGGCAAGTTCTTTAATCATTCGTGAAAAGCTACCCCGATAATAAGGACTAACTCTTATCATAATTGATGATAGGGTTTACACGCTCGTCACGGGGAATGAGTTAATGAATGAGATGCCATTATGAAAGTTCTGTGGAGATGCTGTACATTTTTTTTTATCATATGCATTTTGTATTCATGGTAATTAGCTATGCCGAAACTAATTACACAATTCAGTATTTATCTATGTATTGAACAAAGGTCGAAAAGTACCCTCGATCTACTTATGCCCACGTTTTCAAAATCATGTTCATTATTCTTTACAGTTTCGATTCTTGAAGAAACAGAATAACATTTCTCCTCTGCTGACCATACATATTAAGAGAGAGAACAACTGGGTTACTCTCCTGTCAACAGACTTTAAAAGAACAAAATAACAGTGCCCCCTTGCTTACATCATTAACTGAAAGACCAGAACAAGTGTCAGCTGCTGAAAGCGCATATTGAAAGAACAGAATAGGTATCATCTGCTGACATAGCAGGAGAATCCTTTCCTGCTATCAACTCCAAGAGAAAAAAATGGAAAAATAGTATACCTCTGCTGACAACGGTAATTGGAGGAAGCGTAACGCTGCTCTGCTGACACCTTGAAATAACAGAATAACAGCGCCTTGTGCTGACAACGTGGTTTAAAAGAAGCCAATAACAATGTCCCTCTGCTGACAACTCATATAGAAACCAGAGAACGACAGCGCTACTCTATTGACAACAGTCTATAGAGAAAAAAAAATGCTGACAGTTTTCTACGGCTGACAAATCTCTCCGTAAAACACTGCTGACAACGCTCTACAGAAAACACTGCTGACAACGCTCTACAGAAAACACTGCTGACAACACTCATTCTCCACTCTGCAACAATGGAGCGTCAGCATAGCATCGACACAACTAGCAATTTTGACCTAACAAACAAGCACTAAGAAGGGCAGCCTATATTGCCTACTAGCAAGAAAAGACGAAAGTAGGACATAGAAACGAAAAGATAAAGTA
>NC_051413.1:32277532-32279669 GCF_015228065.2 Penaeus monodon
TAAGCCATAAAAAAATTGATAAAGACGAGAAAACGAAAATTAAATACAAATATCAATTAGATTATAAATGAAACAAACAAAGGACTGGGTGAACATCTGAAGAAAATAGAACTGATAAAAATGTTTAAAAAAAAAATAATGAACAAGGAAATACATAAATCTGATAAATTAAAAAAAAAACAAGCACTATATAATTAAACAAGAGAGAAATACATAAGCAATTAATTAAGTAAAGAAAGGAGGTAATTAAGTAAATAAGTAAGATGTGCACATAGACAAATCCATAAGTAAATAAACTGACAGAAGGAAATATCACATTTATGTCTAATTAACATAAATATTTAATCAACTAAGCAAATATAAAAATAAATAACCATGTGCATAAATCAATAAATATATAAATAAATAAGTAAATGAAGAGAAAAAAAATCATCATAGTAGAAAGACAGAGATAAACATTTTAAAAATTGAAGTGAAGATGGGAAGCAAGACAGAAATAGAAGAAACAAAAAAAAAATGAAGAAGGGAAATAGACAGAAATAAAAGAAACAAAAAAAATATATATATAAAATGGCAAGAAGTCAGAAACAGAAAAAAATGAAGGTGGCAGGCAGACAGAAATAAAAGGAACAAAAAAAAAGCGAATAAAGATGGCAGACTGACAGAAATAAAAGAAACAAAAAAATGAAGATGGCAAACAGACAGAAATAAAAGAAAAAAAAGGAAGATGGGAAGCAGACAGAAATCAAACAAACAGAAAATAGAAATGAAGATGGAAAGCAGACAGAAATAAATGAAACAAAATAAAACAAATGAAAATGGCAGGCAGGCAAATAAAAAAAAATAAAAAAATAAAAAAAAACACAGGAAAATGGCGGGGGGGAAATGAAAAATAAAAATAATAATAAAAAAAAATGAAAAAAAAACAGAAATGGAAATGACAGACAGACTAAAAATAAAAGAAATTAAAATAGTTATGAAGATGGCAGGCAGACAAAAAAAAAAAAAAAAAAAAAAAAAAAAAAAAAAAAAAAAACAGGCAGGCAAATAAGATCAAATTAAAAACATAAATTAAGATGATAGGTAGAAAAAAAATTAAAGAAATTTAGAAAAAATGAAAATGGCAGACAAAAAAAAATTTAAACAAAAACGAAGATGACAGATAGACAAAATAGGGAATAAAGACTATACATAGACAAAAAAAGAATTTATTCGAGACACTAAACAAAATAAAGAATAAATGTTAATGAACAAAAGAACGACATAAAAAACGACAAAGAGAAAAAAAAAATGGATAGAATAGAAACCAAGAAAGAAAGAAAGTGGATAAATAGACGATTGAAAAAGAAAATCAAAGGAGTTGATAGACAAAAACAAGGAAATTCGAAAACAGATAAACAAGAAAAAATAAGACAGTAAATACAAAAAAAAAAACAAAGAAATCAAAACAGGGGATAGACAAGAAAAAAATAAATAAAAAAAAGAAATAAAACAGATAAACAAAAAGAGATAGACAGAAAACAACGAAGAGAAAAAGAAAGCAACAGTTAATAGACAGAAACATGCAACAAAACAACAAATAAAAACAAACAAAGACAATAGATACACATAAAAAAAATACCTAAACGGAAAACAGAGAAAAATTAAATAATGATAAAAAAAAAGCAAAGACAGAAACATACATAAAAAATACGTAAAGGAAAAAAAAAAAAAAAAAAACAAGAAAAGATAACATAAACAACACACAGGAAAAAAAACAAAACACAACGACAACAGATAAACAGAAAAAGAAAAAGAAAAAAAAAAAATAAAGGGAAAAAAAAAGAGATAATTAAAAAAAAAAAAAAAAAAAAGAAAAATAAACAAAACGATAACAACGGAAATCAAGAGAATAGATAAACACAGAAAAATAATAAAAAGTGAACATAAACCAAAACTTACATATTCAATCAACAAACAAACAAATAAACAAATAGACATAAAAAGACTGACAGATAATAGACACAAAAAATAATAATAGACAATAAAAAGACCAAAGGAAAGAGAATGACGAAAGGAGAGAAGCAGGACAGATGATAAACACGATAATCAAGACAAAGAATTAGATTTAGTCATGAGAAAATTTTTGAACAAAGCG
>NC_051413.1:32280503-32280600 GCF_015228065.2 Penaeus monodon
TGGACAGTAGGTAGATACATTTACCTTATTTTATACTTTTTTTGAAAACCATAAGGAACAACAAAGCCTGAGGTGACGAGTGAAAGGTTGTAAGACA
>NC_051413.1:32280838-32281267 GCF_015228065.2 Penaeus monodon
TTTGAGGATAGGACTGAGTCTGTATCTCTCTTAGATTAGGACACCCTTGGTATCGTCATTACGCATAGTTTATGTCATATATTGTTGAATATTGATGTAAACGGCAACTAGCAATAACGCAAAGAAAAACAAAAACAGCAAAAAAAACATTAAAGAAGAAAAAAATACCAACAATATTCAAAGGGGGGGGGAGAGAGAGGGAGTTACCGCAGGGTACATTTCTACGAGTTGCCTCAGCTCTGTGCATAAGGGCGAGGTTGCCATGGTAAACAAATGCGATCGAAGTACTTATGTGCCAGCGTCTACAGCAGCCAGGAGAGGGTGGTCCGACGTTCCGGCACTGTACAGGACCTTGGCACTCCCTCTGACGTAGCTGTGACGTCATACGATGGTGACATCATAGTCGTGGGGCGGGGAAACTTCAGGGGT
>NC_051413.1:32281343-32281484 GCF_015228065.2 Penaeus monodon
TGTCAGGCCGGTAAACTGCGAGAAGGAGCAAAACCACAGATAATTCCCATGCATGAGAGGCAGAAGGAATTCCTGGAATACACGGAGATAAAGAACCATTGAAGCAGAGTATTTCCTTTCCGATCTGGAAGTCTTTCAAAG
>NC_051413.1:32281563-32281923 GCF_015228065.2 Penaeus monodon
AACTCAAGCAGAATGCATCTCGGACTCCACCGCAGATCCTTGGAAACGAATGGACGATAATAACAATAACTCGAAAAATTAAAATGGCTGTTCTGACGTCACTGTGTCGTAATACAGATGTTGCACTGACCGAATAACACCGACACGGGCAGCTTGCACTTGCAGGACGTCGGAAAGAAATCATCCACGGTTTGTAATTCAGATTTTTTTTTATCACAGTCCCCCCCCCCATATCCAGTCCAACAGTGCCTGTCGTGCCACGAAAGTGCCACGTTCACCCGACTGAAGGGCCAGGAAAATGCCGGTCATACAACAGTGACTTCAAGTGCCTCTGACGGGGTTTTGTGGTGATGAAGACCC
>NC_051413.1:32281962-32282139 GCF_015228065.2 Penaeus monodon
CCCACTAAGACACTGGGAGCAGATTCCGCTGATACATCACACTTGCACACGCTCGGCCGACGGGGTGGGCGGCATTCGCACGCCCACGTGGTCTGTCATGATGTTTACACTACGCCCTTTCCAGGATTTGCGGGTCCTTCTTTGTTTTTTGTTGTTTTGTTTATTTGGAGGGGGGAT
>NC_051413.1:32282463-32282598 GCF_015228065.2 Penaeus monodon
ATGATCTCTTCCCGTACACAATGGCCGTAAACCATCACAGTCCCTTAAACGCCTCTCTGGTTCTTAGCAATAGAGGTTATATTAGCTTGTTAACTAACGCGCCTTGCCCTCAGCGGTTACGTTACCACGCCATTC
>NC_051413.1:32282642-32283315 GCF_015228065.2 Penaeus monodon
CCCCCCCTTCCCCATTTCATTTCTTTTTGGTGTTATTGGCGTGGAGAAAAGAGACATCTATAGGTGCTAACTGGCGGTCTGACAGCTTGGCCATTTTCTGTCCCAGTGTGAACTTGTTACCGCTAAATTGAAGACAGAAGACACATTTTTCATCGTTTCTCGCGCCCACAAAGGCCAAAATGTGGGGTGGAAAAAAGTGTTATAATAGGGTGCGTCTCCACACACCCCTTCACGTATTCAAATGGAGGCTCAAACCCCGTCCAGGTAAATTTGGTTAGTATTGGTTAATGATGATATTCTCGGCTTGTTTTGAGTTCTCACTTCCTTTATCAGTTTTGTCGTTTCACTCTTTTTTTAATGGCTTTTAAGAGTTTAGATATACTGCCAGATCTTTGTTTTTTATCTTGTAATTATCAAACATCGTTAAAGAAAAAAAGAAATTCAAATATACCTTTGCCTCAAACGCGAGAGATAGACCGAAGTATACCTTGAAAAACGTATAACTGGGAACGAAGCATTTTGAGACATAATCACCTTAGAAATAGCATTTCTTAGGCAACGAGAATGAAACGTTACTGAAAAATTAAGTCACGCTTAATGATCTTTCTAGTGACGCTAAACCAACAACGGCTTATATCAGTTATATCAGTTATCCTTCAAGTAAAGCTCGGAT
>NC_051413.1:32283574-32283751 GCF_015228065.2 Penaeus monodon
CAGCAAAGAATCTCGTTGCATGGTAGACCAACTGTTGACACTCTTGCAAAGACAAGGCCTATCTGTAAACACGGCTACACTAATGCACCTGTTGATCACCTTACTAGAGTTACCAAATCCTTCATTATTTCCATTAAACCTGAAAACGTGAGCAAGAAACACCACCACGTTGTACAT
>NC_051413.1:32283795-32284349 GCF_015228065.2 Penaeus monodon
TCCTTTGGTAAAGCTAAAGAGATTATCTAGGTAGTATATTGTGGTTGCTAACTCACTAACAAACTACTAACAAGCTCCCGGGTTCTTGCCTGGCCAGCTCCTCCACATCGGGTCAGCTGAGAGGGAGTACAAGCATCAGCAAACCGGGGTCAAAGAGAGAGAGGAAAATGGCTACCCAACCGCATCATCCCGCGACATAGACTATTTTTCTTTTACAGTCGTGTCCTTTATGTCCTTTTTGACATGGGTACCAACTTTGACTTTGATATTTTGAAATCATAAAGACTGTGACTAAAATAAGCAAAAACACAACCCGCATTACAAGGGAATTGTTATGTCAATACGTAATTCCAATGCATGCGCAGTTAACTATTGACTCGCATGTCTAGCTAATTCAATATGTTAATAGTGAATAAGTATAAATAAAACGACGAGAAGGAATAGGAAATAGTAATAATAACATAATAAGGAATGATTTCGTTAATAATCCGCTGTATTTTTCGCTTTATTGCATCCGAAGGGATGTTTGAACATGGCAACACATCGGTGGATAG
>NC_051413.1:32284497-32284562 GCF_015228065.2 Penaeus monodon
TTTTTGACTATGTAGCTTGTAAACATTGAATTGTTCAGATAGCTTTTTGTTGTTATTACAAAACC
>NC_051413.1:32287043-32287248 GCF_015228065.2 Penaeus monodon
TTTAGAAAATCTATATTAAAACAGTAGAAGCAACACTCAAACCGAATATAAAATACATGACTTTATTGCAATTTCAATAAAGAAAAGATTTAAGTCTTTGGGAACGTAGAAAATGGATACTATAGTTATCGCTAAATTGGGATAGTCTTCGTTTTCTTGTCAGGTAGAGGAGAGCTCACTGAAACTGAAAAATTTGTTTCAGGGG
>NC_051413.1:32288031-32288844 GCF_015228065.2 Penaeus monodon
ATTTAAAAAAAAAAAAAAACACTCGATTCTATCAATTAACAGCCAACTCGTTTTCTAGTTTCAATTCCTAAGCTCTGCTGTTTTGAGTCGGTATTTCCAAAAAATGGCAGTATTTGATTTCTGAAAAGATTTTTTATTTTTTTTTCAAATCTGCAGTCTTGTCGAAGCAGTTTTTTTCTTTCTTTCTTAGGCTGTCTGAAAATTTGAATTCGTCAGGGTCCTCGACTTCTAAATCAGCGTACCAGAGGTTTTATAAACTACACTCATTGCTCAGTAGAAACAGCAAGTTACCTAACATCAAGGATTACCCTATAACAGAGAGAAAAAAAAACGAAGTAAAGAAACTAAAAGTTTGTGAATTTCGGTGTTACAACAATACCACAAATGTGACAAATAGAATAAAAATGCCCCTGTCGTGGTGCAGTGGTCACGCGCTCGCCTCCAAGTGTGGGGGTCGAGAGGTCGACTCCCCACGTGCCTACGGGGGATGTAGGGAGGGGCGTCCACTCACCCTGCCCCAGCCTAAGCGATCGGCAAGGGTATTCCCGAACAGAATGGTGGGTGGGGTCGTTCCTGCCCCCAAATCGGATCACATATCTACTCTTATGCATCCTGCCAGCATCTGTTTATTTATATTTTATCTCTAAAAAGGGTCCTTGTTAGAAAGAAGCATTGGATGAGAGTAATCACAGCCAAGGAAACTTTATGAAGGAATTGTCATACACGAAAGGCATTAATCTTCTTGTAAAAAAAAAAACGGAATGACAACAAAGTACAAAGCTATTAGAATATATAAATATAGAATACTGAAGA
>NC_051413.1:32289438-32289503 GCF_015228065.2 Penaeus monodon
CATATGTTAGTAGTGAACATGATGATGCCTTAGTTGATGCAATACTGGACGAGAGACGTTGGTCG
>NC_051413.1:32289535-32289747 GCF_015228065.2 Penaeus monodon
AGGCCGATTGCGTCATGATAAACCAGCAACATGGATTTCTGTGTCGATGTTAATGTTGATCATAACATTGCACTAAACAGAGATTTTGGACAAGCCATGGAGATGCTGAGAGAGAGAGAAAAAAAAACAGGTATTAATTTAGCACTTTTCACCACCAATAAGTAGGTAAGTAAATAATTAGATAAATGGGTATGGAAAGAGAGAAGGACGTT
>NC_051413.1:32290006-32290253 GCF_015228065.2 Penaeus monodon
GAAAACGAAAAAAATCCGACAATTCTATGAAATGACCGTAATATAAGGCCTGTTGATGTCCGATAAAGGAACTGCGAGCCATAGAGGCATACGGCCCATCCATCCAGTGCTGATCCTGCTCAGAGCGTGCCACAAAGGAGGAAATGCTGAGCAGGAAGCAAAGACGTCAAGGCTGCGGCATAGTAATCAGGTCGCAAGCATATGCTGGGGATGGGAAGGGCATCTGCATGGAAGCTAGAGAGACCTA
>NC_051413.1:32290397-32290598 GCF_015228065.2 Penaeus monodon
CTACATTTCTGAAAGGCGTTATCAGTATCTGCAACAAAAATTCACCCAAAATTCATCAACGGTTCACCATAGACGGTACAAATACACACACCTGGACCAGTTCGCACACCGGGATCTGACACACATTCCATACGGGGGTGGCTGGTGAACCTGGCATCCTCCAAAGGCCAAAAATGGATGAAAACTACGAACCTAACTCTC
>NC_051413.1:32290900-32291156 GCF_015228065.2 Penaeus monodon
CTAGAATGAAAGATGAAATGAAAGTTTTGATATTCCTGCCTTAGCAATTCACACACTCCCGAAGAAGAGTCACACCGACGCGTCAGATTCACATTTTGCATTGTGATGTTATCGTCATCTTGGACACAAATACTACCAGCGTTATGCATGTACTATTCAAAGTAATTCGTACTCAAGAACATGAAATAAGTTTAAATGTGAATAAGACAAACTAAGAAGGAAGTTCATTGGCCAAAAGAAATAGTATTACAAGCAA
>NC_051413.1:32291204-32291888 GCF_015228065.2 Penaeus monodon
TACAGTGACAAACACACTGATTCGAATCCTCTTAATCGATGCAGTGAATAAAGATTCGAATTTCTGTATGAACTAATTCCGAATATGAGTTCGAAATATATGCTACGATATATTCAGACTCTGAGCTTTAGCATATTTGATTATTATTGGTCTCCTGAGAAAGTATTCTCTCGTGCGTATAGGCATTGAAAATGATGATAAAACATGTATAACATTTAATGAGTGTACGACCATCTGATTAGACTGAGCGCCAAATAATCTATTTAGACTGGGCAATGTTATTCTGCGTGACCCCTCGATTTGACCTGACCTGTGCTTGTCCTCTGTGTTGTTCCTTCTTTCGCTTCCTGAACACTTTTCACGACTCTCCCTCTCTAGCCTTAAACAAGAAATTCTGGCAAACTGCTTTTCCGTACTTATGATA
The DNA here is from genome assembly GCF_015228065.2 of Penaeus monodon. Taxonomy (NCBI): domain Eukaryota; kingdom Metazoa; phylum Arthropoda; class Malacostraca; order Decapoda; family Penaeidae; genus Penaeus; species Penaeus monodon. The sequence continues at coordinate 32,291,629 of NC_051413.1, forward strand.
TACTCTTTTTTTGTCAATGTAATAGCGTTTGTTTCGCCATTTGTATAACACGGTGCGATGTTATTACCGGAAAAAATAATACGATAAACATTTATGAGAATTGTTTAAATTGGTCGCATAGTTTGGTAAACGGAGTACCACAAGAATCTTAAAATCCAGCTCATTTCCCGCGCTTCCTGTCATAGTGGAATCGGTTCTGAGCTAATATGGTATCGACAGTAAAGATGGCGGACGATTGGGAAACGAGCGCATTTTTTTTT
>NC_051413.1:32292002-32292463 GCF_015228065.2 Penaeus monodon
CTGGGAATAAATAACAGATCCATTTCGTCTAAATCTTGAGTCGCGTATATGCAGACTGAACCATACATTTATCAACAATTGGCAAAATGAACTAAAGGGAAAAAGAAAACACAGTTGATTGCCATAAAAGACAGAAACTAAAGGGAAAAAGAAAGCACAGTTGATTGCCATAAAAGACAGAAACTAAAGGGAAAAAGAAAGCACAGTTGATTGCCATAAAAGACAGAATATTCATCTATTAATTCTCTTCCTTCGATGAAAATATTTATAAAAAAAAAAATTGAATGTTTATCTGTCCTCATAAATAATCTTTACAGGTGTCGCAACCATGGATTTAAGGATGAAAACAACTACGCAAAAGAATGATTAGAAAAAAGATATATATATCCAGTTTATTAATATTTTCTGAAACATCGCCCGGCTGTCATACTCGGCGGTAAATACTTCGAAAGACACTGAGG
>NC_051413.1:32292520-32292592 GCF_015228065.2 Penaeus monodon
AACGAAGCTTTAAGAAATAATTTTAATTTTAATCATTGTTACTACCATGTTTGGAGTATTATTCACACTGGC
>NC_051413.1:32292789-32292866 GCF_015228065.2 Penaeus monodon
TAACGCCGGACAAAAAAAAAATAAGTGAAAGCCACAGAATGACCAAATAATCCGAACTCTGATACAAGCGCTTTTTT
>NC_051413.1:32293802-32293883 GCF_015228065.2 Penaeus monodon
ATGCATTATTTGGGCGACAAGGAAACATAAGGCTTCGTCAGGCAGTGGCGCTTGTTACCGTCTCTGTGGCTGTGAGGCGAA
>NC_051413.1:32294982-32295127 GCF_015228065.2 Penaeus monodon
CACATGGCGGCCCCTCAGTCCCCCTGGCGTCATGAGACCACATAACACATGGCAACGTCTCTCTCATGTGTCGGCTCCTCATAAGATTTTTCGAGGGCTGAAAACGGCGATTTTTCAAGGCGTTTGTTTTACGTGCATTGGTGTT
>NC_051413.1:32295519-32295891 GCF_015228065.2 Penaeus monodon
GTATTTTGTATTATTTATGTACTAATTTTTTTTTTGTCATTTTTCGCTCATTTCGTTTCGATTCGTTGTATTTTGTATCATTTACGTGCAATCTTTTTGTATTTTCTGTGTCATTTTTCGCTTTTCTATGTCATTTCGCTTCGATTCTTTTGTATTATTTTTATGGCTTTATTTTGTCTCGTATTTTTTGAGTATTAATCGTCCACATTTCGACCCCTTCTGATCACAAATAATTCTTATGCAAATATAGCTCGTACTGATAGGGCGGGTTACTCAAGCCTTAGATAGCGGGTCTGTGACGTAGGTTGGAAGGACATTTGTCCTGGTTGTGTACTGTATCCCACTGTCTGTACCTGCCTACGTCTGCGCGGT
>NC_051413.1:32296192-32296375 GCF_015228065.2 Penaeus monodon
ATACCTCTCTATTTTTTCTTTTCCAAACCTGGAATACGATGTTCGTTTAATAACATTTCATCCGCCAAATGTTACGAAAGGAACGAAATTACATACAAAGAATCAACATTGAGACGTTGCCCTCTATATTACATTTGTAGTAAGTAACTAAAAGCTAAAGGCAAGTGACAACACAAAACATTC
>NC_051413.1:32296925-32297058 GCF_015228065.2 Penaeus monodon
TCTTATCCAACAGACAAAAAGCTTACGTCTCCAAAAGACACAATATATCGACCGAGTTTTCATTTCAGTTTAAGTGCAATGCTATATCTATCTCTCGTAACATCGATAAAAGTGATGGGAAAACTTTTCTCCA
>NC_051413.1:32297528-32297695 GCF_015228065.2 Penaeus monodon
TCGTAAACGCATTTTTCTGACTATCACGGGGAAAATGAACGGACAGACATCATCGCTATGATATATCTGACACGTGAACTCGTCAGGGTACATTAGTTTAGTTCTGGTGTTGTGTTTTCGATTAATTATCAGCCTCGACGATGAGTTCATTTCTCTTCCGCTTTCAT
>NC_051413.1:32299192-32299329 GCF_015228065.2 Penaeus monodon
GGACCTCCCAGCATATATTGATCCTTCAGTGTTTGAACCCCCCCCCCGGGCCCCTCCCCATACTCAGGCCCTCCCGGCCCCTCCCCCGCTCTGCATTTGATAGCATCGCAAGGTCGCCTATTTTTGCCCAACCGACC
>NC_051413.1:32300417-32300741 GCF_015228065.2 Penaeus monodon
CGCAAAGTAACGGACACCGCCCAGAAGACGCGGATGACAAATCAATACAGGGGATCCGCATATTACATATCACTGCCATCATCATTACCATAATAATCTTGTGCTCGTTCCAGTCGTAGACGTAATAATAGATCTATAATAAACTATTCTCTATTTCTAGTTGCTAGATAATCTGAAACGAAGTTCGAAACAGAGTGAAGTCAAAAGAGAAGTTTAAATCAGGAAGAGGAACAAAAATACTCGGATCGCCTCCGTAACCTTGGCGCCGCACACACGGCACGATCCCTTTATAATGCCCAGATTTCATTGCGTAATCTCGTCTTT
>NC_051413.1:32301531-32301936 GCF_015228065.2 Penaeus monodon
GCATTACCTTATTACGCGATCGTTTCACTACAGTCTAAATGGCATACATATAGACGCACCTATGAATTATCTGTTATTCTCTGAATTTCATTATGATTTGACTTGTCCCGCTGTACTATTTTCAGAATTCAAGGATGATGAATTCGGAAATTACTCTCAAAATTACGGTAAACATTACATGTCCACTCTGGAGGGTTTACAGCGCCCTCTGAGACGACCTTTAGTGGTCTCTTTGCCTTCATGAGCACCGGGTATCAATATTCTAATTATTTTTCTTTCTTCTCGTTTCCTTAGACCCCCTCCCCCCTACTCCCCACTTATAGGGTTCTAGCCACCCATAGGTAGTTTAGTGCTACTTCCCGCTTGTTAAATCGTTTTCGTAATGGGCTATTTATCAGAGCTGCC
>NC_051413.1:32301983-32302282 GCF_015228065.2 Penaeus monodon
GGTTACTGACCGACGCCCGGACGATCAGGCCATTAAACATGACGACATTAATCTACGGCCATGAAACCCATATTTAATGATGGTGATGTCGATGTTAGAGCTGGGTTTAAATAATTATTCAAACGTGTCCGCTCTCAGGTTAATGGTTCAGTCTGGTGCTTTCGTTTGTCGGATTAACAACAACCCAAAAAAACATAAAGAATAAAAGATCGACTTGAAAAAACTATGTCCTCTTTTATGTTTAGAGAAAGCTTGATTTATGAGGAAAATGCATGTTCTAGCGTATGACTTCAAAGCAT
>NC_051413.1:32302313-32302802 GCF_015228065.2 Penaeus monodon
CACACACACAAAGAACAAACAGTAGCACCGAATGACTAAGACTCAACAAATAACTTGTTTTATCGGCGATGTTGTCAGAAGCTGATTACTCCCCCTTTTCCCTCCTTGACCAAAGATAATTAAGAAAATTCCGGACACATTCTTGCTCCTATACAACTAGCCTTTCGCACACTCACAAGCACATGCACAAGTAAACAAACACACGTTTATCACAAAGACATGCACGTAAACACTACATACGTATTTACCAGATAGATGTAAAATGGACTTTCAGTTAAAACAATCGTAATGTAGCGTCACAGGCATAGACTAATGGATAATAAATAATGAGTAATATACATAAAGGGGCACTGGATGTAGCAGTTAAGAAAAATAAACCTGGTTTCGGTTCTATTCGTAGGAAACTTGGCTTGCTCTCCGGCTCACACTGGTTCTCACAGGGACACCTTTCCTCTGCTATCTGCATTTTCTCATATTTTAAGGTCTTCG
>NC_051413.1:32302906-32303310 GCF_015228065.2 Penaeus monodon
CAGACACTCACCTGTAGATATCACTTTACTGAACTGACAAACCTTAGCTACCAGACTAAGAATTAACGCAATGCACACAATACACAATGTAAGAATTGACACAATACCCAGCAAAGTTAAACACCCTTACTATGATGTATCACTTTATCTTTCCCGCTAGACTACGACACGCCACATATATCGCGTCCCACTACCTTTAGCTTACACATCGAATAATCGCTCGCTGCCACACCATAAATGCCCATTAGCTCTTTTATACGAACGGACAATGTTCCGGTATTCGTAAATTACGATAGTATACCCTACCCCTTTTTCCTGTTATATCTAAGTCATTGCAGTGTAACCGCTCTCCGTACTTGTTTATTCTATGAAAATAAATTATTTCTAAAACTACGAGTCTGGTC
>NC_051413.1:32303596-32304387 GCF_015228065.2 Penaeus monodon
CGATAAGCTAAACAAAAAGGAAAGTGTTCGGTATCAACAAAATTTTACATCGCAGTCTGCCTCTCGTCGTATCCTCGACCAGACTTAACAGGCTAATTATCTGTAATCACTATTGTATTGTTTCTTTATATTTTGCACCTGAAGAAAATTGCAGGACAATTACATCTAGCAGTGCAGATCAAGTCAACATAATTTAATTTATCATGACCATCTTAGAGGAAAATTAAATGGCTTAGATTCGTATGATATACCTTTTTCCGCAGCAAAGCAAAGGTAGTTTTCCGTGTCAGTACTGTTAGTCAAAACGCCGTTGAAAGAGAACCAAATGGAAATTTAACAAAATCGTTTACTCATCAATTCGTAAAATCATACACTTTGATAAACTAGTTTTACCTGGTGATTTTATCCCTCTGGAAACGTGCGACGCCACACTGAAAAAAAAACATTCAATATCTCAACTAAGTTAACAATAGCAGAGAACATTGCAACGTCTACTCGGCCAGTCTTACCCGTCAAGCTTGTCAAACTTAAATGCCCCCGAATGTCACAATGTCCTTGGTACTATGATCGATTCTCTTAAAACAGGACTTTTTCAGGGCCATCATGAACACGAATGGAAAAGAAACAGTTCGTTGCTACAGAAAGAAAGTATAGGAACGGAGCTTCCAGATGCTTGTTTGTTTTTTCTGTCCTTGTGACGTCAGAGAACCATCACTGTGACGTCAGAGCGACGGCACGGATGACGTCATAAAATGGCAATCATCAGATGACCAAAGTTTGCCAGTATTCCT
>NC_051413.1:32304651-32304882 GCF_015228065.2 Penaeus monodon
ACCCCAAACTGTCACTTAGTATTGCTGTGTAATTATGTAAGTTCCAGGATCCCTTGACTTCATCCTTTATGAACAAGATGAATATACTGTAACCGACGTTTTTGGAGTTATTAATGTCTGACATATTCATCCTGTTCCCAAAGCTATTTATGACGCATATTGGCTATTACATTATTCACTCGTTTCTATGAATAGCAAGCTTCGATCCTTTTCTTTTCTTTCTTTTCACCT
>NC_051413.1:32306903-32307464 GCF_015228065.2 Penaeus monodon
TTAACGAATTTCAAGAAACGTTACCAACTGGAATAGAACGAAGACTCAAGCAGATGAATTCGTTCTCTCAGCTCCACATTTAACCACATTTAATCCATTTTATCATCAACTTCTAGTCCCATCTACATCATTCAACCCACCAACCTCACCAGAGACAACGATAAACGGAATATGCAACTGCCTGCAACAAGCAAGCAAGCTGCATGAACACTGCAAACTGCTTGCTACCTTTCCTCTCCTCTTCGATCAATGTGCATTTCGCCAAGGTTAATGAAACGATAAGAACTGGGAAAGAAAACACAAAACACAGTTATCCTTTTGTGATAATAAGCCTCGGAAAACAGAAGGCAAATTCCGTGTCTCCTTCCGTTCAAAGCCAAACTCTCTCGTTCCCGACCCTGAACTGAGAACGAATCTGTAACATAAGGACAGGCATCGGGACACCAGAAGCTACGCGAACGAGGCCCAACCTCTCTGGCAGGGAGTGTGGGTCCAGGCTTGCTGTACTAAAAATAGAACCACGGGTGTGCCTTGAGCCTGATGCACCAATCAATGACTATA
>NC_051413.1:32312734-32312957 GCF_015228065.2 Penaeus monodon
CTGCCTGTTAGTCTGCCGATGCCCTTTCTCCTTCGTCTCCTTATCTCTTTCTTCACCCTTGGCAAGGACGTGGGAGAGACTGGCATAGTCGATCGTGACTCCCTATGTCATTCCCTTAAGCAATCCAAAATGTCTGTCTCTGCCATCCTCTTGGGGTAGTGCTATCAATTTCCTTCGTTACGGCAATTTCTTCAACACCTTTGGCAATTATACTGTACAGTCC
>NC_051413.1:32312983-32313371 GCF_015228065.2 Penaeus monodon
GGGTCAAACACTCCATTTATTTTCTTTTTGTTCCTTCCACGTCCCTGCCAATAAACCACATCCGAAATTCACGCTCCCACGCCCGTAGCATCTAAGCAATCACAGTCTTATTTTGCTTCGTCTGTCTCTGGATCCATCAGTAACGTGTACAGACTTTCAGAGAAAGGAATTCTCTTGACAAAAAAGGGTCCTCTCCTGACTAAAAGGTCATATTCTTCCCATGATTTTGATTATAAAGTTTGTTTTTTTATATGAAGAAGGAAAGGACAAGGTCTCAAGTCCCTGTGCAATGGGTCTCTTAGTTGTGCTGTTGAGTTCCTCGTTGCACCTCTGTGACTTTTTACTTAGACTTGAGGATTTAACTGGTCATCTGTGGTTGCATTTTATT
>NC_051413.1:32313395-32314923 GCF_015228065.2 Penaeus monodon
AACAAGTCTCTTAACTAAATATAGCCTAGTCTCACGCCCGTTTTGATGTCGACCGAACTGTTGTACAAATCGCTTAATCTAAATGATGCTTGTTGTTCCCAATAAAAATATCAAAACTTCCATTTCGTTTCCATTTATGTCTTGGTTCTCTAGAATTTCTAGACGGACCTCATGCCTTGTTCTGTTAAAAAGAAAACTTTAATACAGACAGATTTTTCTTCACTTCGATGGCTGTCTGAAATAATTCTGAAGACGAAGAAGACACTGCATATTTCTTCTTATGCCCTTCAAGTGCTTCCCTGTATGTCTTGTCTCTTGTACGATCAAGTAACCTTCACATTAACCTTCACGTGACTTACTGGACCGGTGGAGTACGCCTTTTGTGGCCCCTTCTCTCTTCGGAATAGCAGTGAAGATCACCTTCGTCTGGACACGGCATTTCTTCACTGCATCTGTCCCCTAGTTCCTCCGACGCTTCCATTTAATCAGCTGTTATTCCAATAGGGCCTCGTAATTTTCCATCACGAATTGCACAAACCACCTCTTCGTTCATAATCAAATGTCTCTTTCTGCCTTATGTGATTACAGCATTATCCGTTATACACTTTTCCATCTTTTCAATATACAATTTTGTTTTTCCACATTTTTTATAGATAGCTGTTTTCACTGTCGTTTCGTGAATTTGTGGGGAATCTTTTTTTTTCGATTTCTGTATTATTTATTGGCATATGGGTCTTTGGCTTCATGGCGTTTGCCGTTATTGATCTTATGTTAATATATATACATTCTTTCTCAGTTCTCTTTGATTTTTTTTCTTTCGTCTGTCATATGAAACCTTTCAAACTTCTTTCCATTTCTTGGTATGCTTTTGGAAATTCAAATCCCGTCGTTGTGGTTATCTAGATTTCTTGACAGTTTTCAACTCATTTTCACCACCTCGAAGTCTGCCTCAAGTCTTCACGTTAACAGAGAAAGAGCTGAATCTTTTTTATTCTGCTTGCGAATGTTATTTTTGTGTCTCTGGTAACCGGTTTTAAGTGTTTGGTAATTATCATTGTTTCTTGGGACTTATATTGCTTTAACGTTTTATACTGATACATATAGAATTTGTTCCACGTCTTCTTCAGGTTTGCTAGATGGTAGATGCATAAACTTAGAAAACGGAGATGTAGTGTGGCCTTGATAAAATTTTCGGGTCAAAAACTATCCAGTAGCTAATCACAGAAACCTTCACGCTTAAAGAAATCCCAGTCCCAATTTATGCCAGGCTGTATGCAGTAAACGAAAATCCTTTCATTAGCAATCAACATCCTGGTTCCCTTTCATCGGATTTCACAAACACATCTGTCTTCAATAGCCTTAGTTCTTGCATGGAGATTTTCCTCTGTTTGATATTGAGTGTCGGAAACAAGAAGTGTTATGGTACTTTTAAAAATCCATTGCAATTATGAGGTAGTGTATTGCATTTACTTAGGTAAGTTGGCAGTGCCCTAGGGATTACTCCATATGATCTGCGTAGTTACATGTG
>NC_051413.1:32315176-32315270 GCF_015228065.2 Penaeus monodon
GCCGGATTACTCATGTCCTCAGTCTTCTCGTCATAAAATCTGGTATTCTATATTTTTCGAATGTTTTAATACTGATTATTAAGATAATTTAGGA
>NC_051413.1:32315816-32316829 GCF_015228065.2 Penaeus monodon
CCATACCACAATTTCGTCTTCCCCAGAAGTTTTTTTTACCATCTTTGTTATAGAACTCGAATGCCTTGATTTAGTGCATACGCGGAATACACTAATTATAAAACCACATACGGGCTATAAATTGACTTGAGATTCCATTGTGCAAATCTCATTCGTCCGGGAATATCTAAGTCATAAGATCTAATAATGAACTTCAAACGCATATGAGGAAATGTAAAGCTTTTGTTTAAATACAAATTCCACAAAACTAATGCCGATCTGCAGGTAAAATAACTCTTAAACACTGTATTGATAAATCATCACTGTACTCTAAATACATGACAAGAAATAACTCAAAGGAAAATTTTGTGATCCTGTTGTATATTTACCAAACGAAGGTGGATATGGTTTACCTTGTATTTTTTTATGAAGATATGTCTTATTTTTTGGTTGAAATATGTAATAGAATGTGTATATTTGATTTTCTCTGTTAGGATATATCTTCTTCGTTGGTATATTTAACAGAATATGTATATGTGGTTTTCTTTGTCAGAAAATCTTTTTTTTTGTCCCTTGGAATATATAACAGAATGTATTTATGATTGTCTTTGGTGTTGTTGTTAAGATTTCCTACAGTACACAGAACTCTGTTTCTAAGAACATATTATAAATAGCTCTCTGAAGGTCATTTGGAGATACTCATAACACTGCGCACTGTTCTGACCTTAATATTCCCCCTAGTAAGCAACCAGGAAGTTTGCATTCCCTTATTACTACACCTTGATCAGGGAACAATGGATAATTGGGTGTGATTATGGATACGCTCGACCAATGGCACCCGCTGGTAAGGGTCGGGCTCGGGGAGGGGGTCGCTTGGCCATGTGTGGTGATCAGCTGTCCGCTACGTAGGGTATGGAGTATGTGCTACCCGAGTAACCCACGTTATCCGTATAGCCGCGTTATCCGCACGTTATTCGCACAGCGGTGAGGTTTCGCAAACCGATGGCGAGACAAGGTTCGCCCGCAGCAACCAG
>NC_051413.1:32317015-32318433 GCF_015228065.2 Penaeus monodon
TGTAGTTGCCCTTTCTTGCAACCAGCCGACACAAATGCAGGTCCTGTAACTTCCCGTTTTGTCTTGGCCATGGAAGTGACTAAGATGTGGCCTGCGAGTGACGAGCTATTGGAGCAGTGATAGGGATTGTGAATTTAATTAATCGTGTTTGAAATGACTGTGGCTACGTATCACTTTTTCGTGGGTTTCAGGATGAAGTCAGAGATAGAGAAGTGTGCCGGAAAAGTAAAGTGAAAGTTACAATGGTTGCTTACTGTCACTTTTACAAAGCCTTGTGGTCATTCCATCGTACATTTCTCATGACAATGTGGTAATATTTTAGTTTTACTTGCTGAAGTGGATAGTATGGTATATTCAGTAAATTTGAAAAATGACATTTCATTTCTCTGTCATTTTTTCCCAAAGTTTTACAAAGATTCTGCACGACAGAATTTTATGGCATCACAACATCTACCTGACGTGATGTGGCAGAAATATAAGTCCTTTCATAATTTCTTTTAAAATTTTGCTATTTTGATATCTTTGAGTCATAATGAGTTGGCTTGTTGATTACAAGATTAGTGAAACATGTCTCCGCTCTGATGCATTAGTCCAGGCAAATCATGTGAAAGTTCCTGAAAGAATTCCAATGAAGTGCCTGGATGAATATGTTACCATTCGGAAATATTTCACTTTTAAGCCTTGGCAATTGGTAACGGCTGTATTTGAAACATTGCGCGCAGAAGAACCTGAATTTGTCCAAGCTGTTGTGGTGACCTTGATGACATGACATGACATTCAAACCAAAGGCAAAGAATTAGTTCTGAGGTTATGTCAGTCTGCAGCCATCAATCTCTGTGTGTTTGCAGGTGTAAAATGCCATACACTGTAATTTCCTTATCATTAATTTTTGCCATTGTCATGAAGAAATAATGCATGCAAGTATTTTTTTTATCTATGCTTACTTATACTTCAAGTGTGTAATTATTACATTTGTAGTCTGAAATAATTCACCGACTATAAATATCAGTCTTGGTTCCTCAGGGACTTGAGTGAGCTGAGTCAGAGAGCAGATAATGTAATATAATGTAAAATGTACTCCTGCCGTTTACCACTTAGGAATTGGCTAGCATAAATTTTGCAATTGTGAAAGCAAAGAAAATACCCAACATGGTATCCATTTACATGTATAGTTTTTAACTTTGTAATATGAATGTTGAAATAAACTCTTTACGGACAATAATTGAACATTATCTTCTTCATGATAATGATTATTAACAAGGCAATACACCACAGGCTCCTTTATCTTAAATGTTCATACCATACTCAAATAAATACCTGAAATACTGCTAACAGCAAAGGCAAGTATAAATCAACATGCTTTCAGTCATTCAGCACCATTAGCTACGTATGATCAAAGGTACATCCATTTAGCTGAA
>NC_051413.1:32319279-32319361 GCF_015228065.2 Penaeus monodon
AATTTGCCCTTTAATCTCAACCTTCCTGAACTGCTGTACGACTTCTGACGTGTAGCCCAAGCTTCAGCTCCATCTTGCCGTG
>NC_051413.1:32319439-32319674 GCF_015228065.2 Penaeus monodon
TTGGAGTTGGTGACAGTCTCTGGCGAGGCGGCCGTACTGTAAAGAACTGCCAGTAATAAATACGCAACTACAAAAATTGACGGCAAACGTAGAATTTCTCCACTTGCGAGAAAGTTAAGCAGTTTGTGACAAGACAGTGATACATTCCATGCAAATATATTGACAAAGCATAGGGACTGCACGCCTTATATTTATAGCTTAACGAAAATTGCAGCAGAATTCAAGAATTCCACAC
>NC_051413.1:32319749-32321065 GCF_015228065.2 Penaeus monodon
GTGAATGTGTGAACTATTTTTATTGAAAATCGCTTGTGTTACTTTTAGGACTATTGAAGGAATTTTATCATGCATTGTTTATTTAAACCTTGTAGCACTGTGAAAAAACTCTAAGGACATTAACATATTCTTTAATACTGAGTACGCTACACCCGAAGGTCAGGATACTGATTCTGCGGTACCCTCCTCTCCCTCCCCCCATCCCGTCAACAAAAAGATTTTACCTGATAGTTTGGAGCTATCGAAATAAGAACCACTAAGCCACGGCGACGGTGATACAGTTTATCACACCATTAACGAAAGAGCGTTACCTGTACTAGAACAGAAGCGAGATGAAAGGCGAAAAGATGGGAAGTATGTGCGCTTCACTTTCCTTGTCGGTTACCTTCCGCTTTTGTTAAGAGAGAATGAGTATAGTTGCCCTGTTTCATGAGGCTCAGACCTACATGTTCGACGGACGCCCTGCACTTTTAAATACAGGCTGATATGTAAGAAAGTTTTAGATATGTTTGTGAGGAGAATGAAATATTTAGCAACAATGATTTTTTGCTGCTATGATGCTTTTCACAACGCTCTCATCTTTGACGACAGGACTGTTGATGCAGGAATGAGGCAGGGTGCATATGGGACGCCGCTGGTAAGGCAAAAGGGCAAAAAAGACCAGTAAAGGCAAAGAATAAATTTTGGGATATAGAGGATAATATGTACGAAACCACGCAATTTTTTATAGGACTTTTTTATAGTGTTGGGAGGGTGGTTGTTTACAGTTCTCTGATGGACACATTTATTTTCCTTGACTGACAGCTATGAGAAGAACTATGCCTATAGAGTAAGCATTAAAGGATTGAAGGCCCCTATTCTCTAATAATTTTGAGGGGGGGTGCAGGTGTCTTAATTTGTTTCTATGGAGGAATAGGTGGACCTCCAATATGCTGGAAAAGTGGGCAAACATTCTTTCCCTTCTTTGCAGAAAACGGGGAATACTTGCAAACGGAAAGAACGCCCCCCCCCCTGCCCTTAATATTCCTCTGTGTTTAATGCTGTTGTGTGGCGAAAGAGAAAGGGGAATTGCGTTAAGTTCGGTTTCACGTAAATCGACGTCAAAGGAGGAGCTTCAACTGACGAGAAGTATTTAATTTCGAGACGGACATTCTGTGTAACAAGTGCACTCAAATCACTCAAATAACAAGTGGATTAGGAAAGGAGGAAGTGAGGGAAAGGACAATAAATGCGTAAGGAGAGTGATTGGTGATGCCATGTGTCCTGTTTTCTAAAGGTTAAAACATTCTCTCTCTTTCACTCTCCCGCGCTCTGTC
>NC_051413.1:32321219-32322094 GCF_015228065.2 Penaeus monodon
TGAGAAATGCGGAAGCAAATCGACAAGAGAAGTAAAGTGTGCAAAGAGTAACAAAAATAACTGGTAATTTATTACTGAGGCCCTTACGAATAAGAAGAAAAGCTACGAAATGAAATAACCAGGCAATAATCCGGCAGAACTGAAGACCGGGTCCTGAACCTTCTTGACGTGTCCACAGCTGAAGCAACACCGACTAACACAACACTAACAACGAGGGACGTGGATAGCCCCCCTTCTGCTGAGCCTCCTCCTGCAGACTGAGCTAAGAGGAAAGGTACAGTCATCAAGAGAATCAAGAAGAAGTCACAAAAAAGTGGATACTTCCATTAAGGACATAGTGTGTGTTTTGTGTGTACCATGCATGTGTGAACTCGGAGTCCGATATTGCTGGCAGTGGGTCATGAGATAGCACTACAAAGAAAACGCAGGGAATCTACCTGGCCTGCACGGATGTTGCATAACCGGCGCCGTTCTCCAGTAGTGTAGGGAACACTGCATTAAATCACAACTTGGTGTAGAGAGGGAGAAGAGGATGCTGAGAAAGAGGATATTGATTAGTCAGGTGTGATTTTATGTAACAATTTGACAAGTATGGCTAAAGGGACCCCCCCCCCCTCCCGTACCCTTGGAGAAAGATGAACAAAGCACACTCATGATGTATGAGAGTAAGCATTTTAAAAAAACAGCTTTGCAATCGTAATAAAATAGGGCCATGTAGTGTTTGATATATTCAAAATCTGCTGTATATGTATATGGCAAATATAAAGAACCATTCTCATTGTGATAATAGAAAAAAAAAAAAATTCAACATGATGCAACAGTACTGGGCTTTATGTAACATGACGCAACTTCAAGCGTCACCGATGTTATCAGTT
>NC_051413.1:32322867-32322977 GCF_015228065.2 Penaeus monodon
ATAGTAACTTTCAGTTTTTGAAAGGAATTCGCTGGTTGATTGTAAGTTGATGTGTTTATGCTGAGATAATGCTGTTAAATGCTGCCGTGTTGATAGATGGGTATGCATTC
>NC_051413.1:32324247-32324989 GCF_015228065.2 Penaeus monodon
TGGTCTCCGGTGTCTGATAAGGAATCTGTGTCATGGCAAGCAAAGGTCTATTTTCCAGCCAAGAAATATCAGTCTTCAGCCTTGAAATGCTTATGTATTTCCGAATGTACTGCCTCTATCTACGCACACGCATACACCAAGTATTCCAAGCCTCCACTCAATATAAGGAACAAGCCAGCTCTCTCGAAATAAATCGGCAGTGCTTAAAACGACTCACTTGAGGGAGTTGGGGGGGGGGGAGAAGGGGAAGGGGGGCAGGAGGGAAACTCGAAAGACTCTACGAGGAAGTTTTGCATTTTGAGGTTCTTTTCCCTCCCCAAAAGCTCATTTCGAGGGGAATGTAGGTCAGCAGTCAGCCAAATAGGGGACGCCTTTATGCAACAGCATCGAGACACTATCTTCTTTTTTTTTGTTTGTTTTTGTTGCATATTTTTCGCCTTCTTTCTCTTTGTTTTCCATTCGTTTCCTTTCTCTTTTTTTTATTCTGGGGCCCTTTTTTTCTGATCTTTTGACATGAGGAGGAGCCGTGAACGTGGATGCGCAGACAGGTGCGTTCGAGTAAACAGAAATAAAGGCTCTGGCTCATTTCCAGCGACGTTTGCATGTTTGATCCCTCGCTGAGACACCCCCGTTCGCACCCCCCCCCCCGGCCCCCACCCTCTCCCAGCAGCCGAGGCGTCGCTTTGTTGCCACTTCAAGATAGTCTTTTTATAGATCTACAATTGCTTCTGTCAGAGGGGTC
>NC_051413.1:32327470-32328177 GCF_015228065.2 Penaeus monodon
AAGCCGGAAATCGACTTGTTGGTACTTATTGCATGGATAGTTCCCACAATTTGCATGCCTATATTAAGTAATCCAGAAACTTTATCTCTGTGTGTTTACTGTCATTTCTAATTTGCATATGGTATGTATGAGACGGCTAAGTCCCATCTATCCCTTCACCGCCGCGCCTCTACACTGGCCATTGATAAGGCAAAAAGGTTCCAAACTTAGATGTTTGCTCGAAGAGGGGTGTCCTGAGGGGGTAGGAGAGGGGCATTCGAGTACTGGGGCAGGGGGTGGGGGGGAGGGGGATGAGCAAGGCCAACCCAGGGCATAGGTGGCAAACTCAGGTGTTTTGGATCTAAAGCTTAGCTCATTCACCTGCCACCCTCAGCTCACCTGAAGAAATGCCGGGTTGTGTTGAAGTGATGAATATATGTAAGGTGCATAGGTATCTGCTGAATCAGGTGTTGATTTTAGATTTGATTTTAGATTCTGTGGGACGTAAATCTGAATTCAGTACTAATGTATTTATCGTTTTCATTATTTTTTTTTATCATCATCATCATTATCTTTTTTACATTGTTCTTTATGAGACTACCACTGTCAATTAGATTTTCATTTATAATTGTTAGATACTATTGCTATTGATATCACCAATATCGCTATTGATATCACCGTTATGTGTGGTTGTATTTGACGGCATATAAGACGCACCCCCACCAAAA
>NC_051413.1:32328788-32328857 GCF_015228065.2 Penaeus monodon
AACCCGGACGCACTACTATAGGCTAATCCTACCCCAGCTATCTACGTAGGTGAAACTTATCTAAACGAC
>NC_051413.1:32329341-32329548 GCF_015228065.2 Penaeus monodon
ATAAAGACCGCAGGGATACGTTGCCGCCATACGAAGCGCGAGGCGGGGCTGTGTCTGCAAGCGGCGACTGCGTTCGGCGGGCGGACGCAGGCGGAATCTCGGATGATTTTCGGGACGCCAACTATCGGGCAGGCGGATAAGGACCGGTTGCCAGTTAGTACATCTGAAATGTCTGGAATTATATACGCCATTACATATTATGTGTGT
>NC_051413.1:32330213-32330587 GCF_015228065.2 Penaeus monodon
CCAGATTCTGAAACAATGGTGAATAAGTAGATCTACAAAGAGCTTAAATCTGTCCAGATTTAACCATGTCCATTTCAGAAATATCGTAATGTCCAAAAATACGAAGGCTATACGGAGGTATTCACCTTACCTTTCACGTTACCCTCCGTAAATAGCGTAGAAAGACCCATATACCTTCTCATAGTGCTGGTAAAGAGAGCAACAACTGCAGTGTCAAAAGCAGAAATAGTCTTCTTCAGAAATAACTGATTACATCTGTTGTGTCATTATCTTTCTGCCTTTTTGTAAGGTGTTAGTTTTTTTCTCTCTTTTTTTTTCCTTTGTCCCTTGTGAGTCATGTCATTTACTCTGATTGTATATAAAAAAATGCCTTT
>NC_051413.1:32330702-32330895 GCF_015228065.2 Penaeus monodon
TACCGAGAGAATAGATTGAGGCATCTGGTAGATAAATGATGGGTTTTGCCCATAGATAGATATCACTGTATTTTTTTTTTTCGCGTAACCTTACTTAACCCAGTGAATTCGTCTTAGATGTCGGTATGCGTGTTCCTTGTGTATATGTATGCTTGTGCTTTCATATGTATTTCTTTGCTCGTTAGACCCTGCA
>NC_051413.1:32330966-32331103 GCF_015228065.2 Penaeus monodon
CTGATATTATATTAAATGTGAAAACAGACTGTAAAACATGCTTTTTGTCCTTAGATTGATACTATTAGGCTGAATCATATGCATATATTGATTAATGCCATTGAAAACTTCATATACTTAAGCGATATAGGAAAAAA
>NC_051413.1:32331127-32331390 GCF_015228065.2 Penaeus monodon
GTGTAGCGAATGCCAAAATATGCAATTAGACAGTGATTATGTATGTGGGTAGAATGAAGGAATATGAGATAAGGTGGTGAAATGTAGGGTTTTATCTATAAAGTGCTATTACTATCTCACACCAGTGAAACCTTCTTTGAAACCTTCTTTGCACGGTGTGCATAGGATCACTAGATAGTGAAATATGGGTTTACATCCGTAGAGTTTTAGGCATTTTGTATATTTTAACCCCTTTCAGTGAAGTCACCTCTGGCGTCTGTACT
>NC_051413.1:32331444-32331559 GCF_015228065.2 Penaeus monodon
GTTTCTCTATAGGAAATGGAAGGTGGAAGTTGATCGTGAAATGTGTTTTTCGTTCGTTTTGCTCTGCATTTGTTGTCCGTTCGTATAGCTCAATAGATAATGTTGTTTGGTGTTT
>NC_051413.1:32331709-32331921 GCF_015228065.2 Penaeus monodon
CTAGTATGTATGTGTGTGGAATGTGGACTGTTTAGATATCTTCGTTTAAGGTTATTTCATATTCTAACTTATGCAGTTTGTGAAATCATTTTTAGTGTGTGTGTGACTGAATATATGTGTGTAGGGAATTGAAACTGGAATTAGATAACTTTGTCTTTGGCCATCTGCATATTTTGGCTTACGGCAATGAATTCTTTGATTTGTGCGCGCGC
>NC_051413.1:32332205-32332294 GCF_015228065.2 Penaeus monodon
AGGTGCGTATATGCTGCTATTGATCGATCCCCTGCCTATCTAGAGTGTCATCCTAAGAGTCTACAGCGAATCACCACGCAACTTATTCT
>NC_051413.1:32332956-32334007 GCF_015228065.2 Penaeus monodon
CATAACATTAGACTAATCACCTTATATAGCCTTTGAAGATAATGTAGCGGTCAATACTTCCAATGCACAGGTTATTAAACGTTCTTTTTAGGTTACTCTCTGACCATAGTGCGATCCATCGTATCGCGGATCAAATTGTCCTTCCCCGCTTTTGTTGATCACATCAAGAGAAAACAATAATTTTGTCCCCATCCTGGAGGAAGTGAAGTCCTGACCAAGGAGGATGAGTCGCTTTGCCGGTGCTACTTCTCGAGATGAGTTTTGTTTACTTGGTAACCCTCGTTGCAAGGGGCTTGGGCTCATCATAACATATAGGTCTATAGTCATTTCAATATAATGCTGTATTGCAGCTAACTTAGGTTTTGCACACTTTTGCTGGATCCTGCATTAAACCATTCTTCCATAATGGTCTAAACCTTTATACGCAGAGTGCAAATTTTCACCCCTAAGTGCTGCTGACGAAGCGGCTAGAATCCCTATGACGTCAACATTAACAAAGTCCATCTGTTACTAACGTTGCGTACGTCAGAGTCTGATATCGTGAGGAAATTTTTACTTTCTTAAGAACTATATAATATAAAGTTTTGCCTTTTTGACGGGAAAAGGTTTCCTGCAAAATGCCGGGCCTTTTTCAGAGAAACCTGGATTTATTGAAATCCGTCCTGTCTCAAAGGGAGCATATTTTGTTTCCAGAAAGAGAGAATGAAAAAAAAAATCTCAGTAGGATATCGTCATACCTCTGACGTCACTAGTGTAGGGTACAATATTCCTGTATTCGCTTTACGTAATTACTTACCGCCACTTCGACGTGATAGCGGCATATGCCTTTTAATTCTGCAATTATAAGCTACACTTTTTACATGATACATAAAACGCAACACCGCCATGTGACTAAATAAAAAAAAAAGAAATACGTTTTTCACCTACATACAGCGTAAGCCTAAGACTCGCCACATGAATCGGACGCGGCTACCGTTACTATGGGAACAGCTCAAAGATCCTGCGATTATGATAAACGAAAAATACATAGTGACCTCAACGTGAATAGGAA
>NC_051413.1:32335003-32335113 GCF_015228065.2 Penaeus monodon
TAGTAAATATCTGTTTTTCATTCGTTTTCATTCGTCTGTGCTCCAGCGATGGTTCATTTTCTTGAC
This sequence comes from Penaeus monodon, assembly GCF_015228065.2. Taxonomy (NCBI): domain Eukaryota; kingdom Metazoa; phylum Arthropoda; class Malacostraca; order Decapoda; family Penaeidae; genus Penaeus; species Penaeus monodon. Next base: position 32,335,070 of record NC_051413.1, read on the forward strand.
CCAAACGCTGTCAGAAATCAAGCACTGCATTTGCAATCGTGATA
>NC_051413.1:32335179-32335402 GCF_015228065.2 Penaeus monodon
GATTTCAGAGACGCCCAACTATTAAAAGAAGAATCGTCTGGATTGGAGGATAGACAGTTGACAGGTTATGGGGTTATTTCACAGAACCTTCTGAGACGCACAGATAAAAAAAAAATCGTGTGTGAGGGGGTTGTTTTCGAGAAGAGGGGTGATGGGGGCTAGCATAACCCCCCCCCTCCGACCCCAGATAAAAAAAAAACAGGGGTAGGAAAGGGGGTATATG
>NC_051413.1:32335424-32335749 GCF_015228065.2 Penaeus monodon
CATAAGATAATCCGAATAGGGGGGAGGGGAGAAAGTGAGGGTTATAGGGCGTTTCCGCTTATTAGAAAGACTCCCACTCCTGACCCCATGAAGAAATCAGGGTCGCGGGTCGAGGAATGAGGGAAAGGAGGGTGAAGGAAGGGAGGGAGAGGGGAAAGCGTCCTTAAGGGACACCCAAGGGAAAGCGAAATCCAGGCTCGGGAAATGGACGGAAAGAAGCAAGCAGGATTGTGTGCTTGGGGGGGGGGGGGAGTACACCAGACCCCAGACACTCCTGGCACCCTCGTGACACCTAGACAACATACCCCAGAGGGGAAACCGCCGC
>NC_051413.1:32335981-32336223 GCF_015228065.2 Penaeus monodon
ACCACCGCAACCACCGCCGCCTCGCTGTCCTCGCCCGCGCGCCCGCGACGGACAGCCGGCCTCCTCCGTATTTCTAGGAATACTCTCCCGTGTTGGCAAGCTTAATTCCGGATTCCTGGAAACTATACGAAACCGGAAGCCTGCTAAGGATGGCAATCGCGGGATCTTCTGCTCCGAATTCTTTGAACTGGACAGGCGCTGCTTAAGTTGTTGATATTGTTATTAATATGAATATCATTGTC
>NC_051413.1:32336686-32336797 GCF_015228065.2 Penaeus monodon
AATATATATATAATTAATACATAGCACATCTCCATATAACGAATTCCATTTCGCTGCTAGGGAGTCATTCAAACTTCCTTCGATAAACCCTCTTTGATGATCACAAGATTC
>NC_051413.1:32337115-32337322 GCF_015228065.2 Penaeus monodon
GGAGAAGTGTGTGTACGGTTTTATGCATATGTATTTTAATATCTAGGCCAGTTCTAAGATTCTCGTAGCCTTATCTAAATATCTGATTTACTTATTAGTGTCTGGCTTGTGTGGGAAACTGTGTGACGGAGACTTGCGTTTCCCCTTTGCACACAGAAGGGCTGTGCAACTAATCTTGTAATTGTGTATGATTTCGACTTATTTACT
>NC_051413.1:32338802-32338982 GCF_015228065.2 Penaeus monodon
TCGCCAAACTCAAGTTTGGTGATGAATGGTTTTAAAGTTTCGTTTCCGACCTGAACACGAGCTCTGCACAACATTTATAACCTTAATTTTCAGCCACTGATATGCAAAATACCACCATTTCTTGCCTTAAGCAGATACATAAAAAGTCGGGAGTAGGCACTACTCCCATTTTCAAGTCTC
>NC_051413.1:32339082-32339170 GCF_015228065.2 Penaeus monodon
TGGTAGTGTGTGTAGTGACTGGTCTCGTCGCTCAGGTTTCGAGATTCCCAGCGACAGCTGTTCTGGAAAATGTGTGACCGAGTTTTTC
>NC_051413.1:32339387-32339549 GCF_015228065.2 Penaeus monodon
ACTTTCCCCGAACAGCCGTCGTGAGGAAATTCTCCGAATCCGTGAGCGCGAGACCAGTTATATGGCTGTGGTCGTAGCCGGCCTTACGATGGTGCATGGTTTAGGACAAGGAAAAAAGGTGTAAACAAGGTCAGGGGGAAAGCGGCCTAGGGAAGGTCGGGG
>NC_051413.1:32339592-32339764 GCF_015228065.2 Penaeus monodon
GAGGGGGAAGGGGAACAGCAGGTAGCGATGATAAGGAAGCAGAGTTGACTAATAGGCAGAGGAGATCACAGGAAGCAGAAACAAAGGAAGAAGTAGATAAGTTCTTCAAGCAGAAACGAACAGGGAGCAGAATAGACCAATAAAGTCGAGGAAGCAGGAAGCACAGAAGGGC
>NC_051413.1:32340027-32340275 GCF_015228065.2 Penaeus monodon
TAATCAACCCATCTCCCGGGCACAGTTTACGAGGCGGTTGTTTCATTGGCAGCATCGGGCTGGCGAAAGGCGGGTGACGTTCTCGCAAGCAGTCAGGCAGGAGGAACGATGCGCCAGTATGCTTGCTTTCAAACGGGGATCGGGGTTGCGTGTGTTCATAGAGGGCAGGGAGGGGGGCTGTCCTCATCGCCTCTGTCTATCGATTTGTTTATCTGTCTATTTGTCTTCACGTCTATTAAATTATCTGT
>NC_051413.1:32341806-32341989 GCF_015228065.2 Penaeus monodon
CTGTGCATGGCGTCTTGCCCAGAGAAGTCTCTCTTTCCTGGAATTCCAGTGGGGAGGGCGAGTTTTAAAAAAAAGAGTAGGTTAGGGTAGAGTTGTAGTATTTTTTATTAGGGTGAGAAGGGGGGTAAGGGTGGGGGGGAGGGCGGTGACGTTGTGTTCAGCCTTGGAGACTCTTCGCTTTAC
>NC_051413.1:32344204-32344300 GCF_015228065.2 Penaeus monodon
ATTAGCGCACACTCGAGCCTGGGTTCGGAGTCGACGGTGGCGCTCCAGCCTTTCCCTTCGCCTGGCACTCTTCCAGGGCCAGACTCGCTCTCTTCA
>NC_051413.1:32347122-32349094 GCF_015228065.2 Penaeus monodon
TAAATATTATCTTGCTTTCGCATTATCTTGTGATCTGAATAACACCTTAATTTATCTTATCTTTGCGTTTCAGTAATTAAGTACATTTTTATTCTCATATTCTATTCTCATATCTTCGTTTTCTCATTTTCTCGTTATCCATCTTCCTTCCTTCTCCTCATTCGATTTTTTTTATCCCAATAATCTTTTTCTCTCTCCTCTTCGTCTTCGTTCGTCCTCAGGTCGTATTTTCAGGCTGTCATCTGGTCGTTCTTCAGGTCGTGGCTTAAGAGTGTGTCATCTGGTCGTGCCTTCAGGTTGTGGCTTAAGGTCGTGTCATCTGGTCGTGTCTTCAGGTCGTGGCTTAAGGTTGTGTCATCTGGTCGTGTCTTCAGGTCGTATCTTCAAGTCGTACATACTATCTTTTACATTTACTGAAAATGAACTTTAGACTGAGATTTCGTCTCCAGGTGTCCTCAGGTCGTGATCAGCCACAAGGGGTCGTCCGAATTGTCGACTCCCTAATAGCACGTAACAAAAGGTTCATGGGATACACAGGTCGTACGTAGGTCGTAGAGAGGTCGGAGATTTCTCGACGCCATAGTCCACGTCAAGAATCAACGAAGGGCATGAAGAGGTCGTAGGTGGTGATGACTGCTCAAGATAGGTCGTACGAAAGGCTTTGAGATCGTTCGACGCCTCGGAGGCCCTCTAGTCGTTTCGTCGAGAGGTCGTCTGCAGCCTCGAGAGGTCGTCTGCAGCCTCGAGAGGTCGTCCGCAGCCTCGAGAGGTCGTCCGCAGCCTCGAGAGGTCGTCCGCAGCCTCGAGAGGTCGTCCGCAGCCTCGAGAGGTCGTCTGCAGCCTCGAGAGGTCGTCCGCAGCCTCGAGAGGTCGTCCGCAGCCTCGAGAGGTCGTCCGCAGCCTCAAGAGGTCGTCTGCGGCCTCGAGAGGTCGTCTGCAGCCTCGAGAGGTCGTCCGCAGCCTCGAGAGGTCGTCTGCGGCCTCGAGAGGTCGTCTGCGGCCTCGAGAGGTCGTCAGCAGCCTCGAGAGGTCGTCCGCAGCCTCGAGAGGTCGTCCGCAGCCTCGAGAGGTCGTCCGCAGCCTCGAGAGGTCGTCAGCAGCCTCGAGAGGTCGTCTGCAGCCTCGAGAGGTCGCTGGCAGCCTTGAGAGGTCGTCCGCAGCCTCGAGAGGTCGTCCGCAGCCTCGAGAGGTCATCCGCAGCCTCGAGAGGTCGTCCGCAGCCTCGAGAGGTCGTCCGCAGCCTCGAGAGGTCGTCCGCAGCCTCGAGAGGTCGTCCGCAGCCTCGAGAGGTCGTCCGCAGCCTCGAGAGGTCGTCCGCAGCCTCGAGAGGTCGTCCGCAGCCTCGAGAGGTCGTCCGCAGCCTCGAGAGGTCGTCTGCAGCCTCGAAAGGTCGTCTGCAGCCTCGAGAAGTCGTCTGCAGCCTCGAGAGGTCGCTGGCAGCCTTGAGAGGTCGTCCGCAGCCTCGAGAGGTCGTCCGCACCCTCGAGAGGTCGTCCGCAGCCTCGAGAGGTCGTCCGCAGCCTCGAGAGGTCGTCCGCAGCCTCGAGAGGTCGTCTGCAGCCTCGAGAGGTCGTCTGCAGCCTCGAGAGGTCGTCAGCAGCCTCGAGAGGTCGATGGCAGCCTCGAGAGGTCGTCCGCAGCCTCGAGAGGTCGTCCGCAGCCTCGAGAGGTCGTCCGCAGCCTCGAGAGGTCGTCCGCAGCCTCGAGAGGTCGTCAGCAGCCTCGAGAGGTCGTATGCAGCCTCGAGAGGTCGTCTGCAGCCTCGAGAGGTCGTATGCAGCCTCGAGAGGTCGTCTGCGGCCTCGAGAGGTCGTCCGCAGCCTCGAGAGGTCGTCCGCAGCCTCGAGAGGTCGTCCGCAGCCTCGAGAGGTCGTCCGCAGCCTCGAGAGGTCGTCGTGTTGTGGCGCCAGGGAGTCGTGCTGTGGCGCCGGTGAGGGAAGTATCAAGGGAAAACTTCGGGAGTGAATATACG
>NC_051413.1:32351781-32352112 GCF_015228065.2 Penaeus monodon
CAGGCAGCAGGGGAGGAAGTAGAAGATTGGGCAGGAAAGAGAAAAGGGAAAATGAGTTTGATAATAAAAGAAGAAAATGTAGGAGAAGAGAGGGGGGAGGGGAAGAAAGCGAAGGAAGGGAGAAACGATATGGCATACCGGAAGAGATGGAAGTTTGAAGAAAAAGAAGTGGAGGGAAAAATAAGGGAAATAACAGTGTAAATTTGAAGAGTATAGCACCTGATGAAAGCTTTTGATTCCAGTAAGACTTTTGAAAGTTACGTCACTTCCTCTTCCATTCCCGAAAAGTTGAACCAGTATCATTTTTATTATTTCAGGCGTATAACCTCTC
>NC_051413.1:32352212-32352296 GCF_015228065.2 Penaeus monodon
CACCTTCTTCTTCAGGATGAGATAAAACAAGTGTAATTAACCTGTTTACCTATTGTTATTTGTGGGTTATATTCGTATCACTAT
>NC_051413.1:32352439-32352765 GCF_015228065.2 Penaeus monodon
AACAAAACTTTTTCACGTTCCTTCCCTTAGCAGGGTTGGAGGATATGGTAGTTCTCCATCTAATTCGATTTTTTCTTACTGCCTCGCTACACTTCATTTTTGTCCATTCTGTAATATTGGTTGACCACATAGTTCGAGGTCTTCCTCTTTGCCTTCTTCCATTAATTCTTCCCTCTAATAGAATTCTTGAAACATTATTCTTTCTCCGTCAATGGACTTATGAATTCTTGGAGAGGGGCATGTCTTCGATTTTGTCTTCTTGGCATTCATTTTCATTCCAAACTGTTTCCCTGCTTCATTTACTCTTAGTAGAATCTTTCGGTTGT
>NC_051413.1:32353698-32353960 GCF_015228065.2 Penaeus monodon
TCTGGCCTCAAGTAACTATGTCTTCGCATTTCTTATTCCACCACCTCTTTTGCATTCTTGCATTGTGTCAATTCTTTTTCTTAAAATTTCATACCGGGATTGATCTCGTGTGTTTTACTGATTTTCTTTCTTCCATGAGATTTAGAATTTCATCCGTCATCCAACTTTGTTTTGCTCTTTTCTCTTTCTGGGGAGAACTTTCTTAGAGGCGTTTGATAAGCTGTTTCATATTTTCCCAATTTTCTTCTAGGGTGGCAATCTG
>NC_051413.1:32354009-32355180 GCF_015228065.2 Penaeus monodon
CAATGATTTAGTGTATTTCAGGAGTTGTTGTAGGTTATCAACAAACAAAACAGAATCATAGAATCACTTGTGTTCAACTAAATTTTTACTCAATTCATCCAAAAAGGTTGTAATTATACAGTGTATGTTATTTGGTGCAAGTTCATTCTATTTTTTTTAAACAACTGTAAACCATTATTATTAGATCTTACTGCATACACATTGAGACACAGAATGATATCCATCTTGGTCTTGTAATTATAAGAAAACAGTGTCTTCTCAATTTCATTTTGTTCAGTGTACATAAGGATAGAGCAAGAAATAAAAGACCTTTGTCACTGCCCTGCTATTTTATTACTATAAACCATTCTGCTCACCCTGGCTGACAACAAGGAAGTTTCCATGCAACTGCAGAATGGGAGGGAGGAGGGTTGTCATGTGTAGGCCAATTTAACACTCAAAATGCCTTACCCGTCAATATACATAATCCCAAAAGATTGTTGTTGTTTTTAATGTCATACAATACTAAAACTGTCAAAACATTAAATTAGTTTATGGCCATCAAAGACTGTCCGTTCAACAGAACTATTTTTTTTTGTGGGGATAACCTGTAGTAAATATTTTCATGGGATTAACAAGTAATGTTTGTGATACAGTTGACCTTATCAAAAGGATGTTTTTTTCTTCTTTCTGGCCAAAGCATCAACAATTAATGTAAAAGCCAAGATTAACGCCATGCTTCTACTATGTACAATATGAGGTAACCTCCATACCTCAAACAGGTGAATTCATCAGGGGATGAAAGAACCAAACAGCTCTCATTCTAAATATTTACGACAGACTCCATATATGTTTGTATATATCATTACGTCCGATACACGACTGAAAAGCATTTACCACTTAAATGTGCCTTTACTTTAAAGATGCATGTAAAAAATTATAAAATGTTGGTTTTATCTTTTTTCTAAACTGTTGCACTTTCTACTATTGCTTTTGCAGTATGCTTTTGTCTGGTCTTTTTCCCAAAGACTGCTCACAGATAAAATCAATGACTATATCCAAGTAAACCCACCGATAATATACATTTCAGTGTCATAACAAAATCTGTACACCTTCCTTACACACACAATAAACTCAGTAACAGAGTTAAAACTATAAATTCCTGGGAGCACTAAACTAGTTTGGTCACAGT
>NC_051413.1:32355211-32355361 GCF_015228065.2 Penaeus monodon
GAAAACACATTACCCGGTATCAAATAGGATCTGTCCATTTCTCTGCAAACTTCCTTTTTCTTTTCCTTTTTTTTGTTCAACATCATAATTGTTGGCAACACCCAATCTGGCTGATCTCACAAGACCCCTCACAGTCTCCAACACTGGGTG
>NC_051413.1:32355488-32355827 GCF_015228065.2 Penaeus monodon
ACCTTTCATGTTCTCCTCTCTCTATCACAAAGGTACAATATCATGAGAAGTGGTAGTGAAAACCCCCTGAGAACTGCTGTCATTTATATAATAAATACAAAAATAGTCGTAATGACACCACTACCAGCCCCCCACCTCACATGTTCACTGCCGTCTCCTTTCCAACTCCCACTTCTACGGCCTTATAGAAACCATAGCATAGTTCTGTTTTTTGTTTTTTTATATTACCTTTTTTTCAGCATTTTGGATTTTATCTTATAAAAATAGTCATGGTAACTGCTTAGTACTATGTAAGCATATGGCTGCAAATGAAACTTCATGTAAAAGATTTCAGTGCTA
>NC_051413.1:32355857-32356228 GCF_015228065.2 Penaeus monodon
CTATATTCTCCACAAATTATCAATTCATGTTTAATATTTACTTGATACATTTCCTAAGGTTCTTCACACAAATACAAAAATTAAAAAAGCAAATATGCTAAATCAATTGTTTAGATAATATCCTCGAAGAGCTTCCCTAATCAAATATAAATATCCTCATTCACAAAAAAAAAAAAAAAAGTGATATAAGAACATAATAATATACAACTATTATCATGTACAGATCTCACAATATCAACTTTACAGAAAACAGCAAAATTCTTTAACTATTATACAAAACTTTTAAAAATTAGTTCACATAATTAGCGTCCTTCAGAAGGAATGACTGATAACAAAACATAAAAGGTAACCTCTCTTTCAGTGATCAAAAG
>NC_051413.1:32356279-32356473 GCF_015228065.2 Penaeus monodon
GCACTTATTCAGTTTCTCCTATCCATCTAACCTTCCCTTTTATTCTGACTTTGCCAGAGATTGAGAGAGTTTTTTGCAAAATAAAGTATTTGCTACCCAAGAGTCATTTGTACTGCTTTGGTTTTAACTCTTTCCGATTCTCTTGCAAAGGCTAAAGGAATATATTTATCATGCATTACAATACATAACATCTG
>NC_051413.1:32356522-32357047 GCF_015228065.2 Penaeus monodon
AATGTTCTTTATCGCTTGCTTTCCATGTATGTGACATTTAGTTGTGTAGTTCTAATCTTCAAGCAAACAAGGTCCTTTCCAAAGGATTATCATTATTTACATAAACTTCAACCAAACATCAACATTATTTAATTGATCACAAATTCAATAATGTATACAACATATACTCTTCCTACTTACAGAGACAATACTTGATGCAAACTTTTCAATAACAGAAAACCAGTTTATTTCTAATAGCACCTTGTACACCAAAAACTCAGTATCATAATGTGAAGAGCTATTTCAAAATTAGCACTTACGCAAATGCTTTTCTCTTTTTCAAGCTGCAGCTTTTTGTATTCAATTAGTAAGCATATGAATCCCTAACACCTATAGCCAATTAGTTCTGGCTTAACAAAAAAGCAACACAGGCAAAATGTGCATCCTTTAGCTGAGTATTTCCTCTAGTATTTATTTCTCCATTTTAGCAATACATAATTTGGAAGGGGGATCATGTTTGACGTAAAACCACCTGGCAGGTACGAC
>NC_051413.1:32357079-32357333 GCF_015228065.2 Penaeus monodon
GCTCCAAATACACTGCACACCTATGTACACCGCCATTCCAAATAACTAATGTCAGCATGAAGCAATGATGCTAACATGTATACAAGATTTTGGTTTCCTTACAGGAAGTAACACTTACATAGCCTATATCACTAGATCCTTCTACCACAACCGAGAAAAGGCAATATCTCACAAAACGCAGTATGGAGGAAGGGAAACATGGTATGATAACAATGGCACAATAAACTATGTAGACATGAGCTATCAGGCCCTGC
>NC_051413.1:32357485-32357688 GCF_015228065.2 Penaeus monodon
ACACAGCCAAGGACTAATCACCAACTACTAATGAAAGCTTTACAAAAGTACATAAGACCCTTCCTCAGTCGCCAGTGTCTGCACCTAATGCTAATCAGAGTTGTATTTCCACAGGCCAATGGTATCTCTACCATTCTGTTACACTTTAACTTCTTGTTTGCCCCCAAGGGATCCTTGGTCTTGCTGCTAATTCACTCATTTGC
>NC_051413.1:32357861-32358160 GCF_015228065.2 Penaeus monodon
AGGCAATTTCTGCATCTCCCTTTCTCTCTTCCGAAGCACCAAGCCTCAACTATACAAATACATCTATTTTTAAAGTGATCAAATAAACAAACTCTACATAATATACACTTTAAACAATGCCACATATCACACTTGCCATAGCACAGCAAGGAATTCACCTAATTTAGCTTCTCTGTTAGCAGTGTGTGAGGGGGAAAAAATAAAAACAATAATAAAAAGATCATGTGGGCCACAGCAAGGCCACATACTATTTGATAGAGAGAAAAAACTCTCACTATTAGCAGCACTGAAGTTGAGGA
>NC_051413.1:32358521-32358637 GCF_015228065.2 Penaeus monodon
CAAACTATTTTCTCTGCTTTTGGATCAAGTTTCCTAGATACCTTAAAAAAGGTTTTCAGAACCCTTCAGAATCCTCTTTTAGCCACCAACTTTCCATTATGTTTAATTGTGCTATA
>NC_051413.1:32358656-32359254 GCF_015228065.2 Penaeus monodon
GACCTGGTTGTCACAGGAACTTTTGAAAATGGGGACACAACAACACTCACCGTCGCACTGCACTTTGATCTCTTAATATATACTCATATACAAGCTCTTTTGAGAAACAAAAATCTGCTGAAACTATATACAAACTTAATCTCTCAGTTACTATTTATAGTAGGAAAACAACTTGCTTCTCACCTTACTGGAGAAAACAGGTAACAAATGGCAAATAAAAAAGTAAGAAATGGCAGACCAAAATGAGTATCAGGTATTTAATACAAAAAAAAAATTAAAAGCAAAATTCATAGCAAAATTTTACACTAATTACATATCTCTGAATAATATTAGAAAAAAATTGTAATCACATGTTCCTAACCAACACTACAGGTCAGCTAAACATAGTTACTACAGAAGTAAATGCTAGAAAACCCCATGGTCATCGCAACTTTTTCTTCAATGCTTCGCGCAAGAGTGTGTCAAAGTCCCCGTGTGGCGCACCTCTTCCCAGAGGCCCACCCATGTATGACTCGTTTTGGGCATCTGCAAGGGAAAACGTGCTCAGTCAACAAGATTACAAAACAAATCAGACAAGGAAAAATTAGCAAGGACATGC
>NC_051413.1:32359317-32360114 GCF_015228065.2 Penaeus monodon
TCCACTCATCTAAACAGAAAAGTCAGCCTCTTCTCTACTTACCTAAGTCAGAATACTGAACTTTGCAGAAGGCTCGTCTCCCCCCAAAGCACAGGTCGTAGCGTGGGAGTGAGGGATCCTCGTTACCATTTTCAACAGCTTGGTAAGCTTCATCCCTGTTCTTAAATGTTACAAACCCATAGTTGTCCCTGTAAAAGAATTATAAATCTTAATACAAACAAAGAGAAATTTGGCACTTGATATCATACACATAAACTCCCTAAAAACATTTATAAATTTAAAGTTCCATAAACAAAGATAAATATATTTACACAAGTCTTACAGCTTTTGTAAAAGCCACCCATTAAAACAACATTAAAATTAATGAAAGTAGCAGTTACTTATGCTCTATCAGAACCTTGGTTAATTCTGGAAGGGGAAAAAAATCACAAAAACAGACATTAACCCCATTCCACAACACTTACCCATGTTCCCTAAAATGAACGCTAATGTCGACAATGGTTCCATATTTTTGGAATCGCCGTCGCAGATCTGCTTTAGTGGTCCCCTCCATAATGCGACCAATGTATATCACACGACGCTCTTCCACTTGTCTGACTCGATCCTCGTCCTCCTGGTGGAAAGTTAGTGTCAGCACTACAATCTAAAATTTTTGTGTGCAAAACTAGCATAAATGAAGATAGTACCAGCCATTTTAACTCATTTTCTTAAATCTACAATTCATAAATAGTTGTCTCCTCTCCTTTTACTAATGACCTCTTGGCACCATATACACATTTTCACTGTGGTTTTAATTT
>NC_051413.1:32360660-32360872 GCF_015228065.2 Penaeus monodon
CTATGTACCATTTCTTTGACTCTTTAGGGAAAATATTAATATACTGCTATTGCAATGAATTATCATTGTGATCATTTTAACATTAATAATAGTAATAAATGTAAAAATTTGGTGAAGTCAAGTAGGCACTGTAACTGTCTCCTTGGTGAATAAGAGTATTTAGAGCCAAGTGTACATACACAAAATTGATTTAACAAAACCATAGTGGATAT
>NC_051413.1:32361221-32361592 GCF_015228065.2 Penaeus monodon
ACCGGCCTCCTCATTCTCGGTGGAAGTCGAGGGGGTGAGCGGGATCTTCTGTTCCCCCAGACAGGTGAGCGGGAACGTGTGACTCTGCTGTAGCGCGATGAAGAACGTGATCTTGAGCGACTGTGAGATCTGCGTCTTCTATCTCGACTTCTAGAGTATCTACGTGAATATCCCCACCTGATGATTTGAGAAAGGGTTTATGAATTTTAGTGTGGATAATAAAGATAAAAGGAATTATTTCTTAATTTGCTCTTATATCAGTTGTCATTGTAAGAAAGCAATTTTTTCCCTATCATAACACTTTTCATGAAGTCTCAATATAAAGCACCACCTTTGCAACACCCAGACCTCACCTATCTCGTGTCCTGGTA
>NC_051413.1:32361759-32362419 GCF_015228065.2 Penaeus monodon
GCACCTGGAGCGTGACCGAGATCTGGACCACCTTCTTCTGGAGGAGCTGTGTGGAGATACTGACGAGTGGGAATTCCTGTGACGCCTTCTTCTCTTCCCGCGTGAAGATCTGTGTTTGCGAGACAGGTGGTTCTTTTTGCTGTTCAAGGGACTCTTACTTCGGCTTCTGCTTCTGCTTGAGGATGACCACCTTCTCATTGAGCAAGTCCTGGAGTTTCTCCTTCTACTATCACGAGAGCTTGTTGACCCCATGCTGCTGCAGGAGGTTGGCTGAACAGGCAACATCGTCTTTTCCGGCGTCCTGTTTACTGCACTGTAGACTTCAGCTGCCTTCTCTGCCAGCTGGTTCATAGGAACCTCTGGATCAGAATCCCCCTTCAGTTCCCCTTCTTCTGTGTCTTCCTCTGGCTCAACTGTATCAACAGCATTATCTTTTGGTGCAAGATCTGACTTCTCCTCTTCAGTCTTGGCCTCCTTCATCTTCTGGACCAGATCAGACACCGGCAAGTCACCTTGCTTTGGTGAGGTTTGCACAGAGTCAGTATGGTTAGGGGAGGGGCAAGTACTACTCTGTGCGCTTCTTATTCTCTGTCGGTACTCAGAGAGATTGAGTTTCCGTTTGATTTTCTTCACTTCGGGCTTATTAGTAATGACTATGTT
>NC_051413.1:32362463-32362577 GCF_015228065.2 Penaeus monodon
TGGGTTTGACATTGCCAATGTCAGTCATGTAAGCAGGTATTTTGTCATATACATCATCTGTGTTATCATTATTTCTTTTGAGCTTCTCCTGGTTATTCCACACTTCCTGTCTAC
>NC_051413.1:32362600-32363263 GCF_015228065.2 Penaeus monodon
TTGCGCTCCTCTGTTTCCACACTTGCATCACTCACATCTCCTGACTCCACACCACTGTCCTTCTTGCCACCATCATCATGCCCATCGTCTGAACAGATGCTCGCTTTCTTTGACTGGCGTCTCGACATAGTGGTGTAATAATCAGGAAGTTTATTAAAGAACTCATCATTCATCCTATCACTGGAGTCTTGCTTGGCATGCTTTTGTTTGTCTGGAGAGAAGCAGTAGTCATGATCTACTGGAGGAGGGACTCGTTCATCTGTAGCAGTCTGAGGAGAAAGTAAATAAACATTCAATTAAGTCTCAGTATGAGAGCCTTCACCTCAAATACAGAAGAGTAAATGCTACCACACACTAATATTTACATTTTAAAACTAAAAAGAAAATTACATATAATACCTGTGCAGAAGAGTTCTGGGGTGTAACACGAAGAATTTTATTGCGGTTGGTAGATCCTTCTTGCTGTCTCCCTCCACGGCCTTTGCGCAGCACAGGTGGCTCAGACAACATTTGTGTACTTTTCCGTTTAGTCGATGCTAAAAGAGAGTTGATTAATTAAGACAATGTCAATATTTCTAACTGGTAATAAGTTAATCTAATCTGACATGTATTCAATTTGCAAGTGAAAAAACAAAATCAAAGTATGCCCCCAAGTAGGCTCAT
>NC_051413.1:32363474-32364234 GCF_015228065.2 Penaeus monodon
GGAGATACATACCAAGACAACCCAGGTCCCTACCTTTAATTTTTTCAATGATCTCCTTGGGCAAAGCATCCTTGATCTTCTGGTGGGTGGGGGAGGACTGTGGGGAGATGCCCAGGGGGACAATGCCTGGCACAGAAGGCCCCCTGCTGTGTGGTCCAGACCCTCCGGTGGCCTTCACCTGCTCAGGAGCGCTGCTGGGGCCATCCTTGGCCCCTTCACCTGAGGTCTTGTTAACTGCCTCAGAAGCCTCAAACTGTGCCAGGAGGCTGTCCAGGTCACCTGCCTCCAACACTGGGGAGAAAAATTGGCAAGTTACCTTCAGAAAATATAATGAATACAGTGTAAGGAGGTCTGGACAACTACAGAATACAGGAAGATAAAAAGGAAAAATGATGGAGTCTGAGGAAGAGATAGAGGAGGGAGAGGACATGGACAAAGAGAGAAAAAAAAAAATTATTTCACCCACTCACCTGGAGTTTTCTCAGACACCGTTTCAATATCGATCTCCTCATCCTGCCCTCTCTCTGGGCTCTCTGTCTTCACTGCACGAGTTCAGGGACTGTGGCGTAACCTGGAGCTGTGGCAAGGGCACAAGGGATCCTGACTCATTTACTACGGCTAGAATGATCGAGCCGGCCGGCAGCTTAACTTCCTTGCCATCAATGCTTAATGTCCGATTGCCCTGCAAGGCCTGGACTGACTTCACCTGGTGTGAGGAGAGGTATTCATTAAATATGTATACCTGGGCATATTGTGTGCT